>NW_026635603.1:0-307500 GCF_028554395.1 Pezoporus wallicus
GGCGGTGGGGGTGGGTCCGTGTGCCGTGCCCCGCCCGCCCCTCCCGGGGCGCTGTGACGTGTGCGGTGGGGAGGGCGGGCCGAGCTGCGGCCTCTGGGACAGGGGCTCCCAACATGTCTGCGCTGCTGGCGGCGACTGCGGCCGGCGGCGGCCAGTGCGGGGCGGCCCGCGCCTGAGGCCGAGCCAGGGTCCCCTCACCCGGGCCGGGCCCTGCAACGGCTGCCTGGGGCTGTGACGCCGGGGGACGCCGGCGCTCGTCCTCCGACAGGTAGAGGGGTTAGGGCCCGCCGTGGAGCAGGGGCGAGCGGGTCGTAGCCGCGCCGGGGCGGGTGGAAAGGCGGAAGGGTCCGGGAGGCCGGGTCGGGCCTGGGCGTGCGTGTTGCCGAGCGGCGGGGCCTGCGCCGTGCCGGGGAAAGTGGGGGCTGGCAGCGCCGGCCTGCTCCGGGGGGCGGCGGGCAGGGCCTGCTGCTGCTGAGCCTCCCCGGGGGGGCGGGCGCCGCGCAGGCCCGGCCGACGACTCTTTCCGCCGGGGAAAGTAAAAGAGGGCCGGTGGCCGTACTGACACGGCCTCTCTCCCAGCGGGGGAGCCGGGGCAGGCGCACGGGGGATGGACGGCGAGGAAGCGGCGGGGAAACCGAGCCCGCCGGTGTAGCTGGGGATGGGGGACGGCTGGCCCGCCCTCCGCGGGGCGGGCCGGGGCGGTGGCAGGAGGCCCGGCGGGCCAGGCCCCGCACGCCGACCGCTGCGTGTGGGGGAGCGGGCCGGCCGGGTCCCGCGTGGGTAACGCGCTGTGCCGGGAGGGCAGGGGAAGGGGCCTGGAGGCGGCCGGCGGGCTGGTGCCTGCGTGGGGAGCACGGTCGGGGCGGTCGGCGGGCCGAGCCTGTGCACGTGCATTGGTCGGGGCCGGGGGAGTGGCGGGGTCGGTGTTTACCGACGGGGTGGGGTGGTGGGAGGCGGCGAGCTGCGGAACGGCCTTGATGTTAGAGCGAGAGGCTGCCGTTGGGCCCGAGTAGTGGTGACGAGGTGGTGGTGTGCAGGGGGGATGAAGTCACAGATGGGCAGTGCCTGGGTGCTGCCTCTGGCGTGGAAGGGGAAAGAAGTTGAAGGCAGTTCTGTCTTGTAGTTTGGGACTTGCTGGCTCTGTGAGCCCAGTGGATGTAAACGTGGATATGCTTTTACTGTAATTTGTGGCTAGTTGAAGGCAGGGAGTCATTTTGATGGGCTGGAGGCAGCTGGAAAAATCTCTGTTGTTTTATGTGCTGTGGTAGGTTGAGGGATGTGTTTGTGCTGTGGGGATGCAGACGGTGCGTGAAACCACATGTATTTAGGAACAGTGGTACATGAAGGCCTAAGAATTTAGGAGTGATAGGTAAACAATACTGTGTGTGTTGTGAGAAGTAAGGTGATAACTTGGTTGGCTTCTGGGTGTTGTGGAGGAGGGAGGCTTTGGGTGGTAAGCCTATGTACAACTTAAAGGAACAGTGGTAACAGGTTGCTACAAGGTTCTGAACTTGTTTTGTTTGGTGGCCAATGTGGTTAGACTTAATGTGTGAGACCTTCGTGTGTAATATGAGATGGTATGTAGACAGAAAGGCACTCATGTTCCTACTGCGTGTACGTTGGTTTGCTGCTCGCACCGAGAGCCGAGAGAGGTGCCTGCCTCTCACCAGCTCAGAGCACCCTGTTTCTTGGGCACTGAGATGGGCTAGGGCAGCAAGCAGGGCAGGGAGCCCTGTTTCTTGGGCACTGAGGTGGTCTCTGTCCTGGGAACATGAAAGGTGCTGTCAACTGCTGTCTCACCTCTTGGTGAAACTGAAAGGCAATCATGTTGGGTGTTTATTGTTTGAGCCATTGGATACAAATTCGAAAGCATTTAGCAAATGCCAGGTGTTGTTGGGGTCATGTTAGTGCTGTTTGGAAGAAAGCCTGTAGGTACCTGTATTTGTGACAGGTGTCAGGCAGCGTAAATTTCTGTCTGTAAGGGCATCAGTACACTCTTGTGGGTAGATTTCCATGGGTCATAAGAAAGTGAGGGGACTTAGGTGAATATGTAGAGGTAGAAATGAATGGTGGAGTCTTTGACAGATTTGTGTACCTTTGAAAAGGGAGGATCTGATGAATTTTTGGGGATTATGCATATACAGGGTGAATATTCTTAGTCTATGTATATATGCGTGTATCAGGGGAATGGCATTTGTGCAAAAGGGAGACTGGAGTTTTCGTATTGCTGAGTTAGTGGGACTGTGTGTGGAGAGGAGGCAAGCGGTTTTGGCTGAGGCTAGGAAAAGTTGAAATGGTGGGGGGAAAAGATGATAAACTGGGTCTGGTGTCCCAGGTACATCCTGAGCAGGTGAGAGCCTGTGGGGATTCTTTGTTCCTCTTGCTATGGAGAGAAGTATTTTATAGTTGTGACAGCCAGTGCAAGCTAAAAAAAAAAAACAAAGCAAAAAAGTGAATGAAGATCAGGCAATTTGTGACCTTTGTGAATATTATCAGATTAAAGGAGACTACAAAATAATGAAGGGGTTTCTGTTTAAGGTGCTTTTTGTCTGTTTTGTTCTTTTTGTTCCACTGGCTGAATTGGCTGAAACTTGCACTCATAATGGTGTTGATAGGTCAGCAGCACTTAATGTGGTGTACCCCCATATATGTGTGAGCTCGGGCTCAAATGTCTGCTATATATATTTATGATGTGTGTTATATATAACTTTATACACTTTAACAGAGTGCATGTATCCAGAAGGTATGAAGTCTTTTGTATTGAACATACACTTGCATTTGAGAGGGTTAGTGCATAAACATTTGAGGGTCAGAGATGTGTGAAAAGACAATCTGTTTAGAATGGAAAGCTGCTTGGCTCAGGTGGAAATGAGGAAAAATTGAATGTGTGTATCTGATGTTCTGCAGGCTTGTAATAGTATTATTTGTTTACACAGCCCCTTGTCTCCTGCTCTGCAGAGATATTTAGAGGAGGTTGTTATATAGGATGATGATTTAATTAAGGTACATAAGATAAAGATGAGGGAAAAACAGAATTAATGTTGTATTGAGAGTGCACAGATCCATTTTTCTGTTGCGGTGGCTGTGAGGTGGCCAGTTAGTGAGGTAAGGAACTAGAGAACTATAGAAAAGAGTAGTCTTCGTAGTAATTATCCTGGGTAATCCAGTTCCTTTCTAGTCTCCAGTGTGGAATTAGCCCTGTTTACTTAAACTTTTCCAGTGGTGATCACTGTGTGCTTCTGACTTAATAAACTTGAGACCCTGTCTTGCAGAAATATAAACCTATCAAAGTTGAAATTAAATCTTGTGAAATCTGGTTTGAACATAGTCTTTTAAGGTGCTCAGTGTCAAGAACTACTGCTCTCAGAGGGGACAATTGAGAATGAGTATTTATTATACGAATGTGTTGCCTCCATATTACAAAAAAAAAAAGGGAAAGGCAGTAAAATTCCACGCTTAACATTGGATCTAAAAATCAGTGTCTGTGAAGTATTATAATAATGAATACCACTCTTCGGAGCACGGTTTATTCAGACTGCAGGAAGGGATGGGGTTGTATGTTCAGAGAGTAATGTCAATCCTGAAAGAAGCAAACTGCAGCATACCTAGCTAAATGCTGCCATAAAGTTCCTAGGTGTATGTGTGGGTGGTTTTTCATTCATATATTTTTTGTTTGTTGGGTTTTGTTTGTTTGTTTCAGAATTTCTTGGGTTAAAAAGAAATAAATTGAAAGTGATCATTTGTTAGTCTTGGATCATCTGTCCAGTAGGAATGCTTAAATCTGCTGCACAGGCCTAGTGCTATAGCTTTGTAAGTGCTAAATAGCTGTTCTTTTCCAGTCGTCACTGGAAGATAGCTAGCTTACCGTTGGTTTTTGCAAGCACAATCTCTTCTGAGTGAATGGGAGAGCCTTGGTGAAAGAATGCAAGCTCTGCACTCAATGTATGGATTGTAGAGAGTGATTGCTGCAACAGGTCATGCATATCTTTGTGTTTACAGTATTTGTTTGCTCTAATGTAAATTTGTTTTCTGCCCACCACCCTGATTGCATCAAGGATGCTCTGTTGGTTGGTGGGTTATTTTCTCTCTTTTTAATTCTCACAACCTTGTACAAACAGGTTTTCTCTCAGTGAAAAAGAAGCAGCAGTGTTCAGATTTTGGGCCTCTTAACAACCCAGGTGATTTGATCTGAATATTCGCCTCCTCAGACCAATGGTGGTTTCTTTGGAAAACTTAAAAGTTTTTGCTATCTTGGATCCTTCCCTCTCTTTCTGTTCGTTCATTCTGTTCAGTTGTTTATGCTTGATCATCTTCAAGATTTGGCTTATAGAGAGTTACAGCGTGTGCGTTATAGCTTCTATCTCACTGTATGTTAGCAGTGTGAATGCAGGATAAATGTTCTGTGAAACTTCAAGGAGGGTCTGGTTTAGCCCTGGTCTTCAGCATATCTAGTATATGTAAAGCCATCAGGGAATTTAACTTAAAACTCTGGACAAGTCACTGCATGTTCTTAATGGGAAAAAAAGAAATAATTAAAAAGGCACCCCAACTGAAGTACCATCAGACTACCAAAGCCCAGAAGAGAGAAATTGTTTGCATTGACAATGAAAGATGTGTCCCAGGTGCAAGAACAAGGATGCTGTTTCCAAAAAGATTGTCAAACCCATTTAACAGACAAACTTGCAAACTTCTCAGCTATTTGGCTGGTGTCTTTCAGTCTTGGGCAGATACACCTAGCATGGAGTAACTTTGGTCAAACTGCTTAAAATTTGGCAAATGAATCTTGTACAGATTTCTGTCTGTGCTAAAGCCAAGTAAAAATACTGAAGAACTAATGAGTGTCACTCCAAAAGGAAGCTTGTCTGAAAACCTTTGCATGAGATGGTAAGAAATAAGTGAGCTGGTGTAGCTCATCTCAGTTCCTTGCAATGAGCAGTTCAGTTCATCCCAACTTGATGATGATAAAGTTTGTCCCAACTTGGCATGATAAAACACAAGGGTTGCCAATGAGTGTAGGTTAAATTAGTCTTCTGGCTCCTAGAAAAATTCCACTGGGAGAGAAGATGTTTTAATGTAGAAAATCATAGAAGGGCCAATGCCATATCTCAGTGGACAGCAGCCATTCTTACAATTTCAGAGGAAATTATTCAGGCTCAGCTATTGTTCTGCTAGGAAAAATGTCAGCCACAACTCTTTTTCCCCATGCACCATTAGTTTCTCATTAACATTACTTCAGTGTGTTATTTTGGCAGAAGTTCTCTTAATCTTTCATGGGATGTAACCTTTTCATTGAGTTTTCTGTCAAATAGCACAGCTAGGTACTTAAATCTATTTTCACAAGACTTAACAGGAATTCAGCTCAGAAAAACATCATTTAAAGATGTTTCAAACCAGGCTACTGGGGAGCTAAAGATGGCCCTTTAGTATCTATGGTGATGTGAAGTCAATGACCACAAACTTCAGTTAAATCAGAAAGGAAGGCATAGGTCTTTCTTAGCAGTTTTCAGGGGATTAGTGTGTTAACAGAAAATGCCCTCTTCAGTAATCCTAGTTCTGTGCCTGCACCCCAGTGCAGGAAGTTGACCTTTACTGAGTGTAGAGCAAACATGGCTCTGCATTGTTAGTATGTGAATTAATTGTTTTTATCAAGGAGGTAATGAAGTGAGATGATAATGATTTTGTTGAGTAGAGGAGGTAACGCTTTATTGTAATGAATTCGTACAATACTGTTTTGCCCTGTTCTCAGTAGCTTATCTGTCTTACTAAAGCCAGTATTGTTTATTCAAAACTCATATTTAACATTTTGTGTAGCAAAAGAAAACTTAGTGACTCCATCAAATGTTGGAGTTATTTGTAAAGAACTGATATTTTGATTCAAGTGGAAAACTGAAACAATGAATATTATGTTAGTCAGCTTATTCCAAACAATAACAACAAAAAAACTTCTGGGTAGCTTTGCTGGTTAAGCTGATGTGCAAGTAATATAAAGCATTATTGAGCACATGCTACTCTTCCTTTTCTATCACCAGCTACAGTGGAGCCATTGATGTGGGTTATTGGGATGCATTTTCACTGCTAGTTTAAAAGTTTTATAAAACAGGAAATGTAGGTGTTGCAGGAAATGTGTGGATCCTTGGGGTTTGTTTAACTTTATTCAGAGAACTTTCCTAGATGTATTCCACTAGCTTTTGACACTCCTAGCTCCAAAGGGGTGGAAGCAAAAACAGGTGAGTGCTGATACACTGCTGCTATAGCTACTCCAGGAAAAGGAGCACTGAAATTCACAGTGCAGCCTGTCTTTTCAGGGCTAGTAAGTGTGTGTTGGCAGCTTAGTTTAGTTACTACTGCTTGAAGGCTCTCTTAAGTGAATAGGCAGTATCTGCCACATTGATTATATTTACAATATGTAAGTAATATTGCAGTATGCTGCAATTGATACTGTAGAGTGAAGCTATAATAAGTTAGGCAGACCCACTGTTCATGGTGTATGTACTTCAAAGGGCTTTATTTCGAATTAGTTGTACTCTTGTTCTGTGGACCAGGTAAACTCCTAACATAAGTAGCTATTACATGTTTTCCCAGAGTTTTGGTTCAGATCAATCTGAGATCGTGTGTTCAGGAACTTCTTTGAGATGTGAACCAAAGCACAGTAAGTGTTGTGACTCAGGTTTACTTCAAAAGTGCTAACATAGATGTACAGACTGGGTCTCTAAAAAGCATGCTGGGGATTGCAGAGGGTGTTGGTCTACGTGTGAGGCTGGGTTCTGCCTTCTCCTGCCTCCAGAGTGCTGTTTGGACTGCAGAAACTGTCTTGCTGCTCTCTGACTCAGGATTGTTTGTTTATCTCGACGGGTATCTAAATCTCTGCTCCCAAATTATCATCCCTAGTTTTGAAATTGTGTGTGGAAATGACTGGTGTTGAAACTACAATAAATTCTAGAAAGCAGTTCTTTCACAGTTTTACCTCAGTTAATCAAGAATGAAACTAGCTGTGTGAGCAACAGGTTATGAAGCCTGACTTCCTGTGGCTTTGTGTCTTTGGTTGGATTTTTCTGGGTATACTGTATTGTGAGCCCTGAGAGTATTTTCACGTGTTTGGGGCACTGTCTGTCCTGCTGTCCTGTATGGGAGGTTGGTTTTTGGTAACATAGCTGAGCTGCTGCTGCACTCGTCCTGAAGGGGCACTAATTTGGGCCTCTCTCCTTGATCTGACTTTGTTTCCACAGAACTCACTGGAGCTGATTATCTATGAAATATTTACCCTTGTGTTATTGTCTGGACTGAAGCCAGTTTCAATAAAACTTGGGGGGGGATGACACACACGGTAGATTGGCTTTCTAAATTTGTAACTTATTTTCCACTAATGGTATCTCTTGCTTTGCTGTCTTTTTATATTTACCACTATTGAAAATTTATTCCAGAAGTGTTAGTAGTATTCACCCTTCTCCCGCAGCATTTCAGGCAATGTATCTAGGAGTAGAAAATAAGGTTCCTAATGACAGCAACTTAAGGGCTACTAAAAGTCTTCTCTGTAGGATAAAGTTTTAAAGAGTATCCACATGCTTATTAAACCACCTCCAAATAAATACAGACAGGTCTAAAGTCGCCTTTGATATGCATTGCAGCCTTTTATAATAGACGCTGTTACCACATATGGTAGTTTTGGACCACGATTCTAGGAGAAGTGAATGACAGTTTTGAAAATGAATGATGTACTGAAGTCTCTGAAGGAGAGCTAGAGTGGATTTGGAGGGTGGTGGATTAGGAGTTGGAGGGGGAGGGGACTTGTGTTTGTGATTGCCCTTGTGACCGTGAAAAGCTGCTGAAACTGTAATCTGCTTTGAAACTTCAAATGAGAAGTACTGTACTGAAGTGATACGGTACTGTAGGCTGAGCTCTGAGAGTTCTGTCTTCACTGTATAAAGCTGAAGAAGTAGTTCCTTTTGCTTCCACTTTAAGTGGGTCTGTACTCAAAGCACTGACTTCAGAGAGCTTCTGTAAAGGTATGAAAGGTGAACCTAGCACAGATATTACTCAGGTTTTGTGTCCTTTCTGTTCTGCTCTCCATTTCCCTAGTATAGTAAGAAAATACTTGTTTAATTTTTCCTAGTTCTCATTGTGGTCAAAAGAATACCACTTTGTGCACAAAACTTTACTTCAGGTACGATACTAGTTGCAGGCATTGGTTTCTACTGTCTAACATTTAAAATTTGATTCTTTGTGAGGCATTTGAGGAAAAAATGTTTATAGCTGATTTTTTTCAAGAAAAGGGTCCTCTTCTTTAATATGTGTATTCAAGACAAAGATTAAGCAGTTTTCATATTTCAGGTGTTTTAAAACTGGAATCCAGACCAAACAGAGGTAGTCTTGACTCCCTGAGATAGTCAATGTAGATCAGTCCTACATCTTAGAAGGCAAAGCTGCTCCATCTATCTCAATAGAGCCTCAGCGCACAATGTAGTCTAAGACTCATGAACATCTCACTCTGTGTCATCCACAAGAACTGAAGTGATGCCTCTAAGAAGGTTATTAATAATGCCTAATTACAAGTTGGATTTACAGGCATCTTTAGTGAGTATTATCCAGTAATTGTGGGGCTACTACATATAGGTATATTAAACTGACTCCTCAGATGTGATGTTTATCCATTTGCTAGCTTGTCATGTTTGTTGCGTCTTTACCACTTTTCCAGGAGATATATTGCAGCAAGGGATTTCTTGTTTCACTTTTCCTTTTCTCTGAAGTGATGTCTTTCCTGCTGTTTTTCTTACTGATTGCTTAACCTGGTGGATGAATTTATTGGAATCATCCAAAGTCTTGGTTCTGGCTGATTATGTTACTCTGAGGAGCACTTTTCTAAGCTAGTGGAAGGTTGTGCATAAAAGTTCAAATAGTAGGGGTTTTATACATGAGCAAAAGGGAAACGATCTTGTGAAAACAATAGCTAGAGTTGGGGGTAAGGGTGCGTGTGTGAAACCTGTTTGTAAATCCTCCATAAGTGCACCACAATTTGAACTGCTGTTTAAAAGATAACCTAGAAGTTCATAGGCGTTCAGTCATTTAATAGATGCTTTAATAATAGCAAAAGCCTGTTGTGGTTTTTTTGGGGAGGTTTTACAACCAGCCCTCCTTTAGGTTCTGTGCATCTCTTACAATGTAAAGAAACTGGAAGCAGTTTTAGGTGTCTCTTAATAGTCATTTGTGGGCCCAAAAGAAAGACGAACATACCACTTTTGCAGACTATTATGATGGAAAGAGAGCGTTCCCCAGTGTTTGCTAGAGTTAAATAGCTGTGCAGTCTCCTCTGCAGGCAGACATTTGAGAGCTCATCTGTTTTTTATAAATGATAAAGGCTATAGTTTAATGTTTTCCTGTGTTTTAAAAATGAAATAATACTTAGGCTTTGTGTGTGGTATGGAAGGAAAGCATTGTTAGTACTCTGCCAGATAGTAACCAATAGTATTTATTTCACTTCTGTTTCTCGCTTGGTTTGCCTTATGGTGAACCAAGTCCTTGTTTTATTACTGTATTTGAGTGTAAGAGCGATGGAGGTTAAGAGCTTTTGGAGATCAGTATCTAGCTTGTAACATTAAATCCAGTAGGATGACTTCTCACTTGTTAACTAGAATACATTAAATACAAGCAATTCTAGACCAGAGAAGAAATCTAAAAATACTTAATGAACTCAAAATAGTAGCTATTGTTAACCATAGCAGCGTACCATGTGGTTTTGACTACTGCTGTGCTATTGTTTTAATTTAATGAAAACCCAGAATTCTGTCAACTTAAAATATCTAGCTTTGGGAGGGAAGAGGATAAGGTTACAGGCTGTCAAAAGAATTTATGATTTAACATGAAGTAAGGTAGGGCTTGACTTAAAAAGTCAGAGGGGAAGAAACAGAATTCTAGCACAGGTCAGGATTCTTGAAATGAGCTTGTAGGCTGCAGTTGCCCATGGCAGGGAATATAGAATTTAGCACAGTCAGAAAAATGTCACTGGGGAAAGTACTCTGAAATTGTTGGGTTTGGGGTTTTTTTTTAACCCTCTATTAATTTATAGTTGGAAAACAGTTACCTTGAAAAATACTATGAATTCTCAGGTATATTTAATGACCATCCTATTTTCAATCTTAAGTTTTCCCTATTTCTAAGTCTGTATAGAGGGAAAGTAGGCCTCATCTAGGAAAAGCACTGGTCAGTTATTGTTTGCGGTTACCAGATTCAGATGTGTTTGTATAACCAAAAACTTGGGGTAAATTCCGTAACTTGAAAGGTGTCTTAAGGTTTGTCCAGACTTGAAACCTGGTTATATTGTCAGTTCCACAAAGAACAGCAAGCTAATGTTGAAAACTACTTAGTATGTCCATGTTGTCCCTTCCTCCATAGGTCTTGTTTGTTTATTGAAGCACTGATTAAAACAGCCCTTGCATACAAAGCAGACATGACAGCTTAGATCTGTCATGAGTTGTCAGATTTGTGCTTGAAACCTTTCTAAAGTCAGTCAGTCCTAGAACACCATATTGAGTCTCCATCATCCTTTTCTGCTATTTATCTGTTTTTAGTAATAACCTTAAGCTATCAATAGTACAAAAAGAACTGGTGAACCTGGGCTATCTGTGAGCAAACTTTCTTCTGTACTGTTTATTTTGGTCTGAGTTCAGAGCTGTTGATTCTTTCTACTTGCTGTTTGTCCTCTCCTTTCTTTGGGTCAAAGTCTGATACTGTTACTGCAGGAAATAAACTGAAATAAGGCAGGAGAGGAAATAATCTGTGCTCTTAATGAGGAAGAAAAATACAATACTTTCTGAAGAAGTGAAGCCATAAATCCACCAAAATCTTAAGCTAACCCAGACAATACTTGAGTAGGCAGAGCACGTTACTCATTGAGGAGTATTCTTCCTTATTCTCTTATCACAGGGTTCTGTTTTGTATTCATTTGTCAGTTCATAATGTGAAAGATTTTTATCAGCAAATATGCAACCTTTTATTACAAAGTTCTGCTGTCTGCTGCTAGCCTACTGTAATTGTTTGCCTTTCAGAGGTATCATGACTCTGATACTGGCATGGGTGAAATCCAACAAGTATAAATTGACCACTGACATCTGTACTGCTGGGTGAAATGGGGGGGGGGGGGGGAGCTTCTTCATATTAGTCTTCATTCTCCTTATTTTTATTGATGTGTGGTTTGTTTGAGCTCATTTTCTCCTGTTTTGTGTCCCTTCTTGAGAAGGGTTGGGGTGGATGGGAGAAAATTTAGTCTGTAGTGCTTTTTCCTAAACTGTGTAAATGTTGGCTGTGGCTTTTTTTGTTTGTTTTTACCCTGAACTGTGTCAAAAGCCCTGCAGATAGAGGAGAAATTAGTGCATGGCATGATCTATTCTTATTATGGATTTAAGGTGCCATGGAACTGGCAGACTCGCATCACTGTTACTGAGGAAGAGTTCCTGGAAAGTCTTTGAGTGATTGAAAGGATGTACTTGGCTAAACTACTGTGTTCAGAGAAGGAAAGGAAAATTAGAGCGGGTTTATGTGACCCAAATAATTTTTCTATTGAGAGTGGAAAAAGCAGTAAGTCTTGTTTGGTTCAACTGCCAAAGGGTAATGCCTTCAAAACCCTAGAGGCAGGGCAAAAGTAAGCCCATCTCAGTTAAAGTAGTAGCTAGTGTATAATTCAGTTGGAGCCGAGTTTTTAATTCTGAATTTCTTCTATATTGATTTCTAGTCATTAAATCTCTTGGTACCACAGTGGAAGTGCTGGGCAGTAGATGTATTTGCTTCCTTTGGCAGCCAGGCACTGATTTTAAGCATCTGAAAAGAAATAATAACAACGGATGTAACGTCTTGGAGGCTGGCTAGCTTGATGTATGTAATACAAGCTTTGGTTTTGTCTCTTTGTTATGGGGAGTTGGCTCCCCCTACCCAAACAGCTTTCTGCTACATGCTGCCTAGTTGGTGAGCATCTGGTATTCCTCTTTTTGGTTAAAAGTCCTTAGAATCATTTGGTTGGGGTTTTTTTTGCCATTTTTCAGTGTTACAGTACAGAAAAAAAAAAAATCTTATTAGGCTTCTGCTCCGGCATTTGCTTCTGGAACCCACTCATAATCCTGACTGTTTCATTGCAGAAAAGGTTCTTGTATAATTAGCTAAGTATGTTAATGCTGTTGTATTTCTGCAGCCTTCTTCCTCTGACCATGTGCCTTTCTTCCTGCTCATGCTGATATTTGGCTGTGTCTCATCTCATGGTGAGAGATAGTTATGTGATGTGTGTATGTTTGGTATCTGTTGCTAAGGTTAATTTTCTTCTAGTTCAGCCTCTTGAATCAATTTGCTGCATGAGGATATGAGGGTAACTACTGGTGCAGAAATTGGAGTAGAAAATGCGCAAAGCGGGAGGTGAGCTTACAATAGTTACTGGTTTAGCTTAGCCTATCCTCTTGTAAGACTGTACTCTGAGATGTTTCAAAGGAGGTTCTTCTAAGGTGTAGTTATTAGTGTTGGTTCTTAACATTAATGGTTTGGATACCTGATGAACTGTCTTGCGAGTGCAAGTCCTAAACTTACTTGGAAGGCTACTGGTGATGAAGAGAAGGCTGTACTGGGAGTCGCATATCTGTGACATTTGCAGCAGTGTCACCAGCCATGTTACAATCCTGAAGTAAAAGAACTCTCACTTAAAATGCAGATATTAAAACCTGTATAATAACTAAATTAAAAATATCCATATCTTCCTTTGGATTTTCCCCAAATGCATAGCCTGCTGCAGATGTTGATATGATTCCCTTCACAGCAGTCATTCCGGTTTAATTAAATATCAGCACTTGCTGACAAGAATATTTTTATTCTGTAAGCACATGAGAATACAGAAGAAACCGAAACTTTACATAGCAAAGGTCATGGTAAGGAGTTTGTCGGAAAGTTCCTGAGCGAGTCAGGCTGTTTCTCTGTGCTTTTTGTCACGTTTGCAGATTTCCTTAGGGGATAAGATGAGCCTCTGCTCATCCACTGTGGTGTTGTCATTGTTCACTGCTTAATGTGGAGCTGGAGAATCTTATCTGCTCCCTTCTTCAAGCGCGTTTTGGGGATCTGCAAAGGGGCTGAAGTGTTTAGGGTGAAACATGAGTAATCTCATCACTGAGAGAGACTAGAGTTGGCAATTATCAGGCACTGACTGGTTTTGTGTCCAGGAGTTCCTGTAGCTGTTCAAGTTCAGGGGTCTCGAAGTGGGTGTTGGTTTTCTTTTCAATATAGGCCAAGAGAAGTTAAACCCATCTGAAAATGTGTAAGCCACCTGAATTTCCGAAATGCCTTCTAAGGTGCATAATGAAATATGCTTAAGTTGTCTTGGCCATTTGCTTTTCTTCTCCACTCCTTCCCTTTCTCAGCCACCAGTTGTTGTAACAAATACTAGGTACAGTTACGAACACCAAGTTTTTCCTATCATAATCTCTGCTGCTATTACCATCTTGTTGCCAGATACCTTGAAAATGGCCAGAAACTCAATTGCTTGATGGCTGTGCTCTCTTGTTGAGACCTGCTTATTTTTATGCGCAGAGTTTTTAGATTTTAGCTTTGGAACATTTGAATCCTGCAAACTGTTGAAGCCAGAGATGGTTCCTCTTCACTGTTTCAGGCATCCTTGCTATGTTGTAGAAAGTTTTCTTTATTTCACTTGATAAAAGCATTAAGGTACTGATTTACTTTGATAGCACTACCAGTAATAGTTTGTATCAACCTGCAGCAAAACATTTCTTGGCCCTTGAAGAAGAAGGTGACTGGAAATAGCATGGCATTCATTACCAGGGGTCAGTCATGCTTGACCCATCTGACTGCCTTCTGTCAAATGACTAAGTCTTCAGGTGAGGGTAGAGCTGTGGATGTTTGTGGCTTGGTTTGTTGTTTTTTTTTCACTTTGACCTTAGCAAGGCTTTTTACAGCATCCCACAGCATACTCCTGTTTACAGTCTGAATGGGAGGATGACTGGATAAAGTTAAAACCAGTTGAAAAGTTGTCTCAAAGGGTAGCTGATAGTTCATACTCTGCCTATAGAGTAGTTACAGCTGGAGCTCCTCAAGTTTTTGAATTTCATAGTAATCATTATGCCTTGTCTCTCACCTGCCTTCACCCATTTTTCCAAACCTTGTGGTAAAACAAAGCAATTTCTAGAGCATTTGTTGTTTGAAGTTACTGGTGGAAAAAAAGAGACTGGAAAAGGAAACTAAATCACAGTTTCTCTGAGATCGATTCACTTCCCTCTTTGCCCAGGCCTGTGAAAAGAAGCTGTCATCCCAGATGCTGCAGGTAGACATCTCCAAAATAAAGGTTTCGGGTAGATTCGTGCTGCAGAAGTTGTATGCTGGTATAGTGGGCATAGTGGGTTTAACTATGGTAGCCCTTCTCATATCTTTGTGAGAACTTTCTTTCTTTGTAACCAAGATGATTTTGGTGAATAGTCAGATGAGTTTATGCTTTTGATTTTTAAGAAATTTGTAGCGTAACAGGCTTCTTCGTTGTGGTTTCCATGCTTTAGGTTTAGTTTGAATCTCAGCTTTTTAGCCTTTCTTCTCCTTCAAGTCTGGGAACTGGATATATTCTTGTAAATGACTGCATTAGTATGCCAGACTTTTCCATCCTCTCAACACTTGAACAGGCATGCATATGCAGAAATGTATGCAGCCTTTCTCTCTTACATGGTTTACATATTCCTGGTTTGGAAATGGGTTTGCTTACATGTGGTGGTGGAGTGTATTGATGGTGGGAGTTTCTTGGCAAGTAGTGGCCATTGAAATGTGTAGTTCAGATCATTTCATACTTTCATCTCTGACAAGTGAAAGGTATTCATGTGATCTTTTGCTGCGTAACCGTAGACAACCAGGAACTTCTGGACTAACGTGGCCGTTTACAGTCAAGTTGCTACTAAGCAGTTCTTGAATATTGTGTCGAACTAGCAGAGAAATTGGTCAATCCTTCCATCTTGCTACTTTCAGACTCACAGGCTCTTCTGCTTTATTCACCCCTTACATACAAGGAAGAGTCTAAAGTGAATCTGTATCAGAAGGACAAAAGATCTGGAAGAAATTTTACTTTTGTACTACACTTAAGGTAAGACTGATCAGATGACAAAAAGCATGAATACCGAGGCTTGCAAAATGGTACTGTTTCTGCATTCTTGGCTTCTTGCATATTACACTATTTCTGCAGAGTATTGTGAGTATGTATTAAGTATTAAATACTCCTACATAATTCTCTGGAAATACACTAATGATCAGAGGCATATAAGCTATCTGCGGCTGTGTTCCTTAACTAAAATAAAGTATGTTGTTAGTTGTAACTGATGTTTACTGTGCAAAGCTGTCTTTTGGGTCGCATAGGTGTTCCTACTTCTAAAACTGGTACACTGAGCTGCATGATACGCAATGGCATGTCATACTAAATTACCAATGCCTTAGTAACTCTTTCTGGTTTGCTTTTAGGTCCTGTGCTTAGCCATTTGTAATTTCTCTGTGAATACAATATTATAGTTCTTGAGTACGTTTCTAGTCGATTTCCATATATCGGGACATAACTGGGAGTCAGCTTGCTGTGCTTTGGAAGGAGTGAAAAATGCATTTCTTTCAGTAAAGCCATAGCTTCAAGCGCATGAACAGTTGCAATCTGTCTGCAAGTTAGAGCACCGATGAAGTGATAGGAGCCATTAGCATCATTTGTCAGAGTGATACCATTGCCTTCAGCTTCCACTCACAGTTTAATTAGATGTCTAATAATATTTGTTGTGCTGTGCCTACACTACTGGATGGATATCACAGTGGAGGGAATATTGCTAGGAGTAGGGGGATAAAACCTGTAGCGGAACAAGTGGAATTCCTGCCAGTGGGACCAGTGTTGGGGATAATGCTGACTGGGGTAGCTGTTCACGGCGTTCAAGGGTAGAACTAAAAAAGTGGTAGAGAGGTATAGAGAGGCACATAACTATCCCTTGCCGAGACAGTAGTTTGTGTAAGAAGGGGAATGCAAGGCCATGGTATCCAGCCATTGAACAGATGGTGGAGACATTCACATGGAGTCACTTAGAAGGACGTAGGAGATGTTTGGGGACTGGAAAGTACAAGTAGCACTTCATGTAGGCAGCTGATTGCCTAATGCTAGCTCTTCAATTTTAGGGAGGTGGAAACTTACTGAAATTGGTTGGCACTCATGCTGAATTCAGCATCCATTTGAAGGCTCACATCAGCAGTCTTCTATTGATGTACCAGTTTCTAATTTGTTGTGACTCTGGTTCTGTTTTTTATATAGTAGGTTTTACTGAATTATCTGTGTAATCCCCAAGCTGAATGTCTACCTTTCTTTTTAAACTGCTAAATTCATCAGATTCTTTTAGTTGTTGTTCTGCAAAAGCCTAAATACTTACGAGTGTTCCTTTGTGTGGCTTGATGTTATTTTTTATGGATACCTAGTTTTATCCAGGCAGTTCGTTCTATCTCAGAATACATGCGGGCTAAGGTTTACATGTAGTTAAGTGGCAAGGCTGAGATGTGAGCTCTGGAAGATAGAAATAATTTTAAAGTATCTTGACATGTTGCCTCTCTAAATAGGATGAGAGAGTAGGGTGTTTGCCCCCACACTACAATTAACGTGGGGTTTTTATGCGCCTTTGCGCTGATTTCCCATCACCATTCAGTCCAGCAAGGGCATGTCTTGCAGCCAACAGCTTACAGGAGCACTAACCTTTGATGGAGCTGGAGATGGTGTCTTAATCTGTGTTATCCACATTTGCCTGCAGCTAATGTCTGACCTGATGAGTAGCGTAAAATGAATGTTGAATTATTAACATGCTTGCTTCCTGGAATCCTTTTTGCTGTCAAGTCTATGTAGGCCTATCATTACTGCATTGACTGCCTGTAATGCCCTTAAGCACCCTCTCTGATTTTTTTTTTTAAACTGGCATGGTCTTCTTGCATGTTAGTTTTAACATTCTTATTGACAAAATTGCCCTTTGAATTTTTGCAGGTGTAGTTCGACACCTATTACGATACTTGCATAATAGCAAAATTAAAACAGTTCTTAGTCAATAGATATATCTGAAATTGCAGCATTGAAATACATGTTGCAAATCAAGAGAGTTTAAACTGTATTGGTTTAAAGTGAGTCAGTGATTTATTGTGAAACTGAAGTTGTAGTGCTAATTGGGCAAAACCTTTGAGTATTTAAGCTTGCGAGTTGCCGAATGGCTGCTTCTTGCAAAGTACTCCTCTGTTTAGATGACAAGTGAAGCAGTTCAGATAGCCTCAATGCAGATACCTGAAAATGATTCCATGTGTCCAGGCAACGATAACTGGAGGCTGCTGCCAGAAAAAAAAGGTAATGGAAATTTGCTTCACTCTGCAGTTCCTAGAAATAGTAATTTTTGTAATTAGACTTCAGACTTGTAAAGAAGAGGTTTCTCTAGCCTGCTGGAAAAGTAGGGCATGCAGTAAAAGTGCAGGGGGGAGTACTGTGTTCTCTGAAGTAGTCTGACAAGCCATTTGTGATCTGAAACTTAACTTCATATACCACGCTGTGGCTTGAATAGTATGTATCATGTGATTACAGGTGTATTGATCCTGTTAGAGTACAAGAGAATACCATTACATATCATTTAGGACCAGCTGCTTCTGAAGTGTTTGTTTAGAGCTGCCTTAAAAATGCTTTGAGATATGCCTTTCTTGAAATGAACCAAAACCCTGATCAGTTCAACTGGTTTGATTTAGGAAGGTGGTAAATCTGTGTTAGCAATAGGGGAGTAACTTTCGAAGTAAATAGACCTCTTACAAATTTTAAGATGTCTTTGCATTTCTGCATGCTGATTCTTTTCATTTACCCAAAGACAGTGCTGTTACTGAAGTAACTTTACTAGTAGCTAGAAAAAACTTCTTAACGTGGAAGAAACCAAGGGGAAAAAAAAAAGATGTTCTAAAGCTGTAATTGAGGGATAAAAATAACTATGTGTTTTAACAATTCCTATTTGGAGCCTTCAGTTCCCATGTTATTTAAATTAGTTCTTTTGGAAGATTGTGTGTGTAGGCTGTTAGTTGATATAACAGATGCTTGAATTATCTCTTTCCAAGTTGCGTGTTTTGCAGTAAACATTAAAATGCCTATAGCATAGTAAGTGTTAATATTTGGCAGCTTGTAGTACTGGTGTTCTTATGCTACTGATTTGAATGTGCTGGTGGTTTTATTATGGTGTTGAACGACTTTTTTTTTCTGTTTAATTTAACTCTTTTTTTTTGTGTATAAGCCTAGCAAGTGGTAATATGGCTAAAATAAAACCACAGATAGATCCAAGTAGCTAAATAGTGCAGCAGAGAATTTGTGCTTCCGATAACTACACATCAGCTGTATCCAAATTTATTTTAATCATCTGTGATGGCTCAGGTTAGTTCATTTGAACCTGAAGGCTTACCCTTAGAAAGTGGGGGAAGAATAAGACTTGCAGAGAGGTGAAGTCCTTCACCTAATCATCAGTGTCATATAAAGAAATAAAAAAACATTCTTGCTGTCCCTTATAAATTTGATACAACTTGATTTGTCATTGTCAAACATATCAACATTAGGGAATTCTTCCTGTATTTTCTGAACCTGGTGCTAACTGAACTACTGTGATTTTTTTGACCTTTTTCCCTTGTTTTTTCACTCCACTTTGCAGACTTTAAATTCCTTCTGAATTTTGGTTATACTTATGGTCCCGCTTAGGTTTGTGTGTTTTGTACATGTAAAATGGGGGGAAAAGTGATTAGCTGGCATATGTATTGTAATGGCTTCAGTCCGCTGACAAAATGTGATGCCGTTGTGCCTTTAAGAATACATTTTGGGATATTTGCTATAAATACAGGATTGGTACAGAAAGACATGTTCTAGAAACCATGTTTAAGCTTCCTTCTGTAAGGAGAAGCACAAATACAGGATGTGATATAGAGGATAAAATAAATTGTTACTGGCTTTGATAGTGATAGCAAGACTTGATCTAAAAGCTGACTTGTTCTGAATGCATTGTGAGACACTAGATGCTAGGATGAGATTCTCTACCCAGATAAAAAAGTTAACTTTTGGGAACTCCAACTCTTGGCTCTAAACTGAGCATTGTTTAGAGAAGAGTTATCAAGACAGCCTTCACAATATCTGTTCTTCCCTTGTGTAAGCATTTCCTTTGGAAGACTCAGGGATATTAATCCTTTGAAAACTGTCAGACTTCCTGCTTGTATCCTAGACCTAGAGCATCTTAAAATTTTGGAGAAAATTGCCAGCAGACAATTATGTCAGGTTTCTTACCTCTTTATCCTGTAATGTTTTGAAGTCTGCAACAATGGAGTTTCTTTATCCAAATGCACATGCTTGCTACAAAACCAGATCCAAAATCTCTTGCTTTCTCTGATTTTCCTAAGAACTGGTTCTGTAGGAGTTTTTTATGGTATTACATTTAAGATGTTTTCTTGAAAGCCTTAGCTGGAAAAGGCTAAGCCCTTTCTACTGCATAATCAACAGAAAAGTTTTTTATTTGGAAGATTACTCCTGAATTTGAGTAATACTGTGGCTTGGTAACACCTTGCTCTTCTTCTCCTGGGGAAAGGATTGACAAACTTTTTAGTACTGCTATAGTAGATAGAGTGGACGAGACACCTCATTTCTGTGAGGGACATGCCATTTAGGCTCAGAGCCCTTCTGAATAGATGTGCTCTGTAATACTGTCAGATGCCAGGTGTGGTGGATTCTTTCTCAGAACATTTAACCAGTGCTCAGGTTGTATTTTCTGATTGTTTTAAGCAGATGGATATTTACAAAATCTAAGTAATGCACCTGGAGTGACTATTTTTTTTTTTTTTAAACACTGATTTGAAGGCCAGATGTTCACAAAGGCAACAAATGGACAGATGGTTTCAAACTGACTCATTAGCTTTTGCTACCTAGGTATTCTAGCTTGTAAGATGGTAATAAATTTACCTCATAGGGAAACACCATAGGAATGTGCTCAAAAGAGAGGCACTTCAGTACACTCTAGTATGTCTGAGCTGCAATTCTGAATCTCCATCAAGAAGATGGATGTTTGCATACTCTGCCCTTTGCATTAAGAAAAAAAGAAACACAAACCCATGCAGAGTATGAATGCATCTTCCTCAATCTGTAACTCCTGGATTGCCATGGAAGGTGTAAAGCATGTCTAGACCTTTACTTAGAGCTATAATGTAATAATATAACGTAGAGAGTGATATGTATAATAGGAGCTTGTTAGAGACTTTTGTATGCTCTTCTCTAGAAAGTCCTAGCAGTCCCAATAAACATCTTAGTTCAAAGTAGAAGTCCTCTGCTTACAATCCTTCTTCGTGGTTTTAATTGAGATTTTTCTGCAAAAACCCACTAACATAAATGAACCATATTTTAACTCTTGAAGATAGTCTCTTCTTAGGTCAGCTAAAGATCAGATAACTGAAAATCTGAGGTTTCGTACTTGGATATTTTTACTGAAGCATGTTAGATGGCTTTTCTCTTCAGTGTTCCTGAACCTGGATGTTTGAAAGGCTGTCCAGCATAACTGATGGAGAGAAGATTCCTTATTTCTGTGCTTGGTTATGTTAAGCATTACTCTGATCTGTTGCAGGAGAACAGGAGGAGTAAGTGCTTGCCATTGATCTCCCAGTAGGCAAATGTATATTGCATACGTGCATTCTGAATTCTAGTAAGGCTGGCTTTTGGTATTCCTTCATCTTCTGCTCGTATAATTCAATAGAGTTTGAGTTACTCATCAGCTTCATGAGCAGTCTCTGCTTCAGGCATTCACTTGTACCAGCATAACTATCTATGTCTGTTGCTCAGCCACATAGCGTGGAAATAGGAATGAGCTGCTGAGAGCAAATACTGCTTAAGCCATCACTGTTGCCAAGACATCTGCATAGCCATAATGTGAATTTACTGATCTAAAGCTTACCTAAAAGAGAATTACAGAGAATTTAGGAATTAGAGGTGCTTTACAAATATATATGAAAGATAATAAATATTTTTAATGTATTTTTAAATATATATTTTGCAGGAAAAAAGTTTGGAATAGCTTTTGTAAGATGTATCAAAATGCAGCTTTCCAGTGCTGTAGATTAAGCCCACCATTTGTGAGGTGATACTTAAAAGTATAGACCTAATTAGAATGCTAAGCCCATAGTACTATCAAGCGTTTAGACAAGTGTGAAATACTAGTCTAATAGTGTGTTTCTGTTGGAAATTCAGTCTTGAATAGTTCCAATGACTAACTGGCAATAAAAGTTGGAACTGCAGACTTGAAACTGCTGAACCAAATTTTCACTAGAACCCCAAGTAAATTTATTTCAAGGCAACATTTAGATTTTTAAGAAGCTCTGGGTGTTCTGAAATGCAGTGGCAAGATACCATTCCGCTTCTTCACAACTGTTTCAAAAAGGATTAAACACTTCAAAATTACTGAGTTCTTAGTTTAACTTTTGCTTATTCTCCTTTCTTTAACTGTTGTAATAATGAACGTCTTAATGCAGCTTCCACATTTGAAGGGGGGAGATGGAATGGGACAGTGTAAAAAGCCCACAGCCACAAAAACGCAAACCAAGGCTTTGCTTAGTCTTGGCTGATTCACAATGTTTTTGTATAGAACCAAGTACCGCTTAGCAGATGCAGAGAGAATTCATTATCCTTTTATTACAAAGGATGAGCAACTTTCTCTTCAGGGTGAAAGTTGCACATTGTCTTAAGTAATTACACATAAATTAACTCCTGTTTTAGTTCAGGCTTTGTCATATATGTAGACTAAGGGAGAGCTATGACATGAACTTGAAGTACAGCTGGTGCACTCCCTTGGTGTGTGCTCTAACGTTCCTGGGAAAAAATCAGGTAACCTAATGAATGCCTCTTTGAGGACAGAGATGTTATCTTATGAACATGCAATTGGGAGATGCAATATATAGCTAACCTGTGGTAAGCTTACACTAGTGCTCTTTTCCTTCTCCTTCCTAGTATCTTTTACTTCTGCAAAATCTGTTACTGTCTTCGGTGTGAGCCAGTTTACAGTGCTGGGGGATGATAGCAGTGGTGGTATTGTGATGTCATGATGTCAGTTATGACACATCAGATTATAGCTCTTTCTACTGATATTCAGGGAGAGGGTTGGTTGCTTATTTACTTCTTTTAAAGCAGCAATGATTTGGTTATCTGTAAAAGGCCAGTCATAGCTGTCTGTGGAGCAGAATAAAGCCTGTTTTCCTGGTGCTTCTCTGCCCAGAAACTTGCAGAGGACTGGTTGTTGTCATGGGCTTGTGTGTTTTAAGCATTAGGATCCAGCTTGAGGATCATTAGTGTTTTGCTACTGGGGTGTATGTATTTTATCATTGGGAAGACCAGAATTTGATGGTCTTTTTCATTTGCTTACTTTTGAATATTGGGTTTAGTTCTTCAGCAGTGATTTACTTATGATGGCTTTGGCTGCATAGTCTTTACCTTCCGAGAAAATACTGTAAACATGGTGAAATTCAAATTCTCTGTTAGCCAAGGAATATTTAAGTTGTGCTTAATTAACAACTGTTCTACTGTAGAGTATTAGTTTCTTAATAGCAAAAACTGTAGAAGTTTACTGAACTAAGTCCTACTCAGATGTTAAGCGTTTTTACATGCTCGAAAGATCTAAGGAGCCCAAATTAAATACTTAATAGGTCTTGTTATTTTGTTAAGCCTCTAATAGGAAGCATTCAGCTTTATTCTGGGGATGTAATTTATGATGAGCAATCTGGGTAACACCTTTTCATTGTGTATGTGAGCATTTTCTGTGCACGAATTTTTGGGAGCTGGATTCAATAGCTTGTTATCCCAAAGCTGTATCAAGAATCTAAGTGTCTTTTAATATGGAAAAAAGAATTGTGCTGCTTATTTGGAGAGGCAGGAGTCACTACTGTATAGAAGTAGGTAAGGAGTAGTGTCCCCTCTTCATGCAATGTTCAGTCATGGAGTTCATATCTTAAGATGTTACTGTGTTTTAGGATACTGCATATAGTATTTCTCACTTCTGATAATTAAGGTATAAATAGGAGCATATTCTGGGGTAAGATGCTGTTAAACTACAATATATGTGAAGCTGCCCTACTGTAAGCTGCCTAAGGTTAAAAATCACCTGTGTCTAATGAATGCTCTCATGTCCTCTGCAGAGTAAGAGAATTTGGGAGAGGTCAAGCCTCTTGCTTCTGGGAAGCATAATACTTGTCTTCCGGTCTGCTTTTTTTAGTCAGCCACTTCTGACACTACTCTAGTAGCCTTTAGAACTGAGGCTTTTGAGCACTTCATCCTGCAAACCCCCTGTACCCTCCTAATTAAGGGGATCTTCCGAAGGTGGAAGGAAGTTCTTGAAGGGAGTTGTGTTCTGTGTTAATGCCCTTATCACTGATGTAGTTAAGAGGGAATTAGGGGCTATTTTGTGCAGCTCTGTGAAGCTGTACTGCTTGTGTTTTGTTGTGTTGGGGTGTTCTCCCCCCCCCCCCAAGCTCTTGGATGTGGAAACAACTCTTCTTTTACTGAAACATTTTACCTTTTGGGGGAGGGCTTTTGCCATGTAGTCCAGTACAACGATTTAAGGTACTTGCTGTCTAGTTCTTTCAAAATACTTTTCCAGAGTTCATTAATAATTTAGTGCTAGTTAAGGTGTAATTTCACAATGCTCTGGGCAAATCTGAATCCGCAGCAGCTGCTGGTTCTACCTTTCTGTCATTGGCACTTGACTGCATTTCCTGAGCTGGTTCAGAGAGCTCAAGTGGCAGAAAGTAATTTACCTTTTCTGGCTTAGTTTGATTCCTTGAATCGTCTGTTCTGTTGTGGTGCCTGAGAAGGCAGAATGTTGGGGAAAATACAGGGCTTGAAGCATTACAGGCATAAAACTTACTGAACCTCTACAGTTCGTCAAACAGCAGCACAGTATTCCTCTTGAGGAATTTCTTGTTTATGACGCTTTATGGTAAAACATTATGAAATGTTCTCAAAGCTCCTTTCTTCAATCGACAGGCTTAAAGTCAAGGTCTGTAGTATGTCTCCCTTTATCACTCATTCAGTTCATCAAAGTCCTGTAATCAGTTGAAAATCATCAGTGTTACAGTAAGGGCTTGTATTTTCCTTGTGCCCCAGACAAAGCTGGCTGTTACGCAGACTTCTTCCTGTGACAGTTCCTTCTACCAGTGTACTCTCATGGTAACTTGTGTAAGATGCAACAGTTTATAAGATTAAATACGTAGTCCCTGACCCATGAAGGAATTTGGACATTTGCATCCCGCTTAGGTGGGTGCACACATTTAAGTTGTTAGTCATCTGCTGCTTTTGCATTTTAAGCTGAGTTTATGATTAATTTCGTAAGAGCTTCCTCAAAAGAAACAGTGATTCTTATTTCAGAGGAGCTGAGATACTTTTGCAACTGAAGCTTACTGCTTTTATTTTAAACTCTTGTGCATTTTTATCTAAGTAAGCACAATAAAGACCTTACAAATTATACATGCTGCATTTGGTGGGTTTAAATCTTGTCGAGTACTCAAGGGATATTCTGTCATTGGAGCAGGGGAATAAAATTAAGCAAATAGCATGAGCAGGCATGCAAAAGCTGTTCCTTCTGATACTGAATTGAAGGACTTGAGTACTAGGTGATAGGCTAGATGACTTTTTAAGTGCTGTGCTGGTGAAGGAAATAAGGAAAATGAATCTTTGTGAGTATTAATCTTTAATATGATGTTTAGAGAGTGTACTGGAAGGTCTTTTGACATCCAGGCATGGCTTTAGTTCAAGCACTTCTATTTAGGAAAAAGTTATATTCATGAAAAAAATTCATGTACAAATCTGTTGTAAACCATCTGGAGTAGCTAACTACTTTCCTTGTTTCTTTTAGGAAATACCAAAATAAAGCAGATGCTGTGTCCTGTATGGTTATCTCAAGGTTTTGCAAGTCATTCTGTTATGTGCTTCTTGGCAGCAGGAATGTAAACTAATTCTTCGAGCACGGAACTAGAACCTTGACAAAGTTGCAGTTACAGGTAAGAACAAATTCTGTCACTTGGAAATTTACAGGAAAGGTATACTTGCTTTTTCTTTAGCTGTGTTTTAACTTGCAGTTTGTAGTTGGCCAAGAATTTAACAGATATTTCAGAGTAGATTGGATAAAAGGATGTGGTCTTCTCTAAAAGCACTTGAGTTTTGCCTAATCTTATTTGGGAAGAATTTGAACTTAAAGTACAGCTTTTCTCTGCTCTGGTACAAAGCTCTTTCCACAATTGGAAAGAAATGTAATCTTTCAACACCTAAATATATGCTGACCCAGAGTTTGAACAAGGTATATGCTTACACAAAGGACTGTACGGTGTCAGTCTGTAAAAGTCATGAAGTGTTTTGCCACTGTGCGTTGAGGTCAGCTTGCTGTCTGCAGGTGGCTTTTTCTCCTCAAGGTCTGTATTTCCTTAAATGCACTAATATCAGCAGTACTCCTTAAGTTGCCTTTTTTAACTTTGCTATAGAAAATCTCTAAATTCTTTTTACAAATTCACTGTAGTTTCAACTCCTGAATCACCTTTTCAGGGGTAGAGGTTGATGTCTTCTTCCAGGTCAGTGAAAATGTTTTGGCTGCTTGTTTTCTATCATAACTTTATCTGACAGTGATGGAGATAACTCTTGTCCCACTACTCAATCACTGTATTCTAAACTTGGGTGTAGGGCACTACAAACCTATATTTAAAAAAAGAAACAAAACAGAACCAAACCACCATAAATACCTGTCACTGAGATTGCATATTTTGGATGTATATTTCTGAGTAATTTATTTATGTTTTTAAACAGGGAGTATGGTTTTTGAAGACTATACGTGAGATAGCTTTATTGCATATGCTGAATCTGCAGAATTATGATCAAGTTAAGGCCTTTCAGTCTTGATTTCACATTTTGGTGTCTTTGTCAAGAAAAGTTGCTTGCCTTAGGCTGCACTTTTTTTTTCCTTAGTGGTAGGACAGGAGTCTGCACTGTTGATATAAAGCAGACTAATATGTCTTACTCTGAAGTTGGATGATGCATGGGTCAGTGACAGGAGAGTCAGACAGTGCTGAGGAGATGACTTTGTTTTGCTGCTACAATGAAAGAAGGATTCAAATGTGGTTTGGGGTTTTTGGTTGGGCTTTTTGTTGTTGCTTGTGGTTTTGGTGGGCGGTTTTTTTTGTTACTGTTTTGATTGAATGCTTGTACTTAATTTGCAGTGATGTAACAGGTTGAAAAAAGGCACAACTCTTGTATTGTCATAGACTGATTTATCTTGGAATGGACCTCTAGCACTCATTTAGCCCAACCCTCTGTCTGACTTCCTCAGATTTTTGTGTAAATCAACAGGTCACTGCTCAATTATGTAAATAAATGGCTTGGTGTTTTACTGTGGTTCTACAGACCTGCTTATTCCGGACTTTCAGACTTGTTTAGGAACAATTTATTGGTGATATGAATTGGTGATTCACTGCTACCCCATTCTCACAAAAATGTGTGTGAAGCTTTTAGTAAACAAACATTAAAAAAGGTAGGAAAAGTTGTCTTAAATGCCTAAATCTAGAATAAGGGATGACTCATTTCTAGCGACACACTGCGTCATGCTAATGAGTAAAATAAGCCTTCAATTTTAATACCAGTAGTGTATTGGCTAAACATTGGTTCTCTTTCTTCGAAGTTTTAGATGCTGTTTGTTTAAAAATTCTGGCTGGTGGTGATTAGATTAATGATCGAAAAGGAGCAAACTAAATTTAAACTCAGAATAGTTGGTCTCCTGTTGAATTTAAAGAACAAAAAAAGAAGATTCAAGTAATTCTGCATAGAGATAACTATAAACTTTATTATGGAAGAACCACTTTTATACTAGGGCAATGCTTTGTTATATTCAGGTGCCACATGTGTATCTGGTTTGAATAGCCTAGCGAAGAAGTAAGAGCATGCTTATTGGCTACAGGAAGTACAAATAGATACAGGGAAACAAAAGGAAATTCAGTTAATATCATGCAATGTAAACCTTGTCGTAGTGTGGTCAGTAGGGACAAACAAGCCACAGTACTGTGTGAAGTTCACTTTTCCGACTTTATGTAAAGGTGAACCTGCATGATAAAGGCATGGTGACTGTAAAAATGCATCAACCTGATCATTTCCGGCTTTGTACTATATGCTGTGATTGCAAAACTACATTCAGAGCCCACTTTAAGATTTTTTTGTGAAGCTCATCTTGAATATCTGAAGTATGATCTCTTTGTACCTACCAAACTGCATTCCAGAAAAATAAGAAGGCTCAGCACAGAAGTGTCCAAGTCATCCATGAGATGGTTGCCATATAAGTTGCTCTTGAAGATCTGCAGCCTAGCTTCATCCATGTTTAAATAACATACAAGAAAGCAGAATATAAAATGAACCTCTGAAAAGACCGGTGTGTATGTTGTTGTGGTGTTAAAAACAGCAAAAAAGGTATAGCTCCTAACCTAGCTTCTGGTGCTCCTTTCTATTCCCACCCTCTCCACCCCCCTCCCAGCTTCATAGTACTGAAGCTAACTTGGTACCTCTTCAGTGAAGCAGTTCAAAGAGTAAGGGCAAAAATGTCTCAGCCAGCAGTTCCAGAAGAAAAGGAATTGCTTGCACAGTGTAGTGGTGAGTAGCTGAGGCAGAGCAGAAGTGATAATGTATTCAGGTATTGTTGCTGACATTGAAAATAGATATGAATCCAGTGTTACATTACTCCTGTGGTTGGTTTGTACCTCCAGACCAGTTTAAAGCAGCTTAAGCACATTCTCAAATCTTTTTCCCCATTTTAACTTGCTGGTTTAAAAGTAGTGTGGTGGGGGAAATGTTTTGTGTTTTCTTTTTTGTCTTAACTGTTCTAAGAATAGAGATGCAGAGATAAATTTCAAGGTTACAGCTGTAGCTCCTGGCGTCTAGTCTACCTAGTGATGGGGATAACTCATAAATTTTTGTTTAATTCCTTGTTTAAAAGCCTATTGGGCTTTTTTTCATGTCATCCTGACAGGAAAAGTTTCTGATAGTAGGCTCTCGATTAAAGGTTTATATTGTTATTTAATTTCTTTGTGTCACTGGCTTTGGTCAGCTGAGATCTTTCCTAATAGTAACTCCCATGGCCACAGATTATTTACAGGCAAACCAACCTTTCAAAACTAATAAACCCCAGAGGGAGTGGACATGAATAGTAATCGCTGTCTCGCCATTAATCTTATTCTTAGATTTTGTTAACTGCTGCTTGACTCTGCCAGTACTTGTGGCTACATAGTTAGAGTAGCTGTTGCAGCCAAGATTCAAATAGAGCTTGTGCTCAAAAATTCAGTGTTTGCCTAATGTAAATTATGTAGTGCCAGTATTTTTAAGGTCAGTAAATCAAAAGCAATCCCAAGTTTTGAGATCAGTAGTGAAGACCTTTAAAGCTGATTTCAGTCATCAACTGAACTTGTATTTAGTCTATATAGTATAAATAGCGTAATTTAAGTATGGCGATAGTACAATGACAGTATATTGTAAATAAAAGATTAGTAAAAAATTACTTACATTATTATGTCACTATTTCTTGTGTAAATCGACGGGTATATAGAATCATTAGGAATGTCAAACTATCTGCAGTGTGTATAGATGCATTTAATGTGTAGAGTGTGTGTATGGATATATGTATACATGAGAGAGTGCAAAGTAGAGTCAGACAGGAGCTTTCTACCAAGTTTAAGTTTGATTTTTAATTTTTGTTTACTTAAACCAAAGAAGTTATTCCTGCACTTTCAATAACCTTGGAAGTTGCTTGTCACAGATATTTGAGTATTTATTCATCATTTACATCTTTAATATCTAGTGCAGTGTTTTCTCTTCTGAAACGTCATTTTTTTTTTATAGCAGGAGCACATGTGTTTTGTAACAGGAAACTCTGGCGCTGTTTCTTTTCCATAGCACTGACTTATTAAAAATGACTGGCCCGTTGAGTGAATCCTTCTGAGGAAGAGACATTTTACAGTACACTTTTATGACCTAAGCCCTAAAGATTGATGTTGGACCATTCTCATTATATGAAAAGATACGATATTGCCTTTGGGACTGTTGACCATCAAGGTATTAGTCTAGTTTTGATGTTCTCTTTGAAACTGACATGTGATCTGAAAATTATTTTATAGTATCTAAAAAAACTTTGATTATGGCTTGTAGACCTTTATAATCTAATTACATTTTGGCTGCTGTTGTGGTTCAACCCCAGCCAGTAGCTAAGCACCACACAGCTACTCACTCACTCACCCCCAGTGGGACTGGGGAGAGAATCAGAGGAGTAAAAGTGAGAAAACTCATGGGCTGAAATAAAGACAGTTAAATGGGACAGAAATGGACGGCATAATTATAATGTTAAATATTATTTTATAATAATAAAATAATTAGAATATAGAGAAGTGATACACAGTCCAATTGTGCACCACTTGTTGACCGATGCCCAGCCGCTCCCCAAGCAGCAGCCCCTGGCCAGCTTTCCCCCGGTTTATATGCTACGTATGACATCATACGGTGTGGAATATTCCTTTGGCTAGTTGGGGTCAGCTGTCCTGGCTGTGTCTCCTCCCAGCATCTTGTGCACCCCCAGCCTCCTCATTGGCAGGGCATGAGAAGCTGCAAAGTCCTTGACTTCGTATAAACACTACTTAGCAACAATGAAAAACATCAGTGTGATATCAACATGGTTCTCATACTAAATCCAAAACACAACGCTCTTACCAGCTACTAGGAAGAACATTAACCCTATCCCAGCCAAAATGAGGATACATCATCTACCTCTTATTCTATGCTATTTATGTCCATACTGTAAGTTCCACGCTTTCTACAACATCTCAATTACCTCCACCTTTTCATGTCTTTTGAAATATACAGGCAGGTATCATTCCCTGTATGTGCCATATGTCTAAAAATGTCTGATATTATTTAATCTGTGACTTTGGGTCATCTGTCACAGTAGTCCTTCTGGGCAGGAGAGATGGTGTGTGGTGTAGGGTTGCTGCATGCTGAAACCAGTTCTAGTTCTGTCACCACTACTCTTTTTTGGTTCTATCCTTAAAATTAATTCTTCATTAATCTGGATAATTTTTATCGTAATACCATTTATACAGCAACCATAGTCATGACATACAGTATCTTGTAGCAGTTAACATCATACAATTCAAATCATTGAATATTCTCACCCAGAATCAAATTCCCTTGATGTACGCATTGGACTTTACCATCCTACTGTATTACCCACCAAATGCACCCAGGTCCTTGAGCAAAAACAACCTCACAAATGGATTTGCCTTTGCCTGAGGCAGAAATAATCCAGGCTGTCTTCCCAAGCATATTTTTTATGTGCACTACAGGGACTTTGTCTCCTTCTACAGTATGAAAAGGCTTTTGATTTGGCAGGGCCAGCTTGATTGGCAGATGCCCTAGTGTTGACTAGCCAGGTGGTATATCCCAGTGTTTGAGTGTTCAACCACCTGTTGGTATAGTCTTTTAGCAGTCCATTGTACCATTTGATTTTCCCAGAGGCTGGAGTATCATAGGGGGTATGATATACTCACTTGATGCCATGACCTTTGGCCCAGGTGCCTGTGAGATTTTTTCTGAAGTGAGTACCATTGTCTAGCTCAATTCTTTCTGGGATGCCATGTCACCAGAAGACTTGTTTCTCGAGACCCGATACCTCTCTTCATGGTAGTTCTCCAGAGGCTGAGGGCTTGTGCCCCTTTTCTGATTGTTTTATCAATTCCCCTGTTCCCTAGAAAGTGATCCTAGCTGCTTGGTTTCCCTACCCTCAAATTCCAGATTACTGGCCCCATTATCCCAGCATCAGAGCAGCCAGGTGACATTGGGCTTGCCTAGATGATGACTGAAGTCTTTCCATGTGTGTCTCAGTTCACTTGGGGATAGGGATTGGGTGGTTACCATCTCTTTTATGGGTTCTGCCTCTTCCTTTTTTCATGATGGCCCTACTTATTCATTCCTTACTGTATGAGGTGACTTTAGTATTTATTTTTTTGTGTGGAAGGGCGACTGATACTGGCATGGGTTGGTTCTCTGGTTCAGCCACAGTGCCTGTTACCAGGGTTGAAGTAACTGCCTTGCCTCTCACTTTGTTATCGGATCCAGAGATGTTCTTTTCCCCCTGAGGGTACTGAATAGTGTTGAGCAGGGCTTGGTTGGCATGGGCAAGGCCCTAGCACATTGCAGTCTTTTGTGTTTCTGGAGCTGCAAGGGTTACAGCATTCTTTTTCCAAGTCCTTAACTAGTTTTTGCAGATTCCGCACTTGTTCTGGGCGAAGTTCCAAAACACCGGGGATGCCCAGTGGCTTAGGTACTTGCCCATACTATCCCACACATCCTGCCCTATCCGTGCTTGAGGCAGATCCCTGGATGGTTATTCTTAATATAGTTGTTTAACCTTAAACAAGACATGGAACACATTCAGAAGACAAAGCAGTAGGAACATGCTAGTTTGAACATCTCGAGGATATTAAAAATTCATAAGAGCTGTTGTAGCTAGCCTGGAGGAGAAGGGGAAGAGGAAGGGAAGTAGGGAGGTGTCTCCCCCATGGTTTGGGACTCTGGAGAGAAGGTAGAAGGTGCAATTATTAATAGTTTCCTATAGATGGCTCCCAAAGTACAGCGATGATGGCAATGCTGAGTATGAATACCAGATTACTTTCGCCATCAGCAATTCTGTCATATCATAAGCCAGTGTTAGAAAGTATAACATAACCTTAGGCGAGTTCCCATGGGTGATAAACAGCACAACAGGGAACATATGAAGCCAGTAAGTTACTATGTTTAAGAACAAGCACACCAACTTTAAGAGCAAATAAATCAACAGTGTGACCAGTGCCTATTAAACCGGTATAACAAATGTGCATAGCAAATTTGTTCTAGCATGTTCAAGTCAGAGTTGTTGTTACCTCAACCCGTTATTCCCCATGCTGGGAACTGAAAAGGACTGTTGGGGTTTAAGCTGAGATGGCAACTAAGCACCACACAGCTGCTTGCTCACTCACCCCCAGTCGGATGGGGGAGAGAGTCAGAAGAGTGGAAGTGTGAAAACTCATGCATTGAAATGAAGGCAGTTTAATGGGACAGAAAATTAATAATAATAATGATTATGATGCTGATAATAATGAAAGAATTGGAATATACACAAGAAATGATGCACAATCAGTTGCTCGCCACTTACCAACCGAGGCCCAGCCAGTTCCCGAGCAGCAGCCCCTGGCCAGCTTTCACTCAGTTTATATATTGAGCATGACATCAAATGGTGTGGAATATCCCTTTGCCAGTTGGGGTCAGCTGTCTTGGCTGTGTCCCCTCCCAACTCCTTGTACACCCCAGCCTTCTCGCTGGCAGGGCATGAGAAGCTGGAAAGTCCTTGACTTCGTATAAACACTACTTAGCAACAGCTGAAAACACCAGTGTGTTATCAACATGGTTCTCATACTAAATCCAAAACACAACACTCTTACCAGCTACTAGGAAGAAAATTAACTCTGTCCCAGCCGAAACTAGGACTGCTGCCTTCATGAGCCAGCAAGTGCATATTTTTGCCTGTTAAATATCAATCTGTATGGAAAGGAGTGTAATTTCATTTAAAGTAGCTACCTATTTTGCCTTTGTGATGTACTAGAAAATCATGGATGTCTGTACCCGAGCAAGAACCATTTGCTATTTTATAACTAGATCTTGGGGAAAAAAAATCAGTGAGTGTGGTTGTTTTTCTGTTAACCAGAGAAATTCAGAGCTTGAGCGCAGACCTGATTTGAAGACCATTTACTCTATGGTTGATCTAATACCTAAGAAAGTCTTCACTGTGTAGCTGTGGGGAAAAGGATACTGATCACTAACTTTTTGTATGTGTCAGAGGACATGGCTTTTGTCTTCATATTTCCCTACCTCAAAAGAGTAGATGTCTGGTTTCCCAAGCCTGAGTTACTGCTTAAGTTCTCTGTATAGGAGGTAAGGACTTCAGGTAGGATTTCTATCAGGTAGGAAACATCAGGGAAGAATGTGTGTTAGGACTTCAGAGAAATAAGCCTTGGGTTAGGTTTTGCCCTGGGAAAGGGGTGTCAGCTTTTGTTAGAAACTTACTGCCCTGAACTCTTAGGAATAGCTTATCTATTGATCTCAAACTATATGAAGAGTGTAGAGTAGAGCGGTAGCTAGAACTGCTGCATTGGCTGCACACTGCTCAGTCTCAGTTTCTTCCATTGTCAGAGAGTGGGGGGGAAAGGGCAGTATTTTCTTCCTCTAAAGGCCTTCCAAAAGCCTTTGAGCCTTGGTAATCGTTGGCATTTACCAGGTGATGATGAAGATGATGATATTATTATTATTCTTTTTCCCAGAATTGGGGAGACTGCTGGGGGAAGGGAGTCCTGGGCTTCCATTCCTCATCTGAAGACTATGTATTATTTTAAAGAATAGTCTGTGGAGCATGGATGAGAACAAAGGTGTCCTCCATTTCTAAGAAAGTTTGGGGAATTACAGTAGATACAGTCTTCTGTATTTTGAAAGCTTCCACTAATAATCTTGCATGGGTAAATGTTTTCACCAGGGGGAAATTAAATTGTGTTTTCAGACCACTGTGTTACACAGGTTGCATTTGAAAACGGGATTTTAGGAAATTAAAGCTGAAAGGCTGAAAGGGTACTGAACTTTTTGAGCTTACAGACTGGTTAAAACCAGGGTTGAATTACTAGGTGAAGGTGGGCACTTCATCTGTTCCTCTGGCTGTGTTTTAAGATGGAATCTTGGGCTGCAAAGATGCTTGGGACTTTAAGGCATTAAGTCCCTCAAGAAATGGTGAGAGGTGTTGACCGCTGAGAGGAAGCGTAATGAAGTCTTCATTAACAACCTGGATAGTGGAAGAGTATTTGCTCTTGGCACATTTGATACCATATTGGAGGGAGAGGTCAAGATAAAAAGGTCTTGACAAGTTGGTCAAACGGTCTGATGGTGACCTCAGAAAGTTTAATCAAGTCACGTACCTGGAAGAGAGTAACCTTATCTGTCAGTGCAGGCTGGGTGATGACTGCCTAGGAATCAGCTTTGCAGAAAAAGAATTATGGGGTCTTAGTGGACAACCAGGACAAGTTAGCTTAACATTAGGGAACATTGTATCTATTGTGATGAAAGCCTGGGCCACATTAAAAAAGGTTTATACAGCATGTTGGGAGAAGTGATTATTTCCCTCTTTTTGAAACTGATGAGGCTGGAATACAGTGTGGAGTGTTGGACCCCCAGTACAAGAAAGACGCAGTAGAGTGAGTTGAGTGGAGGACCACTCTTACTTAGGGGCTGGAGCATGTGATGTAGGAAGAGAGGAGAGAGCCAAGTTCCTTCAGTCTGGAGGAGGAAAGGCCAACGGGTGGATCCAGTTGCTGTCTTCCAGGCAGGTAAGGGGAGGGTATAGATAAGATAGAGCTATGCTTTTCCCAGAGATGTGTAATGAAAGCCTAAAAGGACACAGACTGCACTGATGAGAGTTCTGTTTTCATTATGATGTAAACTGGTTGCCCAGAGGTTATAGAATCTTCATCCTTCAAGATGTTCAAAGGTTGACAAGGATTTGAACAGCCTGAACCATCTTTGGTGTTAGATATTATATTGATTGAACTTTGAATAGGGGCTTGGACTAGGTAAGTTCTGGAGATCTCTCCCAGCATGAATATATGATTTTGTAACTTGTGAATTCTGACCTGACTCCTGACTTAAACGTTAGTTAGGTGCTTGTCAGGATTGATTTGTATCTAGCTTAAAATAGAAGATGGAAACACCAGGTTAGACCTATTATAGGCTTTGCCTTCTGTAGGATTTTTGAAGGTCAGTTTGGCTGAGTTCCATTTTTAGGTGCTCAGGTGTGTTTATTGATCTAGCCTGAGCTGTTAAGAGGGACAAAACTAGATGTGAGAACCAGGGTACTGTTTCTCCAGTGGAACTGTTTTGTTTTGTGCCTTTTAATTTTAAAGAAAACAAGTAGTGTTTTGTTTGTTATACAAACTGCTTTACTAAAAAAGCAAAGTTTGGTACAATACTACCAATTTTATTAAGGTATCTCAGATTTACTTAACTAATTTGTACATAGGTATATACACAGCTGATTTACTCCTAGAGATAGTGTGTGTGTTGGCATTATAGATGTGAAGTTCAAATTACATTTGTGCATACTATCTGATAGGAATATATTGTACTCACCCATGTGCCATGTCATTTGTCTGTTATTTTCTGTAATTTAGTGTTTTTAAAATGCTAAAAAAAAGGTGCTATTGTTAAAAAGGTGTAAATCATCTTTGTGCCTTACTGTCAGTGATAATTTTGATTGAAAAGCTGAGTTTCAGTGTTTCTTTCATGCTCACTAAGTGACCTGACTTTTTCATCTGGTCTTGAAATCAGTTGGCTCCTTTATATAGTTTACATAATACACACAGGGATAGAAAGGCTTACGTGTTTGGTGTCTTTCATATGGCCAGCCATAAGTTGATTCCTAGACTTTTTGTTTTCTTACTGATTGCAAGTCAATTTCTGCATCCTTTATTAAAGCTCTGTAATATTAACCAGGATGTTTAGATTATCAAGATAATCTTTAGTATGATCTTTTCAGTTTCTCACTGCTGTAAAAAGTGAAGCTACTTACGAATAGGTAAAGCCAAGATGTGAAACTTACCTTTGTTTTTTTAACAATATATTTTATCTTATACATATAAAACACTACACTCTACTGAGCTCATAGGCTCTTGCAATTAAATAGGTTTATCTTTTTCCATAGTCATATTATTTTCCCCCATTTTTTATTTTAAGAACATAAGGACATACAGTTAAAGGACAAGGTCTGAAGTGTTGGAGGGCTTCTGTCATTTTGGCAGCACTTGAGTCCTGTGTTAAATTTTTGCTGGTTTTGTGTGTAATCTGTGAATAAGTGGTCAGCAGCTATTAGAATTCTTCCATGAATCTCCTTTACAGATGGCAGTTCAGCTATTAAACTATGTGCAACTTGTTGAGTTCATGACTGAGAAGGTCAGTTGCTGAGGACACGTACTTGTGGTGTTCTGCAGCTCTGCCTTGCTTTGCTTTCATGACACTATTTCACACTGATTCTTTTTTGTTTGTTTTTTAAAAGCAAGATCAGATCTGTCAAGAGAAAGGGTTGTGAAAAGCATTTTGGCTGAGGACCTTGTTAAGTATTGAATTCTTCATTCCATTGCTGTGTGTTGCTTACTACTGATTTGCTATGTTGTGAATATTCTTTTCAGATAAAGAAGGAAAAATAATGATGCAGATAGTTGTGAGCAGAATGTCACTTACTACTTTCACTTGCAAATTGCATACAGTATGAAGCTTGCAATGCATAATACAAGGTTGTGTAGCCCTTTTATCTTCATCTTTACTATCCCAGGTATTATAATTAGAGGCCAGTGGATGGTGAATACAGAGATAAAGAATAAAGATATTTGTGGTTTCTTGTGCATGGAATTCTTTAGATAATATCGTGACATTGAACTGATTGGGAAAGTGGGAAGTTTAGGATGGACAGTATGTGTTTGAAAGTATTTTGAGAATGTTAGATGTGGGTTTGAAGTCATTCTGTAACATACTTTTTTTGTATGAGATGTGCCATTATCTGAGGATTGGTATTTCTGGTTTTGTTTCATAAGATTCTGTTTGAGGACTTTTTGTGTTTATATGGAATAAATCAAATTGGTAACAGTCTCCAAGCGTGTTCTCTTAATAATTTGGGTTTATTCTAGATTCTGCAGCTGTGAATATGTGCCTTGTACATGGAAAGCCTGATTTGGAGAGCAGAAAAGGCTCAAGACACTTTCTTTGGTGTCATACAATTCCTATTTTTAATAGCTACTTAAGACAATTTAGCAAGCACAAGATTTGTGTGTTGTAAATTGGACTCAGTAGCAGAAGATTGGTACCTAGAGACAAGAAGTGTGGAGTTCCCTAATAAATGAGAAAGTATCAGAAATCATGGTAGCATCTCATAGCTGGACTAGAGGGGGTAATTGCACAGTGTTAGCATTTATACTGTCCATTCAAGACCTCAATTTCTAGCTGACTGTTTCAAGAAATCATCTTCTCAAGTAAACCTTTCTGGAGTCTCATTAGTGGTTTATTCTGTGTCAGAACAGATGATATGAAGACTTAGAACAATGCACAGTACTCAAACATAAGAGCTGTTTCAATTCTGGCATTCCTCAGTTGATGTGACTTAGCCAGATGCTTACTCTACTCATTTTAAGAAAAAGTACATCAAGTTATATGATGTTCAGTCTCTTACAGAGCCACAGTGCTCCTTTCGCATAATGTTAGTCGTAGCTGAATCAAAAGCCATTAAACCTGAATGAAGACACACAGTAAAACTAGACTAAAAAGTAAACCAGATACGGAGTTGCATCAATATTTGGGAAGGTCTGTAGAAATTTGTATCGAAGTAAGAGTGAGAGGCAGAGTTCAAAAGAGGCATAACCAGTGAGCAGACTGCTGGGGACTGTGTAGTAAGTGGGGATCCTCAGCACCTCACAGAGGCCACTGTAGGAAAGAGATAGTGTCAAGTCTGGATTATCTGAAGGGAAGTCCTGACTTTTTGCCCTAAAAAGGGAGGTTGGATGTAGAATCTAACTATATTTTTTTTCCTGATTGCATTGTACTATAGTTATATCATTTATTGAGAGAATCCAAGGGAAGCTCTCTTGGATCAGAGCAGGATTTGCCTTCTTGTTTCCTTTGGCAGATGGTTTGCATTCCCCTGTTGTCACTTTTGCCATGCTTTACTAGAATGCAGAAGTACCAGAGTACATGCAGACATAGTGAGACTAGTCCTTGTTTATGAAGTATTAGCTTCTCTTCATGCTACAGTAAACCCGGGAAGAGGATATGAATGCTATGGGTGTTATTTTTCCGTCATGAATTAGTTTCTGCAGAAAACAACAAAATGGGCAGGGCTGCAAAGGTTTGTGAACTGCTCTGCCTTCCTATGGAGAGCTTTTAATTTTGTTGAAGTAGCTCTTTGAAAGACAAAACACCCCACCAAAAAAAAACCCAGACAAACAAAAAAGCTACCTAAAAATGCAAACAGGTATCTGTAAATTCATGCTTCGTTTGTGTAATTTACTAAATTTTTTCCTCCTGTTATAGTTGTTGGCTTTTGCACGTGTGCATGCTTTATCACTTGTTTTATAAAGAAGAAAGATGGCAAAGAGAGCTTATATGGAGTGGTGATTTTACAAACTAAGACTTTTCTTCTCTGTTTTCCAGATTCAATATTGTATAAACATGGGTGCATTTTTGGATAAACCAAAAACTGAGAAACATAATGCTCATGGTGCAGGGAATGGCTTGCGTTATGGCCTCAGCAGTATGCAGGGATGGAGAGTGGAAATGGAAGATGCTCACACAGCAGTTGTAGGTATTCCCCAGGGCTTAGAGGACTGGTCCTTTTTTGCTGTCTATGATGGTCACGCAGGATCTCGCGTTGCAAATTATTGCTCCGCACACTTACTAGAACACATCACTAACAATGAAGACTTTAGGGCGACAGAAAAATCTGGATCTGCTCTTGAACCTTCAGTGGAAAATGTCAAGAGTGGAATCAGAACTGGCTTTTTGAAAATTGATGAGTATATGCGCAATTTCTCAGACCTCAGAAATGGGATGGACAGAAGTGGCTCAACAGCAGTGGCAGTTTTGATTTCACCTGAGCATGTATATTTTATCAATTGTGGTGATTCACGTGCTGTTCTCTATAGGAATGGACAAGTCTGTTTTTCAACACAGGATCACAAACCTTGCAACCCAAGGGAGAAAGAACGAATCCAGAATGCAGGAGGCAGTGTAATGATTCAGCGTGTTAATGGTTCATTGGCAGTTTCTCGAGCTCTGGGGGACTATGACTACAAATGTGTTGACGGTAAAGGCCCTACAGAACAACTTGTTTCTCCAGAGCCTGAGGTTTGTGAAATTTTAAGGGCAGAAGAAGACGAGTTTATCATCTTGGCTTGTGATGGAATCTGGGATGTAATGAGCAATGAAGAGCTCTGTGAATTTGTTAAGTCTAGACTTGAAGTATCGGATGACCTGGAAAAAGTGTGCAATTGGGTAGTGGACACTTGTTTACATAAGGTACGTAACTGTTTTCTCCAAGCAACTATTCCAAAATGATCTTCTGTTTAGATGGGTGCGGTGTTAACAGCTCTTCCTGGCCTACTCTTCCCCTTTTACCTCTTTATTCCCTCAACCTTCTGTACCTATTTGACTATATATCCTTTCTGACGAATATACAACATCATCCTTTGTGCCTGAAGAGGTGATGGCAATTGCAAAAATAAAGATTTGTTATTTCCTCAAGTAATACTTGCTTATGTTTCCAGATCTAAACTTTGTTTCTAAATACAAGCTTTTGAAAAATTAATGAATTCTATGCAAGGTTGGTTTCTTACTGCTTTTCTTTCAAGTTGGGCAGTGCTTCTATCCTTTGCATAAATCCAGTGTTTGCATAATCTCCTCTTCAAGATATGGTTTATCTGTCATCTGAAGTGGTGTCCTCAACTCATTGTTGTAGCTTAGGTGGAGAAGCACTACTTCTGCATCTGAGCTTTCTCATCAAATTTTGAGTTTGCTCAGAGCAACTACAGGTCGGTCTATACACGTTTTGTAGGTATACCATTTCTAGCATTCCCCGAAAAGTGCAACTCCTGCTAGGGCAAATAGAGTTCCTTCAATAGGCCGCAGACCAAACGTGTGATTTGAATGGAAACATTAACGTTGGGAATTCTAACGCTAAAGGGTAGCTTTTCTGACCAAGTACTTGATCAGCCTTGTTAAAGGGTGATCACACTAGGATACTTTCAGTAAAACTGAGCCCTGACCTCATGTTTATAAAGTCAGATCCTGGATCTCTTCAGTTTGTGATGGTATTAGAATGGTGTCCTCTGTCTTCAGGATGTGAGTTGTACCATATAATATTAACTGCTGTAAAAGATAGGTGTTCCTATATGCTTGGTACAATAGGGAATGTAGAATAACTCCTGAGTACTTCTGAAGGAATTTATTGTAATATCAGATTCCTACTTAAATTCTTTAGGAGGAGGAGCTGTTGTAAAAGATCATAGGAACTATCCAGTAGGCTGAGCTTACACAGAAACAATATGCAGATACCAGTGGCACTTAAAATTCTACCAGAAGTTGGGGGGAGAAGTTAAGATCTTGATTTCAAACCAGGAATCTAAGTTACGGTTCTGGTGAATCTCCTTGTAAGAGACTTAGACAGTGAGGTTTTAAATTTGGCAGTGGATTATAATTTTGAAAGTTAAATATGAGCAGAAAAGTGGCATCAGAGCTTACTAGTGAAGATCTGACATTAAAATTAGTATCTGACAATAGGTGTTGGCTGATACTGCCGAGCATGTGATAGTCTGTAAGGTCAGCTTGGCCATACTAAATGAATTACAGTTTTGTACTTAGTTTCTTCAAGGTGCAATACATGACACAGGTGCATTCTGATAAACAGATTTTAATGAATACAATGTCTTATATGGACACTCTCAAACTGAAATAAATTAGTAGCTGTAGCTAACTATTCTAGTAGTGTAGGATTCTGCTTTTTATTTTGCAACAGGAGTTGGTTTTTTTAATTTGGCCTAAGGTAACATTAAACAGCTGTCAAATTTCTGACCTGGTTTTTTGATACTATTTTTAGATGGTTGACATGTAAGTAAGTCCACTAAATATCTTAGACTTAAAGGATGTACAGTAGAAATCGGTAAAATTCATTTTATCAAATAGTTCAGTCGGAAAACTTGGAGGCTCTTTTTAATCAAAATAGAGTTTTATTGCAAGGTTTCTTCTTTCCCAGGTGTATCACAGTACTGTATTTGGAACAAGTAAAAATGTGACTAAAATAGAAAAAAATACAACAAGACTCAAGATTCTAACTCTTGCTTTTTATCTTGTCATATAGGGGAGTCGTGATAACATGAGTATCGTACTAGTTTGTTTTTCAAATGCTCCTAAGGTTTCAGATGAGGCAGTGAAAAAAGATGCTGAGTTGGATAAGTACTTGGAATCACGGGTTGAAGGTAAGAAATTCATTTTGTTCACTAGAAATGCTGTCATAACCTTCTTGAACATGAAAATAAACCCCCCAAAGCCATCATGCCACTATATGTTGGGTCAAATTCAGGCCTGGTTATAGGTATGATATTTTCTGTGTCAGGAAAAATGTTTTAAGCTGTAAGTTTAGCTTATCCTGGTATTCTGCAAGCATTTTCTTAATGTGAGCTATGAAGTAAAGCTTTTAGGGGTTTACTTCTATCTTTACAGGTCATAATGCAACCACTGAGCTTGCAGAGTGTTGTATCAGCTAAGTAATTTGTGATAATGCCAACGTCTTGCTTATATTAAAAGGAACTCCTGTGATACCTGTTGCTTTTTTTTGTGGAAGTGATGAAAAGAAAAAGCTGTTCTGGGATTTCATGAAGGGACAACTTACTCATCTAGTTATTAAAGGTTTTTTAACTGCTTCTATTTAACACACCTGTGAGTTACTTTTTACACCAACTTTTTCTAAATGCACTTCTATGAGAACTTAGCAGTGTATAAATGATCAAAGTGGTCAAAATGATCAAAGTCATCCCTTTAGATTCTGAATGATTATCCTGTGTGTGTATAAAAATGTGTAATCCTCTGGAAGTTTCATGGAGGACTAAACTGAATTCCTAACCTGTTTCATTTAGTCACTGATTTTATAACTCTTTAGGTATCTGAAAGTTTGATTGCAACTTCTTTCCTTAAGCAGAAAGAGTTGAAAGAAAGTTAGCTTACCTAAGAATGAAAGGCTTGCCCTTGTTTATTTATTCCTTCTCTGCAGTGCTCTTAATGTCAGAAAAACTGACATTTGAAAGGGGGCTTTCAAACTGTTGCTGCTAATTTATATTCTTTTGTCACTGATTAAGGCTGTTCTAAGGTCAGACAACAGCTATGGGTAGTGGTCTCCTGGTATCTCGAATCTTCTCAGTTATGTTAGTGATCCAGGTATAGCTCAGTTTTGGTAGAATTGACTGAACTTCAGGGCTGATATTTAAGATTTGCTTTTTTTTTATAGAATTGTTCTTATGTTGGCACAGGTGTTTTTGCAGAAGCAGCTCGGGCATGAAAAAACTGAGTTTCTGGGACAGTTTGTCTTGCTGTTATAAATGTTGCTAGGATAATACTGTGAAGTAGCATCACTGGAGAGAAGCAATCAATGGTTTTGAAAGCCTTGTTGTTATGATGCTTTAAACTTCTGTGATCTCATGAGAAAAGTACTGAAGCGCTATCACCCACTTATGGTGATGCAGCTTATTAACCCATTTGTTTGAGCTATAAATTACAGCAGCAGTATGCAAGAAAGGAAAGGGTTTACTGAAGAGTAAGCTGGCTGAGATAACTTGTACCTTTGACTTCTTTCTGGCCTGGCCTGGATCAACAGATCCTGGTTCAGCTGTGAGTTATGAAGAGATGGTCACTTTCTAGATGGATAGTAAGTTAGGTGGCTGCCTTAGATGTTTTTGTTCCAGGTGCTGAGACCAGTAGCTTAGCTATGATAATGCTGTCTTGATGAAGCTTGTGGTGTGTTTGTATGGAAAAACGTGATATTGGCAGTCTACAGGACTATTCATCAGAGTTCCCTGAAAGTAATTTTAAATTTGGGTGCCAAGATGTTTGAGACTTTGCAGGTCAGAACCAGCTTGGAGGCTGAAACAAGGTCTCAATAACATCAGCCACAGCTCTGAGTACAGGCTGCTTGAGTTTGAGCATTTTTTATCAAAGAAGGTGTGACTGATCAGATTTTCTCAGTGTTGAGATGGAAACTTTCCAGGCATATAGGCATGGTGTGTGTAATTTGTAAAGATACAATACTTACTTTTCTTCTCTTTATACCTATTGGGTGAGAATTACTAATACAGGACTACAGCAGTATCACATAGGAGACAGGTGCCACTTCTGTTTCTCTTTAGTTTATTTGAGTATCTGAGTCACCCACTGGCTTTTTAACATGCTGTGATGGATACTGAAAAGGCTGATTGGATGTGCCTTCATTAGAAAGTAGTTGATATCCAAATAAGGAGCATGAGATGTGAGTGAGAAGTAATCCTGCACTGTAGGTCTCAGGAAATCAGGAATCTTCTGAGAGTGTACAACAGCAAAAATCCCACAGCTAACCATGCAGAACTTACCTTAACACTAATTCAGTGTAAAATGCAACAGTGACATGGAAATGTACATGCTGCCACTGTAACCTGGTTTCTGTGGGCAGCTGTTAGTTTTGTCACTTTGGTATCAAAATTCTCAACCTTACTGTTAATGCTAGAAATGACACTTATTGTAGATCCTCTCTACTGAGTTTTCATTTGTGTGAAGCAGCTGTGAAAGGCACAAATCACTCATGTTCTTTGTCTAGTTTTTTTTATTGCATTCTTAATCAAATGAGTTGAACTTGGAATTTTTTTTGTATCTGCTCCAATGTCCCAGTAATCTAGATAGTTGATATGTAACAAACATTAATTTTTAAATATATATAAGAAGGCCTTCAGGTAAGGATACAGGATATCTATGAATGTGCTGTTGCGTGGGGTGTCTTTCTGTCTTGTTTAAATGGGATCTAAATTGAAATGGCTTGCATGTTTGTAGTTTCTGTTGAGATTAGAGAGAGCTAATGGTCACTTCAAATGCTAACTCCAGGTGTGTTTCTCAGAACTTGGCTTTCATCCCAGGCTTCCTAGATGACACTAGTTAAGATAAATACCTGTTATCTTCCTATGTCTGAAAAGAGTACATGAGCTGTTAATAGGCTCTGGGAGAAAGCCAGGAGCAGTTACCTGCACTGACAGCAGTCAGGTGTGCTCTCAGTGCTTACTGGCTAGTATTCCCAGCTTCTTGGTGGCTCTCCTCTCAGTCAATGTATGGAACTGCAGTGCATTTTATTGCTTTCGTAAGTGAGCTTTAAGGAGATTAATACACAAGTTGTCAAATAATTTTGATCAGAGTGATTGAATTAACTGAGAATGATGTAGGAGGGACCATTTGCGTGTAACAGTGCGGTTTTATAGCGTAATTTACTACTTATCAGAATAACTTCTCGGCAGAAATGTATTTTAGCTGTATTGTCATATTTAACAAATTTTACACATGCCAGGAAAAAAAAGTGAAGAGTCTGCAGGCTGAACTGATGCAGAGCCATTCTAAATGGAACTCTAAAGGACTGTTAAGCTTAAGTGCTCCAGAGAAATAAATTGCTTCAAAGCTTGGACTTCTGTTGCTTCAGCTCTTCTTGATTTCCCTCCTCCCCACCCCGCATGAGCTGTCTGTGTCATTATGTGTTCTGCTTATTGGACGGAGTGCAAAGCCTTTGAATGTCAAGCATTTGGCATGGAATGAGGGCACATTTGAGGGAATTCTGCCAAAAAGTGGAGAAAATAAAGGAGACTGACTTCAGAACTTGAAATATTTACCTATTTTCTAGCAAACTCTTGCATTCATAACAAGTCCTATGAAGCTGTCATTTTGGCACAGTCAATTTCTACCTTACGTTTGTGCCTTGAGTGTTACTAGTTCAGAAATTACACAGAGAACCTTTAACAGAATGTTTCAAACCACTAAGCAGCATGGAGAGAGTCGTTTGGAAATATGTTGGATTCTTTTGAAAAAGTAGGTTTAAAAGTTCTCTTCATTTGTTTAGATGCATTCTAAATATGGTTTACACCTTAGGATATTCTTTTTCAGGGAAGTATGTTTGTTATTTATTTATAGTCCTGATGTATTCTGAAGCTCTGAATGTGATAAGCTAGGGAGCTAAGTCCAAGAATCTGTATGCTTAGTTACAAGTGATTGCATTTAGTGAGAATCTGTAGTAAATCTACTAATGTCTGAAATACCCAACTAGATGTACCTGGCAAAAGGCAAATACGGGACTTTGCATGCAATAATTTCACATGAACAGCAGTGTTTCTGTGTCTGTAAATCATTAGCAGCTCATAATATGTTCAGCCTGCTGATAGCCAATAACAGTTCTTATTTAGACCTGTAGTAAAAACATTCTGGAGGGAAAAAAAACAACTGCCCTTAGAAATTCTAAGCTGCAAAGATGGAGAAGTTGTCAAAACCACACGGTATTAGTTCTCTTAGATACTCTTGTCTCTGAGACTAATTTAAATCAGGGTGACATTGGTACTTAGTATAAAATCCTTTGGGACTTCCTGAAGCAATTTTAGGTTGATCAGTGGTATTTGTTCTTCATGAACGTACACTGTTCAACATGGAATGTTTTTTCTCTTCTTTTGAGGACGTTAAATTTCAATCTGGCAGGACTAACCCATCAAACCTTTTAGACAGCAGGGTTTTTTTTTGCTGCTGCACTTGGGTGTTTTAAGCTCTGGCTTTGGAGAGAAGGGCATTGTTCGAAACATGCTGTTGTTTGTTTTAAAACATAAAAAAATCTGTGTTCAAAAGCAGTTTAATACTTACATGCGTAACATTTGCACTCTGTCTTTGTACGTTCCTAAGCAGACTGCTGCGATCCTGTGTATTCGTACAGTGAGTTGAATTAGTAGTTACATAGGGTCTTTCCAGAGTTATGAAAAGGGAATTACTGTTTCAGTACAAAAACAAAGTTGCCTTTTTTTTTTTTTAAACAGTTATTAAAAAAACACCTCAGGAGGTGATGGGTTACAGAGTTTTCTAGTGTAAGAACTGTGTATATACTGAAGCTCTTCTGCTTGTTTGGGTCTTGAGGTTGACAGAATGTGCACAACTGCATTCCAAAGCTGCCAGTTCAAGAGTATTCCACAATATGTATGAGGTTGTAGTCAGTAGCTTGTAACAGAGTCGTTTATTATGGTGAGCACAGCCCTGCATCTTTCTTGAGTCACTTAGCCAGCTAATTTCTACAGTAATGTAAGTGTGTTGGATGGTAGTTCAGTTATGCCCCAAACGGGCACGTGTTCTGTTTAGGTTAACAGTCTTAATAGTAAATGAACACTCAGTTAATACAGGAGTCAAAAGGTGGAAGATATACTGTATATAAAACTGATTTATCATAATATAGCTGGAAATCAAAGGGGATGCTGGAACATAGAAAACTTGTGACGCTGTCTGGTTGGGGACTTGCATTATATAAAATGGAAAGAAAATTGAATTTTCAAAATAGTCAGGTGTTGAGCTTTTAGTGAAATATATTTTAAGGAGTAAGGTAGACTTCATAGTGGACTTTCATGGATTTACATATACAGTAGTATGAGGAAATGATTCCATAAGTGTCTGAATTATATTAGCAATGAATTAATGTTAGCAATTAGCAGATGTAGAAGTTTCTGTAATTGTGTTTTGCACATTCATGGAATAAGAATTAATTGCAGGGTTATTCTTAATATCATAGAGATGATGGTGAAAACCTTGTAAATGCCTCTAGATCAGTTTCCAAAAACATTTGGTTTCTTTCTCTAGTGGCCTTTGTCAAACAAATCCCCAGTGTGATCTGCTAACTGATGTGTAATGAAAAAAGGTCGTGCTGGGTCATTTGCTTTATTGTCGAATTTTCTATTAGGAACCTTTTTAGGCGATGGTCAGCTTAGAATTCCTGATTGCGCACCTTCTAGAAATAGATGGAAGATGCTCATGGTTCAGTTGGGCACTGCCTGAGTAGTAGTTACGCAGTATAAACTAGAAGTAGAAAGCACAAAGTAAAAGCTTCCAGTACCAGGGTTATACAGTAATCCTTAGTCATGATTGCTTTAATTCCTTTTTAAGAAGATCAAAAAATCTTATACTTGCACCAATATTTAGTAATTGCTTACTTCTGTAGCCTTTCCTTTCTTCTTATTCATTCTTGCTAGTTGCTTACTTTTGGTGTGTACAGAACCAGATGTGCTCCTGGTATAAAAAGCAGTACATGCACAAGACACTTTCTGTGAGATGTGAGTCAGCAAAATTGCATTATAGTGGTATAGTCTACTTCTAACTAGGTAGAACAGCACAAAAGGATGCAATGACTTGTGGCAGGTTTATGTGAATGTGTGTGGAAGAAGTGATCAAAATAGTACGATGCAAGCATACCTATACAGTTGTCACTTCCGTTGCTAGCCATGATTCATTCTTAATGGATGGATGTGTGATAATATACTTAAGGTTTCATGGAAGAATGTTTATTAACTTCCAGTGGTAGTTTATTCATTGCAGACAGTTTATGGTACGGACTTTAAGTTGGGGTTTAGAAGACGGTACCTTATTTGTTACAGAGCAGTAAAACTATGCTAAAAGAATTGCTTTGTGGGGAGGGGGGCTTTCCTGATACAGAGGGAGTACCTTGCAAGCACTTTGTTGTTTTCAGTAGTCCCAAGAGAAGCCTGTGTATCACTTGCTTTCTAGGTAGGGGATAGGCATGATGAGAGGTTCAAATCCCAGGAAATCTGAAATGTAGAGCTTAAAGTAGGTTGGTGATACACTTTTCTGCTAACTTCAGCAACTCATTGTAGCTTCTTCTGACTTCAGTTGCAGGCTCCAAATCAGGCATCCAGAATCTAATCAATAGACTGTAAGGAATTTTAAGGTATTTGTTTACCTTTGGATAGTAGCCAAGCTACAACATGACTGAAGTTTATTTAGGTTGATACTTCATTTGTTCTTTTTAGTTCTTTTGTGGCTCAAACGGAACTTTAATCTAGAACGATGCCTACAGGAAATAGCACTCCATTCATTGATGCAGCTGATTGTCAGAAAAATGTGACACATACATACAGCTACAGTGTGTAGATAACTTAGTGAACCTTTTTCTGCTATGGTAGTAGTAGTTGAATGACTAGAGGCTGATGACTGGTACTCTTATACCAATGTCAGTGTATGTGCAGCTAATGTAAGTGCACCTTACAGCACCTTTGATGAATAAGAACATGTGAAGATTTACTTAAGTTTAGGCAGTTCTTTCCCAAGGCAGATGAACTTCCTAGCACTGGATTTTCATGCTGCTTCTGCTTTGAATACTGTATTATTAATTATCCATCCTCAGTTCTATATTCTGTTTTGACCACATGAGTGATAATAGACCATTATATATGCCACTTGATATGTGTGATGATCTTAGTGTTTATGCACGGAAGATTCAGGCCTTTGAGAATACAAGGTATTAATCTCAGTGAAGTAGGACTGAATTCCAGGGAAGCATTGGCTTTATGGCATGTAACTTCTGAGTATGTATTGTAATGCAACAGGAAGGTAATTGAAACGGACTCTGAAAACAAGCTGCTGCTTCATCCAAGTCATAGTCTGCTTCTGACATTCTCTGAAAGAGAATGGCTAGAAGCATACGGGAAAGACAGGCTATGGATTTGAATATATCTGTTCCACCGTGCAAAGTCTGTGTACCTAAAAAGTAAAGAATGTTTTCCTATTTACATGTAACTCTTTCATAATGTCTCTGTTAAATAGTGATAGTATCTTGTATTTCAGTGCCTTTAGGAATGGGTGGTATTAATTCAGTAATCTAAGGACTTCTTCTGTTTTTAAATTAGAAATTATGGAAAAATCGGGTGAAGAAGGAATGCCTGATCTTGCTCATGTTATTCGTATTTTAACGGCGGAGAATATCCCTAATTTACCACCAGGAGGTGGTTTAGCTGGCAAGTGAGTACATTGCTGGAATTGCTTGAATTGTTTAGTTCACTGAAACAAATACTTTCATTTAAATGTGTTAAAGCTTTTCTTATTGTAACAGCTATACTCAAAGAAAAAAGTTGGGCTTCATATTTGAAGCCAGTTTAGCTTTTGTGTTACATAAACGTTTGCGTCACCATTCCTGTTCCAGACTGGTAAGAGGAAACAGGTTTATCATATTCTGGTACATAACATACTGATTTACTATTTCCATATGGCCATTAAAAAAATAAAAATGTTTATTCTTGTCTTTTTACTGCTTTACATTTGTTAAGAACTCTCAATAATGTAACCAGAATATTGAAATACCAGCTCAGTTTTTGTGATGTCATGTTTCCTTTACCACCTAGTGTCCATTACAAGTTTGGGCTGATGCTTGTTTGCTCAGCATACATTCTTGTACGCAAACTGTTTTTCTTTGTTTAGTCTTAAACTGAATGTTAGATAAGCAAGAATATTAAACTAGCATATACCTTTTAAAACATAACTGGAATAAACATTCAGAAATGACATTGGTTTTCTGCAGAGGCTAGTGGTAATGTTCTAGCAACCTATCATTTAAGGGTTTTAAAGAACAGAATTTGGGATTGCATAAGCCACTGTTGATCTAGAATTCCCCAAACAGTGGAACCCATTATTTGCTCCCTGGCATAAGTCATGTTTCTTTTGGAATCTTTGTGTTTTTCCAAACATAAGATCCTGTCCCCTGAGCATTTCTGTATACATCCATTTTCATTGCGTGCTCTTATTAATGAGCACTGTTTGCCATGATAATTTTTCTTTCTAGCATTGAAAGTTCCTCTATGTTTTGGTCCTTTTTCTTCACTTGTGTATGCGCTCCAGGCATTCAGGAAAGTTGTGGTGTGCCTGTTATTCTTCTGTTCTTCTTAGCGCCTCGCAACTGCTGAATGACTTGGTGTGTTTTGTTGTTTAGCTCATTAATAACTGCAGCATGTACTGCTTCATTATTCTGGAACCCATATATATAATCCTGTTTTCATTTGTTGACCATGTTACGTTTTAAATGGGCTTAGGTTCAGAATTTGCCTTTTGATGCCTTTCCCTCAGTTTTGACTTAAGTTCTGCACTACAGAAAACTGACTTTGGGAGGTATGCATGCAGCTTCTTTTGAGAGAGTTCTTGCTGCCTCATATTTTGAGACAGGAGGTCCTGAGTTTTTCCATCGAAGGATGGTACGGAGAAATACACTGTTCAAAGAAAAAGTGAATTGAAAAGATAGGAGAATTCCCAAGAGCCTGAGTTTTAACTCTGATTCAGAACTTCTGCAGTGGCTGTCTGCTGCTTCTGTGGCAGCCTTGCTTGGACTGTGGAGGTGTTTTCTGGTACAATGGTGTGAGGTGCCTTTGCTCTCCATAGTACAGATATTAGGTCAGAATTGTGCCATTCCTCTGTCACTAAATGTGCAGTTAAACTGAGAGAGCCCTTTTCTGTATCACCTGCAAAAGGATTGTTTCTTTTCTCTGGGAAAATCTTCCACCAGTGTCAATGGATCTGATACTAGCTCAGCCATGCCTTCTAGATTTCTTCTTAAAGTGTTGACTTGAACTGATGTGAGATCCATCCTGAGAGATCTGATGCACTGTCCCGTGCATTCACTGCTCCATAAACCATCTCCTAGAGTTCTGAATATTTTAATAAACACAGTTTAAAATGTTGGATCATGACTGGAAAAATACATTCTGGTGCTGGACACTAGATACTGAGATGGCCTGATTTATTGCTTTGTCTCAGAGTGGACATACTTGCAACATCACATTCAAAACCTGAACTCTTCTGTTTTGAACATGCTTTGTGCTTCCTTGCTGTAAACATAAGAACATAGACATACAGATCAGACCAAGGATTGTTTTAGCTCTGTGTCCTAGCCACAGGATAGCTGAAAGTAGGTGCCATGGGAAGGATATAAAACTTCTCCTTTCGTTACTCAGTTTCCAGCTTCTTACAGCTGAGGTGCTTTCTGATCTTTTCCAGTAAGTTAAAATATGTTCAGAAGGAGTCTCAGCAAGCTTTTAGCATCCTTGGTGTTCTGAGGTGGAAAGTTCTGTTGCATCAAGAGCCATCACTGTACTTTTTGAGACTCTTGCTACTGTCTTAATCTGATGCCCTTGTGGTCTTTGGAAGAGTCAACAGTGTTTATCCACATTCTGTAAGACATAGTTTGTATAGATCTTGGCCACCTCCAGACTTGAGAACCCTAGTTCACTTAGCAGTTCTTTTTTTCTTGAAGGTGTCAGTAACTTTGATTGTATCGTGTACAGACATAACCTTTTTCCCTCTCAGAAGTCTGTTTATACTTCAGGGTTTGTTTTTCAGTTTTTACCTAATGGCATTTGGGGTTTAATTTCTACAGCATGAATAGACACTGGACAATGCATCTCAGAGGTTGTATACTCTGAACACAGCACTTAAAAAGTTCATGGCCAGTAGTAACCTAGATATATGTAATACAAATGGGGAAAACCCCATCTGTCTTCAAGTTCCACATCCAGAAATAAGGGAAGAAAAAACATGAAGTATGAATAATTTTATTTCAAGTAAAATACACATTTAAGGGTTACTCTTGGCAAAATTTGACTATGCTGGAGCTTCTAAAGATGTAAAGAGGTAGATGGTAGACCATGGGGAGGGCAGAGTAAGAAAATGTTTTGCCTTGCTTAGTCTTCACAAATCCTAACTTACTGCTAAGTCCCCACACATCATATTAAAAGTGAGTAAAGGCACTAAGAGCAGGCTTCATGTTAATAAGAGGCAGGTTAAAGGCAAAGCGTCTTAAACACTTTGCAGTTGTTACTGTGCTCAAACTTTTTAAACTCTTAATATTTTGAAATCCTTTCTTGTGCTTAATTTTTTGAACTTCTCTTTTTAGGCGTAATATTATTGAAGCTGTGTATAGTAGGCTGAATCCACACAGAGAGAATGAGGGGGTAAGTTCCCGTTTTGATTGCTACACCGTTTCGGTCATGAGAACACCAAAGTAGTTTCATGCATTAAGCAGCAGTGTACATCACTGCCAATAAAGGATTATAAACAGAAAATATGTATTTTAGCATACAGTTCATTTTGACCTTGTTTTGGATGGATCTGGTACAGACTTCATCCTCAAAAAGACAGTGAACTGACACCCAATTCTAAAAGACTTTTAAAACATTGGTGCTTTTTCAGCCCAACCTGTGAGGCAACAATGCAGGGGGTTTCTAAATTACAGGTTTTTTTAGTGTAAAAAAAATTATGGTCAGCATATTCATTATTTAACTAGCTGTTATGTCTGCTGTCTAGAAATCTATTAGAAGAAGGGGCAGACACACTTCCTGTTGTCTTCTGTAAATGTGGAAGACTTTGGTACACTGAAAATAAAAGACTAATATTGACTACTCCTGTAGAGTTTACACTATCTTTAAATATCCCATGTGCAGTGGCCTGAGAAAAGCATAAAGGGCTTTTAGTTTACTTCAGTTCTGATTTCTAAAATGGCTTACATTCTTCTGCCCAGTTCCCAGTAGTCTGGATGTTAAATAGCATGTTGAAATACAGTTTAATTTTAATCCTGATTATTAGGTGGTTATTAATATTAGCATAAAGATTAATAATTGGTGTTCATATTAGTTGTGGTTAATTTGAAGAAAATAATCATTGGAAAACTGAAGAGCTGATAAAAACCACCACTGCTTGTGCATATGTTCCATTTCCTGTATAGTTTATGTAAATTAATGTGAGGATATCCATTTGATTTCTAGTAAATCCTTTGTCATTTTTTCATCTTGTGAGATGGCTACAAGGTCCTCAGTCAGGTAGTCATTGCAATGAATGGGGCGATGTCAACTTGTATTTTAAATACTTTGAAATGATCAGTTGTGTGCCTTGAGATTGTGACTCTGCAGTCTCACCACAGTTGTGTTTTTCTCACAGTCATCTTCTGTTGCCTACTTGTGTTTGGTTTATTCTGTTCAGTTAGAAAGCTTGTATACATGGGGGGGGCACTCTTCTGTTAAACTACAAATAGAGAAGACATTTCTAACATTTTTATTTTGGGGTGGGGGTTTGTTTGGTGGGTTGGTTTTCTTGTTGCTGGGGGTTTTTGGGGGGTGTGTGTGTTTGTTTTGGGTTTTAGTTTGAAAGTGATAGAGTTTACATTTCTCATTTAACTTTCAACAAATTGTCCAGCAGTACCCCCAGACAAGCTAGACAAAATTTTCCTCTTTTCAGCTTCTTTAGTCCTTCAGGAAACTCTGCACCTCTGTCAGCCTGTTACTACTTTCCATATTTACCCATAGCTTTGTTTCTGTTCATGGGGTCAAGTTATTGGTGAAAGTGGCTCATTTGATGATTATGGCATAGGTTTTATAAGCTCTTGTTGTTCGCTTGCTTTTAAGAAAAAACAGGTTTGTCTAAAGGTAACTTTCTAGAAGTGTCATATGCCATAGTTACATTTATGATGCAACTTTTCTAAGTCCAGATTTACTTTTCAATAGCCATGCAAGCTTGCTAAAAGTCCTAACATCCAGTACAGCATCCTTTTTGTGTATTGGCTACTTCCATGAAATTTTTGTACATCATCCGTTATAATTTAATAAAATGAAGTAACTGAACTAAATATGCAAGTTACTCATAAAGGAATATATCTTTAACCCTTATTACCATTAATAGCTTTGACCTTTATTGCCATTAGAATCCCTGGATAGTTGTCTTGAGATTGGGTGAAGGATGCAGTTCCTTTTTGCACTTTTCTAACAAGTTGGAATTGCTGTCTTACTGTCCTTGAAATGGATGACTTTAGTGGGCCTCATCTCTGAGGTGATGAAAGCATGACTTCCTTGCTAGTCTTACTCAGTTCCAAATGTATATGTTATAATCTCTTAGTCTTTTGAACTGAATACTCTAGTGCGCAGGGTGGAGGGGTGAAAGGGAAGGAATCTGTTCAGTTACTCAACATCAGACTCCCCACAGTATCTACACACTGTGATAATGTTGCTACGTATCTCACATTTAAACAGTAAGCAAAGGTAAGAAGGAAACATACAAGGACGTGCTAATAATGACATTTCCAACCGAGACCAAAATCTTAACTAGTAATGCCCATGTCTAAACTAGTACGAAGCAAGAGCGGGGCTTCATGCAGAAAATTAGGAGCTACAGACACAGATGCTGAGTCTGCAGAGCATAAAGGTGCAGGCTTGCGCTGAAGAATCCTTCCCTATGTGTAGTTACCCATTATTCTCCTGTAGAATGCTGCTGCTACTAACTGTAAAGTCTGCCTGTGACACTCATCTTCACCTGATGATTTTATAAAGGCTAGAACCATTTATTTTTACTTTGACAAAATCATCATGTAATTAATTGCTGAAGTATTTCTGCGAGTAAAAAGTTTTTAAAACACCACTAAAACCCATAAAACCAAAACCCAAACCAACCACATTGACTTTTGCAGCTGAGAATATCTTCCTTCTAAAGAGTATACTTTTTAGCATTGAACAGTTAAACTACTTACCGTGAATTACTGTGAACTGGATCATAATAGCTTTACAAAGTAAGTTCTTAGTATATAAATTAAAACCAAGGTAGTATATTCTAGATTAGCTTTGCTTTTTTCTCAGCACTGTAAAGATTCTAGTGTTTTGCTTCGAGTTTTCTTTGTCATCCAAGACAGTGATTGTGAGTGGTAACTTCTTCCAGTTCTTCACATGCACATTTTCTTGAGAATCCTTGAGATAAAGTGTAAAGTGAGACACTGGGAAGTGAAAGAATCCTGACCACAGCAGTAAGCAGAGATCATTAGTGTGGCTTCAGGGTACAGCATTCATGTTTTCTTTTAGGCATCTCAGCAGAGTTAAAAGTATTTTGTAAATCCAGGGCTGGAGAGTGCCCTGCATTGGGCTCACAAAGAGCAGTGTTTGAGCAGAGACTTCTGCTATAAATGTGGTGCTTGTTGCTTTTACAAGTGCAAGTGAAATCCTAGATACCTGTTATGTGTTGGGGCTTGGCGTTTTCAGATCTTAAAAGGAAATATAAAAGAACTTCTAAATAGCTAAACAGTTATTGCCACTCTGATACCGCTGAGTCTTTGCTCTAGTTAACTTATTTAAATATTACTCTTTCTCTATTGGCTCTACTTTGACCTTATTTAAATTGAATTTTTATATATATACATATATATATATATATATATATATATTCCTAAAACTAAGACATTACTATCCAGTTAGGTACAAGGAATAATGTCAGAATTTCAGTGGCTGTGTTAATAGTTTCAGTGGCATTTGCTTAAAGCTGTGTTTGAGCATCTTGTTTGAAACCAGTCATGTTTATCCCTTGCCTTTACTAATACTGTACACTTTGATAAATCAAATCACATGTCATTAAGGGCTGCTACAGATAATATTACTGGACAAAATTCTTGCATCTTCAAATATTGTAAATCCTGTCCCTAATACATAGTAGCCCTTTTTAGTATATACATAATTTAACAGAACAGAACTTGTGTACAAGTTGTGAATGCTCTTGTCAAATATAGCTAGCACAAATTTATTCTTGGTTTTGTGGTCAGCAGCACTAAGATGAATTAGCACATAAAAGAAGACAAATAGTAACTTGCACAGAAATCATACTTTTCAGGGACCTGTTCTGGCCACACATCATTAGAGAGAGAACCGTGTTATAGTGTATTGATAATGTATAGTATATCAGAGAGGCAGTTTCTGTCTCACTGTTGCCTGTAGGGTTTTTTTTGTCTGCTGAGACAATGAGGGAATCTGCTAAGATGAGGGAAGCACAAGATAGCATGCACTCCTACTACCACTTGTATTGTTTAGGAGTCTCAGGGCTGCTATTACATTGCTTACTGCTTTTACGCTTCAGTGTTGTAAGGGAGCAAAAGTTTTCACCTCAGTCTGCCAGCAGAATTTTTAAAGCTGTGAATCTTGTGAAATACGGAGATTCAGAGTGTATGTTTGCTAATGCCAGTCTTGGAGCAAAACTGATGGGATGGAGCAACTGTAGACTTTAGATGTTCTCTGAACTTTAAAAATACTGGAACTCCAGCTCCACTGCCTTGTTTGATATTAGCTAGATAAATGCATAAATAGTATCCTTTTGTCAAAACCTAAGATGTGGGATACATCTGTAGATTAATCATTATGCCCTGAGTTTTCACTGAGGTTTGTGCTCGTGGGACATTGAAACAGTCCCGCTTCATATATTAAAACTAACTCCTTTAACTTGCTTCTCCTCACTGGGCTCTTGGAGAGCTCTCTGAACATGAAGATGCTAGTACATGGGAGTCAAACATCTCTAAGACCTGCAAACGACAGTTGAAGTCTGTCTCTATTTGCGAAACAAGTATAAACTTAGAAGGATAGCATTATATGCAGTAACACTCATTTTTGTGGTTAAATTGTCCATTTTTTAACTGAGACTGTGTTAATGAATCTCGGGGCTTCGATTCCAACAACATTGGAGCATCCAAAATCTTATTGAACCCAAGAGATTGTCTTAATACTGCAGCTAAGCTTGTAAGTGAGTGGCTGCAATACTTGTAGTTCATGAAGCTTTTGGTCTAGAAGACAATAAAACAAGGTCAGCATGAAAATAGGGCTGTCTGGATTTTGCCTCTAATGTATTGCAGAATGTGCCAGCTTCCAGTGATACAGGTCCATTTGTCTAGCTTGGTAACTTGCTAGGTATTAATAACTTAAAATGTATTATTCCCTTTAAGCAACGGTACCACTTTAGCACTTGGAAGTTAAAATACCTAGTATCAGTGACACAGCCCTGTAATAGATGTGCACATCTATTGCCAATTTTTTTCAGTTGAAGGCTTGTAGCCAAATAGGTGGCTTGCAGAGGAGACCCCCATTCCTTAATCAGTGCTGTTACTCGGATTCGGTGCTGTAGGTTATTAGGTTTGACTTTATGTAACTGTTCTGTTAACTTTTATAGGCGATACTGCCAAAAGTAGTACCTTGTATTCAAACACCGCCACTCCTGGTGCTGATAGCTGCTTGTTTTCTTTTGTGGCAGCAATCATGCATGCAGAAATCGGGGATTGTTTCTAAAACTTTCGTGAGCACTTGTTTTGATGTGATGCTTCAACTAAACTGCTGGCAGTAGAGTTACCTCCTCTCTTTAGTAAGCTTTTCACAGGGCTGTGTTGCTATTGGCTGTGCAGAAATTCACCATTAAATGTATTGACCTGATGGCTAAAGAAGCTTACCTTGACAAATTTTTCACTGACAACTGACCAGAGTTGTGGGGAATGTGAGCTAGGTTCATCAAAAGACAATTTGAATCGAGATGTAGTTAACTGGGAGGAGCTACCGCCTCGACACTGTCTGGCTCAAAATAAATTGGAGTTATTAAAAATGCTGGGTTAGTGGATAGCATTTCTTAAGCTCTTGGGTTGTATAAGAGAGACATCTGAGGTGTATGTTGCCAATAAGGTGGTTTGTATTCGAACTGAGCAAAGCTGATGTTTTCTCAATTGGAAAAGTTGCGGGTTTGGGTGGGTTTTTTTGGTGGGGTTGGTGGGGTTTGGGGTGGTTTTTGTTTTGCTTGGGTTTTGTTTTGTTTTTAATGTCGTTAGAAAATATTCTAGTTTAACTGCTGATTTTTCTGGGGTCTTGAATCTTAAAAAAAGGACCCTGGCGAAGCCGAGGAAAGTGGAACGCAGGGAAAATTGGTGGAAGCACTCAGGCAAATGAGAATTAATCATAGGGGGAACTACCGCCACCTCCTGGAAGAGATGCTGACTAGTTACAGGCTAGCTAAGATGCAGGGAGAAGAGTGCACTGCTGAATCAGCTGCAGCATCTACTTCAGATACTCATGCTGGACCCAGTGACTCCGTACCAGACACTCACACAGAATCTGGGAATCTCCTTGCTGAAATACAGAGCTCAAGCGAAGATTCAGGGATGAATGAGCTGAGTGACAAACAGACATAACGTTTTACGTAGTGGATTTAACGCTTCGCTTCACTTGGCCTATCTTCCTTTGTTTATGTCTCAACATTTGTCACATCTATCCTAGAAGTCTGTTTGGTTTTACTTTAGTTATTTGTATAGATTGTTCGTACTAAGCTCTTTTTTTCCTTAGAAGTTTACCCACTATGGTATATTATAGCAATTGCATCTTACGTTGTGTAGCAAGCAGCTACGTTCCCATCTGAGGTTCTGATGAATTTTTTTTAATCCTGTGACACCACCAACAGGAATCTACCATTCTCATGCAAAAATAAATTTTAACACTTTTTCTTCTGATTACAATTTTACATACTAGTTTTGATGGTATATGTTAGCAAAATGTAAAGTTATTCACATCTTAATTGTATCTTTTGTGCAAATAATTGAATTATACGATTTCGTCAGGGTGGGTTTTTTTTTTCCCCAGTATCATATACTGCATGTTTGTATTTGAATTGTGTATAGTTTATAATACAGCTAAATTACAAAAGCTGTTAAGTTTTAGGTTGTCACTTACTCTTCATTAAATGTGTTTGATTTTTTTTTCAATTTAGATTGTATCCACTGTTGATTATAAATAGCAATTTTTCCAGACCGAATGTATTATTACCTCCCAAGTTGTAGCATACCATATATCCAGAAATGCAAATGTACTTAGATTTAGTGCCTAGTGCCAAGTTCTAAGAATTTGTGTTCAACTGAAAATAAAGAATATGCTGTGGAATAATCTGTATGCATATTGACTCTTTTAAGCAAGTAATAAACTTCCTTTGAAATGTGATCGTTATGACCTGATGTGGAACTTTTCATAGCTTCGAATATTAGCTCCTGATGTTCGGTAGCTTCTACAAATATTTGAGTAATTTTGGGTTTGGCACATTCGTCATATTCCTGTATTTGGGCAGCATTTCTCAGGTTCAAGTTAAACATCATCCATATAAACAAATAAACTGGCTCTTCTACCCAGGTTTACCCCTCTGCCAAATCTTTTCTGTGTCTTTCGATGCGCAACACGTATGTGTACACAGACCATACATTTGAATAGATCAGTGATAATGCTGGGAGTTTACTTCGGTGGTAAATAATCTGCTAATAAACCCAATCCGGAATTCTTGGGTCAGTGGTGAGTTCATAATGTAACACTTGCACAAAAATATCGTTCTCCAAAATAGGTACAGATTTCATTGCCATAATGAAAAAGAGCCTCCGGGAATTTCTTGTGGACCAGGAATGCCTGAAGAGCTGAGTTCCTTAGTATTTTATAGATCTATTTTTTTCATGTAGTCCATAGATGTAGTATCTGTTGATAGCTATGATTTAGAACAGTTTCAGATGATACTTGTGTTTAAGTCTTTCTGCCATAATAACTTTACTGCATTCATGTTTTCTAAAAGTAAATTCCCTCATGAAGTTGAAGAGCAGAGAATGTTTGTGTGTGGAAGTGGGCAGGTATGGAAAGAAAGGAAAATGTCATCTGTCTTACACTATTCTCCTTAATTATGCCACTGAAATCCAAAGTGCAACAAAATGTTTTCATTTGTCTTGGTGAGTAGTAATATTTCTCCTCTTCTTTTCCTGTAGGGTGCTGGAGATCTAGAAGATCCGTGGTAGCCTTACAAATCTACTAAAATGCTTTTGATTCTGAAAGGGGGAAAAAACTTTTAAATCTGTTTTCTTCAATACAAGGGAAAAATTCTGGTGGATTTCCAACATTTTGTGAAATGGGCAGAAAGATATTAGAATTTTCCATCATTTGTTCATTTTTGTGTTTTCTGATATTGCCACTCTTAGCATTGCCTGTACTACAGTATTTTTACCAGCCTCAGGCACACTGATTACATCTGTAATGAACTTTGGCCCTAAAAAGGAAAGAAGGACTGATTCTCTCAGCAGACGGGTACACGCACCTGAGGTGCACGGGATTGTGGGTGTACTCTGAAGATACACTATGGCTAAATGAGATGTGCAACACACAAGCATGAGAGAGAGCAAGTAACTGTTGGAGATGTGACTCATTTCACTCTGCCGAGTTGGAAGGCTTTGCAGCTCTGTGGCTTGGAAATGATTTCAATTGGGCAATACGCTATCAGATGTGTATTTTTATTTTTGTGGGTTTTTTAAGTTTCCGGTTTTACCTGTATTACCAGGCCGTTAGGTTTCCCTGCGGTGTCCAAATTGTGATACGTTGCCTACTGCTTGCTTCAAGATAAGTGTATTTGGCAATAGTATATGAAGATTTAGGCATCTAAAACCAGTAAGGATTTTACGCATGTGTACAACACACCCTTAAACTCTTGCTAGAGAAAGATCTTTTAAAAGAACCAAACTGATGAATTTATAGTTAGTAGTGACTTGCTTTGACATCTCTCACAGCTGCAGGTTTTTTAAGAAAAAGAAAAAAAATTGCTGAAAATTTGCCTTTATTATAATGTAAATTGTGATTATTTTTTGTTCTATACGTGGTTTTCTATAGTTTTTTGATTTTTTTTTTTTCAGCTTAAGATACAGACAGAAGTCGTGTAATATGGGTATAATTTTTAATTGTTTGCATTATTTTCGAAGTTCAAATTATCACTTTGAGATTACTATAAATACACTTAAAATTATCTATTTTAAATTAAGAAAATATTAGAGATATTTTCATGGGTTCAATGACCTTTCATTTTATAAGCAATGGGCATGGTACAGAGTGGCTGTCATGTAAGGTACTTGAAGATTCTTAGTTTAATTCTATTTTTGCAATAACCTTGACTTTTTTTCTGACTTTTGAGTTGTGCATGTAGTGAGTCCAGTAAATGCTGAAAATGGGGAAGAGTAAAGTATTTATCTAAAATAAAAGCTATTGGGGAGGGGAAACAATGAATGTATCCATCTGTACATGATTTACATGCTGTGGATGCCTTGTAAACATTTTCCTATTTGTTTAAACTGTGTTTCAGCGAGGATGTAATTGCCCTTGTGTGTAGTTTTAAGCTAATGACAGTCATCAACTGGTTTTGTGTGAAATGGAATTCATGGTATTTTTCTGTAACTTTATCCCCATGGTGAGTCTGTAAAAACCACACGCTCCTTTCATACTGGTGCCGAAGGGCAGCTTTCCCCATCATTTGATTCACTGTGTATTTTTTTTCCTTCTTTTTTTAATCTCTTTTTTCCGTTTTTTTTTTTTTTGTCTAGAGAGGATTATTGCCACAGTATATTTTATTTATTCATTAGATTTTAGCCTTGTAAGTTAAAGTGTTCTAAATGATGATGTTAACAGGTATTTGTCCCTTTACTGGTTTTTTTGGGGGGTTGTTAAAAGCTAGGGAATGAAGAATGCAAAATGGTTTATTGTTCAGACTGTCCGCTCTGGTCCAACCCTGTACTGATAGTACCTTCCCAGTATGATATTGTGATGTTTCATACAATACAGTGAACATAACCAACTTGTTATCTTCAATAAAGGATTGCTAAAACAGTGTGATACGCTTTATATTTTCTTGAGAAGGATTTGTCGAGATGATGCGAGTGTTCTATATAAAAAGATAATGAAGTAGGACTTACGAGGCATCTCCTAGTGATGGATTTGCGTTTGTTCTGTAGCGAGTGTGGCTTTGTGCCGCAATAAGCCAGAAGTCTCAAAGTGGGCTTCTTGGGGAGACAGAAGAGTACTAACAACATTTGGAGCTCCTAGGGCAAATCCAGCCCAAGTTCAGCCGGAGCGAGTCTTACTCCAGCTGTAGCAGAGCATTCATTTAAAGTCTGTGAGAATTCACATTAAACTTGAGGTTTTAATCCATCATTTTTTTTTTAAGTTTCTTCAAGATGTGAGGGTAGACCTATGGGGTTTTACTTTTTGCAGTGTTTTTGAGAAAGTTCTCCAACATTAATGCTCTCATGTTAAGATTTTTGCTGGTCTGGGTTTTTTTTACCTTGGGGGTTAGACTGGATGATGTCTGGAGATCCCTTCCAACCCCAGTGATTCTGTGATTAATGATGCTTTTTGGCTGAGTGGGAGAGGAGAACAAAATCCACCGTGTTGTTGATACTGCATGGTAATAACCTATGTGAATACGTCAGTGTTACCGTGGAATGCGTTTAGAAACAACCTGTAGATTTTGGGTCTGAAGCTCTGTGAGCTCTTTGAGCTTTTTCCTTGGATCTGCTTGTACAGCCTAACACCTGCACGCTCTCCTTACGAACTATAATACCTTGCTCCGCTGGTAAGGTTTCCTGTGCTCCATAGGCTCCATCCCTATGGACACGTATACGTGTAGGTTTTTTACATCATGTTGGTAGTCTCCCTGAAATGGAAGTGTTTATGTTTCTGTTCTACAGAAGTGAAGCATTCATATAAGCTTTTTCAAAGAGAAGGACCATAGCTTGCACAGCTACAACGACAATCAAGGCATCTTTGTTTCCTGTAAGTCAGTACTGCTTTCCATTTATGCACCCACTGGATTGCCAATGCTAACAGTGTTTTTAGCTTAATCACTCTTCGGATTTCAGCAGCCTGCAGGAAAACCTTGTGCTTGTTGACTTTGTATTCTTGGGGTGAGAACTCTGAAATCTTGATAAAATTTGTTCATTATTTGCTCTGAGTTGTCAATTTGAACATCAGATTTAAAATCGTGTTCTCTTACTTTGCCAACCGGTAGCTAACATAAAGATACTTCCGTAGAACACCAAGAGCGAGGAGTGTTTCTCCCACCTCAGGTCTTTCTAACATGTCAGATTCAGCTTGATTCTTCCCTTTGTTTTTAATGACATCTCTTGTAACAGACACAAAGTCGTCCGTGTTAGGTGTCAGATCTGCTCCCTGATGGTCTTGAGCAAACTGATCCTTGTTAAATGGACTGGGGAATAAAGAAACGGATGCAAATGGAAGTGGTGTCATCCTGAACTCAAAAGGCTCATATGAGGGGTTAACTACAATAAACCTGTTAACAGACTGGATCTTCATGTACTTATTTGAGCCTGCATGCAAACCTCTGCAGGGTTTGGTGAAAATGCCCATCCTTTCCATGAAGGAGCAAAAAAGACCCAACAAAACAACAGTCAACAGCTAAACAAAACCCATGTACGCTCAAAACGGGGAAGGTTGGCCGGATAGCTTTTTGGTGTCACACAGAAAATGGAGTTAAGTCGGCCCCTTCATCTGTGAGCTTTATTACACCGTCAGCCACAATCATTGCTTTAAATCTTCCACAAAAAGTGGAATTAGGCCCAGAAAAACAGTCCTTTTTTTTCCTGTGGCACTTTAAAGGTCCATAGTGCAATCAAAATCAACAGGCACTTAATCTTTGTAACAGCACTGAACCAAGCTTTAGTGGACAATTGTTACTTCTGGAAGATGAAGCAGAAACCACTGCTGCCTGACATCAGGTATAAGGTCTACTGTGGCAACAAAAGTCACAGTGCCAATCAGTTTTAAATCTATCAACTTGGGTTTTGTTGGGCTGAAAAGCAGATTTTACATGTCAGGATTGTCTGCTGAAGGTATATTGCTTTTAGCTCTTCATAGCTGTTAAGTCAAACTTAAGTCAAAGGAAGGTAGCTCTGTTGGTGCAGGTGAGCAACTGCATGGGATGCTCCCGGAGATGAGGGCAATTTGGCAAACCCATGGGAAAGTACCTGTGTCACTGAACCTTTGCTATCTAATCCAGGTAAGTGTGCAGCTTGTGCAGTTGAAACTGCCCCTGCTTGGGGTCTTGTGTGTCTTTGCAACCCCTTTCTCTGTGTACCAGTCTGGTCTTGTCCTGCTTATGTTTAATTGGGCTGTTGCTATGCAGGTCTGTGCTTTGCTTGTACCATCTTCTGTTCCTACCTAGCTGCTGCTTTGCTGATCAAAAAGACAAACAGCTTCGGCATTCTAGCATGACTGTGCCTCCTTTTCGTGTTTAGCTCGCTGCTTGAGGTCATCTCTCATTTCCATCTTTCCCTTTGTTACATGCTCGACCGCTGCTGCTGTGCTTTGCTCTTTTTACATCTGAAAGGTCACGTTCCCCCACATACCTGGTTTTGTTCCAACTGCTGGTGTTCCAAGTAGATTGGAGTCCCACTGCACTTGGTACCACAGACCGGCAATGCTGAAAGCATGAGAACTGTGAGAGTGCCTCATAGAATGAAGGGCAGACACTTTAATTACCTTCTGGTGGGGGGGAATGGGTATGTGTGATGGTTGTCCCTTCACTATTTGAGTTTCAGAGATGGGGGATTTAAGGGCACTGTGTGAATCCTTGCTGAATGTAAAATTAAGTTCTTTGCCTCGCTGGTATAAACAAGGTCCTGTTGTATGCAGATACGTGATGTGAAATACGGCACCTGAAGAGCCCACGCAGTTCAGTGAGTTCCTTCAGGTCGAAATGGAAAGGCTGGTGTGTGTTTGCTGCAGGCAGTGCTTTCACCCTGGTCACTGGATCCTGGAATGCCAGGTGATTCTGGAACAAACCTTGGTTTAGGAGGTGTTTAGAGGTTATTAGGATTAGTATTATAGCAGTTGCTCTGACTTACGGGAAGTAAAGGTTGTCTTCGGTTTCGGTCTTTGTATGTTCAGGGGAGTCTGAAATCTCAGAGTAAGTTCTGCTCCCCATGTCCACACTGAATGGGATGTTTGTCTTTGGAAATGGCTTCTTGTGCAGCATCGTCTTGATGCAGAGATCTAGTTTGTGCTGGCCAGAGAAGCCCCTTCCTTGAATATAGACACTGGCATGCACCAGCTGTTGCTGTGCAGAACGCGGGGTCAGCCCACCTGAATTATAGAGGGTTGGTTTTCTGTTGGTTTGGGGTTTGGTTTGAGCATTTTTAGATAGAAATGGGTACTTCCAGTTCTTTGTTTTCACTCCCAGTGTTCACAGTGACTTTTACTCACTCACTCACTCACATTCCTGTTGCTGGACTGTGGCCTGACGTGAAGGCGATGGACTGTTGGTCTCAAACACCCACTGTAAAACTGTTGGGATGGAATTCAGTACTACAGAGGGAAGATCCCTGCACAAAGACTGGAGATTTCTGATCTGAGCCGAGCTCTTCCAGCAGGGAATTATAACCTGATAGCAGGGAACTGTAACTCAGGAATATAACCTGAGTGGGTTTGGTCAGTAAACGCCTGCCACCAATTTGATGTATGTGAAAAAGCAGGTTAGTTGCAGGAAGGACAATCAGATGCGCTGATAGAGACAGGGAAGGAGTAAACTCATCATTCCAAGCTCTGGCAATGCTGAGTGGAGTGCTGTATGTAACTGTGTAGTACTACATGCGTAATACCTGCAGGTGGGGAAGCAGGCACTGTGAAAAGCAGCACACAGGTCACGTAGTGTCAGACCTGCAGAGGCAGAACAGAGTATTCCTTGCCTGACAGCTCCCCCCTGAAAATACTTCCATCCTTCCACATGAGGAAGTTCTTAGCGCTCGACAGAACAAAGCTTGCTCCGCAGTTACTGCTCAGTGAATGTAGGTTGTTGGCAGATAGAAGTTCTAGCAAGGGTAGATGTACCCCTTGCTATGGGGTACAGCGTGTTTGGTAACCCAGAGGGTGGATGTGGTGGAGATGCAGTGCAATGCCATCTTACTTTTGAGCTTCTGCTTGGCTCCATGTTGGGCTTGCCTGGCTGTGCTGTCTGCATTACAGATCTCATTTCACCAAGTCACTCTTGAGTTTAAGGCCATCAAAACTTCATCAACAGACTGTCAGGGTTTAATACTATGCCGAACATCCCCAGCTCATCAAGGGAAAAACTGAGGTTTGGGGCCCTCACTGGGAGGGTGTTAAGGGTTATGCTGGAAAAGAAAACTCTTTGCAAGTCATCATCCTCTAGGACAAAAAGGTGATGGGCAAATGCTGTAAGGGGAGGAGTGCTGACCATCTGAATGGAGAAGGATGCAGTTAGGTGAGCGAGTTTCCTTCTGGGGAGGCAACAAATCTGAAGCTTACTTTAAGTTTCTCTATGGGTGCGTGACCATATGGTGTTTGACCCTCTGTGTTGGGGGGGCATCCAGAAGGTGTCAACTCAGCGTGCTGCTGCTCTTACAGCCGCGATAACAACAAGAATTAGAGGGTAATCTCAGCAGCCAAGCTGATCACCCACGGAGGGCAGGGGCCAGGGGCCTCCTTCCTGCAAACCCTACCCCTGAAACATCACATGAGCTGAGCAGTAACTAATTGCAGCGTTTATAGCGCCATTAACCTTTAATCACGGAGTCCATTAGTGGGCTAAAAGCATTTAAAGACCAACAGAAATCCCCACCAAACCCCATCGCAGCGTCCCACGCGATTGCGTTTTGCCACTCCTCAGGACTGCAGGCTGATGGCAGAAACCCCACACACACCCAAGGATGCCCAGGGGAAAGGATGCTGCATCCGAAGCTTGTTCCTCGAGAGCATCTCTCTCTCGACAGCTGCCCTCTGCACCGGGGGAGGACTTTCAGTGCTGAGTGAAACACAGCTTTAAAGGGCAGCTTATCCGTCAGCCTTGTGGGAGCCACTGAGGGGAAAACTGACAACCTCAGTGTTTGCCTCTTTGCATGGGTGCGAAGCTGGCGCGGATTCTGTAAGCCATGAGGTTATAGTTAAAGTGCATTATGCCAGACCCATGCCAGTGCTAACAAACCGTTTAATGAGAAAGCATTAGGCAAGAGAACTTTCTAACAATAAGCATCTTCCTACACTTGGCACGTTAGGGCGCTTAATCACCCCTCTGTATGGTTTTTGGTGTAATATGTACAGTAATAACTGGTGAGCCGCTTGGCATTTGTATAGCATCAAACAGCAGCCTACTTAGCCGGTGCATCTAAATAATTATATATAAGGAATACTTGTGGAAATTAACCCCTCCATCTTACAGCAATAACCATGGCAATCTGTGTGGAGATAGCAGCTATTACTGCCCACGTACAGGTTGGTTTTGTTTCCCTATCTAACCCTGAGGTAAACAGAGTACCTGGCACAGGATATGAAGTGTTTTCTTTACTACTTACTGCTTTTCAGTGGGTTCAGCTAATGCGGTTGCATTGGCTGGTTACTCCCGCTAAACTGCAGAATTGCCCAGGAGGGAACCATTTCAGAACCGCTTGAGAGCAAGCCAGAAGCATAACGCCTGCGTACGTAGAACGCATTTTAAAGGCAAAAGTTAAAGCTCGGTGGAAATCGACAGTGATCTGCCTCTCCTAAGGTAAAGGTCACAGCTTTCCTTTACCAGATAATTCCAAGGTGAGAAACTCCTCAAGATGAGGAGAGGGGGGAAAAGTAGATCAGGAATACAAAATAAACCCCGTGTGGTTCTATTTCTAAATACATTGAGAAGGAGGTACCAGGTTTAACCTATTGAGAAGGAGGTACCAGATTTAACCTATTGAGAAGGAGGTACAGATTTAACCTATTGAGAAGGAGGTACCAGACTCCTGGGCTTGCCCTCCAGGGTCTGTGGTACTTGGTCATCCAGACCTATTTTAAGCTCCTTTGCTGTATTTTCAATAGAGGTTTTATAGAGAAGTGTTTCGTATTCAAAGTCCACGTCTGGCCTAAGCGTACCTGTGCTCTGCTGGAACCTGCTTGTGCTTCAGCTCTTACACGTGGCAAGGTGGAGCTGATCTGAAATACAGTTGAAATCTGGCTGTAAGCACAGTCAGACTCTCACCAAGACAGACACTTGGTAGTTTCCAAGGTGGTTTATGTTCTCTTTTGACCTTAAACTAGAGTGTGCCCCTGTATCTACGTAGCCACTGGAAGAAGGCTGAGGTAGCACGCAATGGCTCCTGTGTGTTTTGTTTATCTACCACAGCAGTATAATCCTCCTTTCAGCCACACACTCAGCAGTTAAGGCACAATCTGTCCTACTTCAGGTATAAGTAAGCCTTCGAGTGTTACTTGGGGAGATTATATTAGGACAAGAGGGGCTCCTTTGAAGACAGGGCTCCCGCACAGTGGGGTTTGCAGAGCCAGCGTTGGCCCTTGTGCTCCTGCAGGTGTTAGAATGAGGGGGAAGTCATGGATGTCCGGATGGTCCGTACAGAGAGCAGTGGTGGCTTTAACTGCTGAGATACTCAATTGGCCTTTTTCACTCGGAAGAAAGTAGCACACAAAGGGCAACCTCTCTCTGTCTTTAAACCAGTGTACAAGTCTGTGCAGGCAATTGTGACCATTAAAGTTACTGAAATACTTGGAACCAGAGTTTCAGCAGTGTTTTGTTCAGTAGTACTCGGTGCTAGGAGTACTCACATAGTGCTTGGGTGACGTGGGGTTAGGTCCCTGGTCCTCTGCACACTTCATGCTTGACTGGGGGTAAGCCGTTAACAGAATAAGCTCTCTCCCAGTCTTTAGTTCCAGCTGCAGAGCCATACACTTCCTGTGGTATGGAATACCCCTTTGGCTAGTTTGGGTCAGGTGTCTCTGCTTCCTCCTGTGCTCCTCCTCGCTGGCAGCCTGAGAGTGAAAAGTCCTTGGTCAGACTAAACATTACTGAGCAGCAACTAAAAACATCGGTGTTATCAGCACTGTTCGCAGGCTGAAAGTCAAAACCACAGCAAGGCACCAGCTACTGAGAAGGAGAAAAATGACTGCTACTGCTGAACCCAGGGCAATGGTGAAGAAGAAGATCCTCAAATTCCAGCTGTATTCTTCAGAAAAGATGCTGACGGTGACTTGCGACAAGTGCTGCATGGTGCAGTCAGCATGCGGTACAACACAAGGAAGCAGCCTTGCCTCTGTGGGCTCAAGCATCAGGGGTGACAGTAGAGAGGAATGGAGAAAGGAATAAGCAGCACCAATACCTGGTTGAGATGTCACTGTTAACTTTGGTGCTTTGTCCTGTAGTTGTCTTCTAGCATGAATACATCCTCTGTGTTCTCTACAAAGGAAGGGAGGTTGTTCCCATTAGCCTGGTAGGAAGCTGCTTGGGTAAGTAATGTGCGATCTGCTTGTCAGGGTCACTCCTAGTTGGCTTCTTTCAATGAACGTCTGTCTTCAACTCTTTTTTTGCATACGCTTTACCCCTCTCTTTGTAAATGTCACAGCAGGAGCCCAGCTTTATCTTACAGGTGTTGGGTTTGCACAGTATCAGGATCTGAGAGACTTGGCTTTGTTCTTGGGGTGAGTGAGGAGGGTTTTGGAGGTCAGACACATTGCTGGGGGCTCTGTGTGCACACATGTAGAAACAGAGGTGCAGAACACAGGTTTACCTATGCGGACAGACCTGCATTCCCAGCTCTGGTTCTGCATTACGGCAGCCCCACATTTAGAAACATGCTCATGGTCTCGGCAAAAAAAGGGAGCGGAGGACAATGATGGGACAATCAAAACCACCCCGAACAAACACAACCCAACACCTCACAGCTCCCCGAGCTGAGGGTGCTGAGTCAGTTCCCATGGCAGGCAGCAGTGCTGTGGTCATCCTTTGCTCCTATGTTCTGCTGTGCCTGGGTGCTTGGAGGAGCCTTGGGGTAGTGCAGGAAGCTGTGGGCACATTTAAGCCTTTGGGGCTGGGGGAAGCAGCAGGATGGGAGCACTGAGGCCTGATGCAGTCTAAAAACTCCTCTGCATTTGCACATTTCCCTTTTTAACTGGAAATTAATGAAGTTAAACAGTTGAAACAGGGTGGGGAGTGGTTGGCTTTGTACCGAATACAAGCTTATGGCCTCAGATGCTCTGGGCACGGCCTGACTCTGCACAGGGTGAGGTTGCTGCCAGGCACTGCTATGAGGAAAGGGAAGAAGAAGCTCCAATCTGTCAAAGACCACTTCTTAGCTCAGCTTGTCAAGAAACAACACATTTTTCACTCGTTTGACTGTTCCATGCTGAATTCAGTCATTAGTTTGTAAACTTCTGTCACTGTTTGAGGCAAACATCATAAATACTTTTTTTGAGGCCAAACCCAACCTTTTCTCCACTGCAGTTTCCCATGGGAGTTTCAGTGGGACCCTGACCCTAAGGTTGTGGGCAGGTGATTGCTTTTACGTGTGATAAGGCAGCTCTTTGGCAAACATGCATTGCCTTGTGCTTCCTTTGGCATGCCTGGGCTGGAGGGGATCTGTTGGTGGATGCAGGCTCCCTGGCTCCAGGGCAGCTGGGGCTGAGGGCACTGATGTGTAAATCTGTGCACGCTTGTGGAGGCTTTGGGCACTGATATTTTCCTGGCCTGAGTAGTAGAAAGGGAGGAAAGGAGAAAGGAAAAGCTGCTTTCCTTTCATCAAATAATTGGCAATGACAGTAATATTGGGCAGTGGGGTTTGGTTTTTCTCTCCTGAGTCTTGCTCATGCCTGTGCCGAGCTATCCTGTCCTGACCCTGGGGTAGCTCTGGGTGTAGCAGCCTGCGACATGCTGTGAATGGCAGGGTTGGAATGTGCCTTACCCTTGTTACTGCTTAAGGCTTGTTGGGTGGGCTGGGCTCGGTTAGTTTGGTGGGTTTTGCTTTTCAAAGGTGTGAGAAACAAAGCACAACCGGCCTTTTGTCCTTCCTTAGTTTGTATTGCTGCTTTGGGCCACAAGCTGTCAACACCTCCTTGTCTTCTTGTCCACACTTAAATCACTCATTAATGCTCAGACTGCTTTAGGCAGGGAAGACCCAGACCAGTGTGGAAAGCTGCATCTTCACTACATCTTCTACTGGCTAAAAAACCCCATCATTTCCTCTTGCTGGCAAAAGGAAGTTCGGTGTGCAACAGCAAACCCAGCTCTGCTTGGCTGGCAGAGCAATAGGCTTACCTCCCCCTGGAAGGCTGCACGTTCTTACAGTGTGTTGTTATCTCGCTGGAGATGCCTGCTATGCAGAAGAGCAGGAGCACTTTGCCCTCCTTGTCTCTTCCTGAACTTTGTCCACTGGGTCAGGATTGATTATAAACCCAGGGGCTAATTACGCTGCTTCTCATTTCACTGAACAAAGGTGTGTGGGCAACACCTCTGTGCTGTGGCCAGAGTCTCTAGGACAAGACCTGTGAAGGGAAATGGTTGAGGAAGAAGCAAAGAGCTTACCTATGGAGCTGAGTGAGAAGGGGGGTGTGGAGAACAACGGGTTTGTTCAAAATGAGGCTGTTGATGACAAGGGGACCAACTCCAGTACCCAAGAAGAAGTGCCAAAAGCGTGCACTGTTGATGTGGATGCAGCAGCTACAGAGGAGCCGGTGCTGAAGCCCTATGCAGGGATGCCAAAGGAAGTGTTGCTCAAGTTCTCCAGCCAAGCCCAGTACAGAGTGACCAGGGAGATTCTCTTCTGGCTCATAATTGCCACCGCTGTCCTGCTTGTATGCGCCACGATTGCCATTATTGCTCTCTCTCCAAAGTGCCTTGACTGGTGGCAGGCGGGTCCTATTTACCAGATCTATCCTCGTTCCTTCAAGGACAGCGACATGGATGGGAATGGGGATCTGAAAGGTGGGTGAATTTCCAGTCTTGGTATGTGCAAAGCTATGTAGCCGTTGTCCATGTGTATGCATATATATATATATCTGTGTGTGCATGTCCATGTATATACATATATAGATGTATTTACAAAATCACCATACAGTCCAACAGAGAAAGCCACCCTAACGGAGAAGGGAAGAAAAGTTGTCTGACTAATCATTAATGGCAACTCACACTGTCCTGAATAAATACAGGAGCTGCTTGCTCAAGTTGCTAAGTCTAAGCCTGGAGTTTGCATGTTTAGAGGTGGGGATGAGGGCAAGAAGCAGCACCACTGCCATCAGAGTGAAGTATCCCCTCAAAACTGAGGTCAGGCAGGGGCAAAGGTGGTGCTGAGTGCCTTGCAGTGTTGGGTTGGCAACATTTCCTTAAGGAAAAGTGTGTGAGGGGGATATAAAACTGACAAAGAGGAGAGAACGATACCTTACTTCTTCTTCCTGGCCTGGGTGCTTTTGAGCTCTTAATGCCTTGAGAAGGTGTGCCCCATAGCAGGAGGCAATGCCACTTACCAGTAGCTTAGCTGAGACTGAGAAAGAGAAGGATCAACACTGCAATGGACCATTTCCAAACAGCAAGCCCTGGCTGTAATATGTTCTGCTGACAAGTGAAGAGAAGGAACTGTTCCTGTAGTTATGTGCCAGTAGTGATGTGCCAGGAAGACAGGAAAGATTTGGGTTTAGAAATGCTAGGGGAGGCTGCAGTGAGGTGCCCTTACAGCAAACAACAGAAAAACTCCGTAAGAGACCTTTCCTAAGGCAGGGAAAAAACCTGGGATCTTTGCATTGAAATTGTGCTTCCCTTTGGGTGGTTCGAGGATTAATGGCTGTGCCTTGCAATGGGAAAGCATTTCAAATGCTGTTGCTGCATTTTAACAAAATACAGGAGTTTTCCAGAAGTGAGAATTAACTTTATTAAATTGTAAATATTGTTATGATGCAGAATAGAGATTTGGTTTGATCTGATGTTCTTTCGTTCCTGCTTTACCTCCTTTGTAAAAGTGGCGTTGAACGGTTCCATTCTGTGATCTATCCCTGAAGAAACACCACAATTGCCCTGGCACCCCTGAAAACAGGGGACGGTTGTGCATCCAAGGGACCTGTGTACCCCCTTTGACTGAGGGCCCACAGCAAGCTTACTTCAACAGAAATAGTTTGTCTTTTCTAAACAGACGATGCTCTGCTCCTTTAAACAGGCATCCAAGAAAAACTGGACCACATTACGTATTTGAACATAAAAACTATCTGGATCACCTCTTTCTATAAGTCCCCGTTAAAAGACCTTGGGTATGGTGCCGAAGACTTCTATGATATTGATCCCATGTTTGGATCAATGCGCGATTTTGAGAACCTGCTTGCAGCCATCCATGACAGAGGTAAGCTGCAGCTCTGAGCAAAATAACTCTATTAAGACATTCAATTCAGACCAAAGAGGTGCACCTCACAGCGCTGGGTTGTGATCTGAGATTTCAGCTCACGCATCCGGTGGTTCCCCCATGGTGGTGTTGAGCAGAGGCAGATGGAGATGCCGGTGACAAGTCTGCATCAGCTCCACAGCAACATGAGTCCTGCCATTGCCATTTCACACCTATGAGCATTGGGGTAGTGCTGGGAGCTACAACAGCACTGTCAGGCTGCTCTGTCCTCTGCAAGTCATGCTCCCTCCCCACTGAGGATGCTCGTGGGTGTCGGGGCTGATGTGCTGTCTGTGCTCCCTGGTGGGTATAGTGTGGGCATCCATGGTCTGGGCTGAGGTGTGATTGGTTTTGACTGAATTTTATGACTGATGGCTACTTTCTGAAGCAGACAGGAAAACAATTACAGGCTTGGGAGGGAACATACGCTTCCTTCCTGTGACTGCATCCTCGGTTGGTGCCTCTATGCCTTCGGCCAAATGGTTTGCTCCCAAAGGTGTTGCCCCTTACAGCTGTAGGGGGAAGGGAAAATGGTTTGCCAGGCCCCAAAACACCTGGGGTTTCAAAAACCGTCTAGTCTTCAGAAAGGGTGAGGAAGAACATGTGTTTACTGATGCTAGACTGGTGAGGTGTCTTTCCCATCTAGGAGGTGTGGGAGACGGGTATGAAGCCACAGTTAATGGAAATGGTTCTTAACAGCAGAAATCTGACTCTTTTCTTGCCCCTTCTTTCCCCCCCCAACAATGGGCTGGGGGAACAGTACCAGCCAGATGTGTTGCAGCTGCCTGCAGGTTCTAGTTAGTCTGCGTTGGTAGGTTGGAGCTTTTGGGGTGGTTTTGCCTCTCTCCTTTGCCAGACCTCTGGGATGTAAGCACCCCAATCACTTGTGATACTGCACTGGAACAAAAAGAGGTGAACTTTGTCTGAAAAGGGTCCATGTAATGGTCGGTTTGTGGTTTGATTTTTAAGGGCTAAAAGTGATAATGGATTTAATACCGAACCACACCAGCGACAAACACCGGTGGTTCCAGCTGAGTCGCAATCGCACTGGCAAGTACACGGACTACTACATCTGGCAGGACTGCGGCCAGGCTGCGGGTTCCATCACTCCTCCAAACAACTGGGTAAGCACTGGAGGCAAACATGCAAATACCAGGCTGGATTCAGGTGGCCACAGTGTGTGCTGGGTCGTAAATGCCTGCAGGAGGTTCAAACCGATGTTACTCAGTGAGCAAGTGCAGATTTAAACCGTCTCAGGGTGAACGGTTCCTCCTTCAAACAGAATTTAACAGATTACTTGTGTTCCTTTACCTCGGTGTTAAACCTTCACTCCTTAAACACAAAGAGGATGATTGTGCATAAGCCATTGTGTCCCCTTCTGTGACTGGGTGCTTCCCTCTAGAAACTCCCTCTCGGCTCCCCTGCAGTCACGGTGGGTGGGGAAGGAAACAAACAAGTGTGTTGGTGGCTTTTTTCCTTCTTCAGGAGGTGATCAGGCCAGAATGTGTGTTCCCTGTTCCAAATGTATTTACTTGATCCGATGGGTGCACAATCAGGAGCTTGTGTATTCTAAAAACGAGGTGGAATGAGTATTTTGTACCAGCTTGTGTAGCTTCTCTTTAAACTTGGCCTTAAGAGCTATCCTAGCCTTTGGAATCTTCTATTACAGAGATTTTGACTAAGTTAACATCTTACCGTGCTGACTGTTGTTGGTGCTTCAAAGGGGTAATACCGGATTGCAGAAAGCTCAGTTAATTAAAGCTGGTTTTGGTAAGATTAAGGAAAAACAATTCCAAAAGCAAAGTTCGCACCCATGTTTCCCCCTCTATTCTGGACAATTCTCAGTGGAAGCCTACTTAAAGGAAAAAGAATGAAACAGAACCTTGAGCAGCAAATACGTGTGGTAAAACACAGCTAAAGGGAGAGCAATGAGTGGGAGAGGGAAATGTAAAACAGAAGCACAAAATCTAGTCCACTGATGAGACATTTGGTGCTTTATTACATGCACCGCAGCTTAAAGTGAATGCATAAGGGCACGTTGGTTAAATGGGGATTCCTGATTATCCTCCTCCCTTACCTGAGCAGGTGAGCATCTATGGGGATTCCAGCTGGCAGTTTGACGATGTGAGGGAGCAGTGTTATTTTCATCAGTTTGGGAAAGAACAGCCGGACTTAAACTTCCACAACCTCGCAGTCCAACAAGAAATCCATGTAAGTACGAGCCCCGCCGCGGCGCCATCAGCAAAGCAGCTGCTTCTGCACTTCAGCTCTCTGGTGATGGTCAGTTCTGTAGCTGGAAGAAATCCAAGGCTTGCAGTGTATGTAAGCCATTGTCCAGGCAAACATGAAGTCTATAAGCAAAACTGAGGGTTTGTGCTGTAATGCTTCCAGTGCAGAGCTACACACCACTAGAACTGTCCTTGAGCGGAAGCATTGGCAGAGGGTGCTGTTACAGCCCTCTGGAGTTTACAAAGGTACAACTATGGCATTTTTTGCTCTCTTAAGTCCCCTGCTCTCCCAAGTGCCTGCAAGATCTGGATGGGGTTTTGGAACAGCAGATTGCACTTTAAAAGGAGCTCCCTTTCCTCTTCCCTTCCCACTAAAGGCTATCTTAAAATTACTTTGATGCTTCAGGAGCCCCCTGCTTTTCAGCCCAACCTTAGCTGCAGACTACTGATACTTGCCTCTCTATAAATCAAACCTCAAATAGCTGTTCCCACTCTTGTTTATGCTGATTTATTTTCCATCTGTGACAAGATCCCCCTTAAGCTTTTGTTAAGCTAGATTAAACGGGCTGGGATTTTCCAGTCTTTCCTGAAGTGAGAGGCTCTTCATCCCTTTGTTTAGCCACTACTCACTCCTCATAGGCTTTTCTCACCTGTGGTTGGCCAGAACTGAACAAATTGAACAGAAAAGATGTCTGGGCAGAATCTTGCAGTGGTATAGGCACTTCTCTCTGTGTCCCAGGATAGCTGTTACTTGCTTTGAAGTTGGTGCTGTTATCAGGTAATCCAACATGAGTGCTCCCTGGAAGCAGTTAACTGCTTTCAGCTCTAGCCTCCATCAATAGCCAAGGATGAAGGCACTTAGGTGGGTTTGGATGTATCAACAACAGTTAGTGGAAGTGGAAGGCAGGGAGAGAAGTCTTTGTTGATGAAAGGAGCTGTGAATTAGCCAGTTAAATGTGGGGCTGGCACCTTGTTTTATCAAAGAGACGTTTGCATTTTCAGGAAAGGGAGACAAAAGTTGATTTGAATCACAAGGAACGCCTGGGCTTGGGGATAAGGGGGAGATAGTGAGTTTCGGTCTGTCAGCACCGCTGATGACTTAACAGGGGAGACAGATGGACAGCAATCACTGCCTCACCAAGGCAAGGTGGTGGTGCTCTGATGAAACCTCACGTCTGTCTGCACCACATCTCCCCGCAGACATTGTAGAATTCCTTAAAATATGAGGCAGGGCCTGAACATGGAGAATCTGAGAGTTGCTGCTTTTAATCTTTTTAATATGCTTTTTCCCCCGAAAATTTGCACCCCATCAGCTACTTCAAGTGTTTTGATTTTGTCCTTTAGTGTCTGTTACTTTGTACTGTAGAATTCTGGTGCATTTCTTTGGTGGAAGCCTTCACAGCTGCCCACTTTGTGTTGGTCTCTGTCTCTATGAGGCCTCCCCCCCTCATGGCAGGCACTGATTGTACATGAAGAAATAAAACACATTCTTGTTAGTGAAGGCATGAAATGAGGCTGCTTTTGCGAGGGATCCTTGGAGAACTCCACAAGTAACCTGTCCATCTTGATACTTAACACCGCATCTTGCCACTTGCATCTTTTTCTCCTAGAATTGCTCATACTTTTCAATGCTCCTGGCTAAATTGGTTTTTAGGGGTACTTGAGATACTATTGAAGCTCCAGTAGCAAACGGATGCTGCATTTCCTATGCAAAGAGATGAAATGAAAACGATGAAGTTTGGCCTGGCAACACCAACCTATGGTAAATGCTTATGAGCTTCATTAATTGCTCCAGCATGTTAAAGAATAATCCTTGCCTAGTACCTTAATTCAAAGCCCTGTTTCAGAAGGGTAGGTGGACTGAGCAGGAAGCAAAATGGACTCTTCCTATGGGAAAGTACAGCCCAGTAAGGTGGAGTCTTTATTTGCCAAACTAAAATCTGTGAAGCTGGAGCGTGGACTGGTTCTGCTCCAGCCCACTGAGGCAAGTGTACGTCCCACGTTAAAAAAAGGCAATTCAATAGCTGTGTTTAAAAAGCAGGTTTTGTCCTCAGACACAGCAGAGTACCTGATCTAAAAGAACATTTACAGAAACAGCCCAGGAGGGACTGAACTTTAGAGTCGCTTAAAACTAGAGCAATTAAAACTACAGTAATGTAATAGCTAATGAAGTGGGATATAATTTTACTAATAGTGAAATTAGGAATTGAAAGCAGTTAACTTGGGGAAAATAATTTTCCATGTGCCTACAAATCAACAAATAAGCCTGCAAATAACAGAAAAATTTTACATCAAATGTTTTAAGAGCTCTATTGTGTAAAAAGAATATTAATGGCACAAGGTCTGTGCAGAACAGCATATTCTCGCTTATTTGAATCAATGTGTTCTAACTATGTGCAGCCATGATGGGTGCTCAGCAACAGCAGCACTTAGCCTGAGCCCAATTGTTTTGATGGATGAGATTAGAAATGGCTTTTAGTGAGGCATGGCCTGGCTTTGGTCTCCATGGGAGAAGTTACAGGCCAGTCTTTTTTCCTTTATATGGGATGAAATAACAAGACATGCTTTATTTAGACTTCAGTTTGACTTCTAGTAAAATCTGAAGTACAAATGACAACATAAGCTGTTACAGATTCATACCACCTAACAGGTTTAGTTTCCTTTTTGAGTATATGCTATTTTGAATGGGGTGGGCTCACTTGGGCTTCTCAACTTTTACCTTTGTCTAGGACATCATCAAATTTTGGCTCGGCAAAGGGATTGATGGATTCAGTTTCAGCGCTGTGAAGTATCTTCTAGAAGCAAAGCATCTCCGAGATGAGCCTCTAGTGAACAAGTCCCAGAATCCAGTAATGTATATGTTGTGTCTTTGCTTTTGTCCTGTATGTGCTACTGGGGCAAGAGCGTGTATGTTTTTACCCTTTGTTCTTAATTGTGGCTTTAAGAAGACTGATAAGTGGTGTACCTTGGAAGGTGGGTGGCTCTTTGCCCTGCAAGAGCATGTACGAAAAGAAGCCCCTGAGCTCAGGTGTAGGTCAGTGAGTATACCTGCAAGCAGAAGCCCCATGGGTGGGAGGAGAATTGGTCCATACACACTTTGTAGTTCTGTTCTGACACTGTTGCCTTCAATTTTCTGTTTAAAATCATCTGCTTTGCAATTTATAGTTTAAAAAGACCAGTTTTGTGATTTTAATAGTTGATTGGTTGTGTCTGGGGAGCCTGTTGCAGGTGGGATCAGTTGGTTAGAGCTGCAGTTAGTGGGCCCTCTCTCTTGAAGGATGGAATCCAAAATAAGCAGCCCTGTGCTGTAACAACTTTACAGCTCCCAAGTGCAGTTCAGCTCTGCACTGTTAGCATTGGTATGCTAAATTCACTTCAGTCAAAACGGATTTGGGCTGGTGCATTGTCTCGGGAAAAGATGGAAAGAATTCGGAGAATTCTGAAACCTAAAATATTGGTGAACTAATGGGAAATATTGTATCTTTCCTTAAGGAGAATATCACTGCCTATTCCCAACTCTACCATGACTACACCACCACACAAGTTGGCATGCACGATATCATCCGTAGCTTCCGTCACACTATGAATCAGTTCAGCAGAGAACCTGGCCGATACAGGTAATCATTATTGCAGCCAGTTCATTTATTCTCTATCAGCTTCTTGCTAGGAATAAAATGGTGGTGGTGGTTTTTGATTTTGGTTTTTTTAATACCATAATATGCCATAAAAAGGTTTTTTTTTGCCTCAAATGCAACTAGTGGTGCATAGGCTGTACTATCACTTCCCCTCCCTTAACCTGGTGACAACACTCTTCCTAATGGAGCCCAGGCCACCATTAGCCAACTTTGCTACAAGGGCACATCACTGGCTCATGTTCAACTTGGGGGACCCCCAGGACCTTTTCTCCAAAGGCAAGCTTGGAAATTGCTGGAATATGGAGTGTGTGGATGTGGATTCAGAAAGATAAGTCTTCGGTCAGATACTTACTGCCTTGTGTTGACTCTTGACTTTTCCAAGAAGAATTTCTCCTTGTCTGCTTTACAAAATACTTTTCTCTGTATTAATCTTTGTCGGGGAATGGGATTCTTAATGCAGTGTTATTTTATATGTATGTCCAGCAGCATTCCTAGCTTCTTTCTGCTTCGTGCAAAAATGGGATTTGTATACTCCTTTGTAGATTTCTGGGTTCTGATGGTGATGACAAGGAAGACATGGAAGCAACAATGACGTATTATGGAAAAACTTTTGTCCAAGAAGCAGATTTTCCTTTCAATTTCAACCTAATTAGCATGAAAAATCTATCAGGCAACAGTATTTTTGAAGCTGTCAACCTGTGGATGAAAAACATGCCTGCAGGAAAATGGCCAAACTGGGCGGTAAGAGTTCTAGACCAGCTCTTATAGGAAGAGCTGGTTCCTATAGTTCACCTATGGGTGATAGTTCCTCTTATGGTGATAGAAACCTCCCCTTCCCAGTTGATTTCAGTGGGATCAGCAGCAGGCTAAGCCCCTGGCTAGCCTACAGAAGATAACCATGTGAAAGTCTCTGCTGCTGTAGTCACAGTTGTTGGTGCCAGCCGGCTGCCTTGCCCTTTGATTAAGTTACACTCCCTGTGCAAGGGTGACAGAAGGGAACTTATGATCATGCCTCTCCCTCAGTGTAAAATAGGGCATTGGCTTAAACCACCGGCAAGGACGGGATCAGTACAATTATCTTTGGCCATAAGCTGACTTAGTGCAATGAACTTTGCAAACCTCCTGGGGCCAGGAAAGAACATAGCTGGCAGCTGAGAGCAAGCACATCTGGGCTGGTCAAGAGATCTTTTCAGAACAAGCCCCACTTTCACACAGCAGAGAAAATAGCAGAAACTGGGGGGAATTGTAATTGTGGAGAGTTGTTATTTGTCATCTCTCCTCACTCCTGCCTCGTGCTGCTGGCAGGGCTTCTGTGCACTAAACTACTTCAGCCAGAAGCTTGTAATGGCACCAAGGTAGAAGATAGTTGCCCTCACAGGCCTGGAAGGGGGAATTAAAAAATGAAAGAGAAAAAAACCCTTCCGCCTTATTAAAATCAGTTAACCCATTTCACATCTGCATGGACATTTGTGTTTAACAAATGATGTTTTCTTCAGGTTGGAAGCCCTAACGCTCCTCGGCTTTCCTCTCGGATTGGGAAAGAGTATGTCAATGTCATGAACATGCTGCTTTTAACCCTCCCCGGTACTCCAGTAACTTACTACGGTGAAGAAATCGGCATGGAGAACATCGCATCAGAAAGTGTAAGTGAAGAGCATGAAAACTGATCCTGTTGTTGGCTAGTTCCAAGTAACAGAACTCTCAAAAATGGAACTTGTGTTAACCAAACCAGTCTTTATCACTGTTCAGATGGTTTTCTGTGCTCGCCATAGCAAAACCATTGGACAGCACGTGGCCAGGCTAGAAACCAGAAACAAGGCCCTGATGTGTGTCTGAACTGCTAGACTGCAGTCACCGTCCCCAGTTTCTGTCCTCTGCCAGAGCACCAAGTGCCAATACCAGGCCTGGGCTAGTGGTTAGGGGAGGTGTGTTGCAGTCATCCAAGGAGAGAGGAACCAATTCACTTTCTCCTTCCTCCCATGGAAGTATCCTAACTGCTATGCCAAAATCCATTATTTCCTGACTGCTACTAAAGGAAATCGGAGTTCATGACAGACCATAGCTACAGCTGCCATCTCCTGCTGACTACAAAGGCATCTAAGCCACAGTCCTCTATAGCGTGCCTAAGCTCTGAAGAAGGCATCTCCAGAAAGGGGTGGGAGTACAGACCAGCCCTGCTCAGTACTGGCTGGTAGCAAGGAGAAGCGGCTTTTGCTTGTCCTGCAGGGTATTTTCATTTGACTTTTAGATCCCCTTCTACAAAGGATTTAGGTACCTCAGCCTGGGAGCCAGGTGTCTGGTTCACTTGATCACTGCTAAAAGTAACGTGAAGACGTTCCACACTGTGCTGGCCTGTGGAACTTACAAGCTTTCACATTCAGCCCCTGTAATTTCTTGTCTCTTTTGTGATCATACCCAACTTGTGTTGTGTTTCATTATCTAAGATGTATGGGCATGATTGGAAAAGGTCATGCACAAAAGGGAATGGGTCAGCTCTGCCTCTCACGGCTGTATTTGAGCACCACAAAAACACGGTCCTGTGGCAGATGCTGGCTTCACTGTAGAAAGTCTCTGTTAGGGAGTCAGCCCCAGTGATACTACCAGTGGTGTTGGATGGCTGTGCATCAAAAGGAAAAAGATATCTGAACAAGCACAGGACTGCCACCAGGTTTGTCCAATTCAGGTGTGAGATGATTCTCTGATTTAAAAGGAAATCTCATTTCCTCTGAGGAGCACCTAGGCCAAACTGTCTCCTGCACTTGCTTACTGCTCACAGAATGATATTCTTCAGAAAAGTGGTGTGCCATCAGCTCCTCAAGGTTTACTCTGTTAGAGGCTGCCCTGAGGTTCTCTGCTTTCTAACAACACAGAGCCACTCAACCTGGAGAGGAAGATTCCCTGATTAATGGGTGTCATGGAAAGACACAGAGTATTTGATCAGGGTATAGTCTCTAGCCACAGCATTTAAAATACTTCAGGAGAAACTGAAAGAGGTGAAGATGAAAGGGAGTGTTACCAGTGCTCAAAACTTAGGATTCTTTTTCCCTGCTTTTCAGAACACGCTAAAAGGAGAAACCCATTATTTATAATGTCACAAAGCAAAGTGACAATTTCTTTTGTTGAGCTGCTGTTCTGACAGATTGTATTGAAAAGTGCCCTTTGTATGAAAAACAGTTTTCATGGAAAACAAACACTCAAAGTATGTGCAACATATTTTATGCCCTCTTATATCATTAAATTTAAGTGTCAGATCTTTTGGCAGCTCCTCAATAACAAAGAGGAAGCTTTTCCAGAAATTTTCTGAATTCTCTGAAAGAGAATTTCAGCCTTTTTACATTGACACTTTTGAATCAGCTAAAGCTGGTTTTCAGTAAAGTTTTTGCACTTGGAAATAATTTTATCTTTCTAATGCAAACAATCCTGTCCAAACTGTACCCCCTCTAAGCCTGAAGAGTTCTAAGGTGAAAAGCGTGATGGTTACAAAAGAACAGACGCTCAAGAGGATTTGAGTTTATTGTGATTGTAACATTATCTCTTCTTAGGACTCATTACCATATATTTGCTCACTGCATGGCTAGGTATTCCTCAGAACATCCTAGCTGTCATTAGTAGACTTCTATCCACCCATCTGTTGCAAGGGGAGACAACCCTGGTAGAGCCATTTGGGAATTCCACATTTTACCCATCACTGCGGTATCCACGAGACCATCCATTCTCCATGTCAGTAACAGTTTTGATTCTTATTTACTCTTTGGATTTGGAGCAGGATTACATCCTCCTAATTAAATTTTAACTTAAACTCAAGGAAGCAATACTGAGATGGTGATTGTTTGGAAGATGTGAGAACATGCTGCTTAAGGGGTAAACATACTAATCACCACTTTATTTTCTAGGTGACCTTTCCAGAGAAATCCCCCATGCAGTGGGATGGCAAAGTTAATGCTGGTTTTACTGAGGGCAACAGTAGCTGGTTACCTGTTAACCCCAACTACCAAAGCGTCAATGTTGAAGTAGGTATCTGCCTGTCTGACAAACTGATGCTCTAAAAATATCTATTTTGCTCCCACTCCTTTCACTGAGTGGGAATTGACAGTTGAGAATAAACTCAAAGGAAGAAAAAGCACTGAATCCTCACAAATTCTACTGGAAAAGGAAATCCTTGCAGCAGCAAGGAGCCTATGTCATTTACATTAATTTAAGCAGAGCAACTGCAATTACGATCTGGCAATTTGGCTCTTTAACACTCTTTAAACTATTTTAGTATCAATTTGGAACCTGGTTGGTTTGGTTTGGTTTCTTTTAATTTCTATTACCATGGAAAGCACTGGCCTTGTAACAAGAACCATAGACCATCTCTTAACATAAGCAGAACAGTGAATTGAACAGATTTTGCTGCTCTCCAGCGCTGACCAGAACTGAAGACAGAAAAAGTAAATCTAAGTCAGGAAAAACATAAACCACAAAACCAACCTGTGGCTTCAGTAGATAAGACTCAATAAAAAAAGCTCAGTAACAGTACTAGGACACCATGGGAGGAAGAAACAGTTGTTAGAGCTGGGGAAATTCTGCCATACCTCATAATCTCTGTCTCTGCCACTCCATAAATGCCAAGGAAGTGTATGTGAAAAAGCAGTTTTTCAGTGGGATCTGCAGACAAATATGATAAGAGGTAATTGTCAAAACAGAATTCTACTACATGTGTTCTCAGCAGGCTGGGTGGATGTGAAAGGTAAGCAGCATTTCCTACATTCAGTACAAAGACATGACCCTGTTAATGCTGGCTGTTGCAGATCCAGATGACCTGGTCCAACTCAACCCTGAATTTGTACAGAGAGCTAACTTCACTTCGCAACAATGAGCTCCCCATTCATCGGGGCTGGATGTGCTACATCTGGAATGACAGCAATGTTTTTGTGTATGTGAGGGAATTGGATGGGTTAGACACAGTCTTTCTGATGGTTCTCAATTTTGGGCAGGAATCAACAATTGACCTGAAAGCTGTCATTCCTAATCTTCCCCCTAAAGCTACTATAAGACTAAGTACTAATTTTAGTGATGCTGGTAAAGCTGTCAATACTGAACAAATTAAAACTGAAATGGGAGAAGGCCTCATCCTTGAATATAAAACAGCAAAGGCTGTTCATACTATGAAAGCTTTTCAAACAAATTGTTTTGTGGCAGAAAAAGCTTGTTATTCCAGTGCCTTCAATTTACTCTATTCAACCTGTTAAGTGCAGGAGTAGAATACCCAAGCTTCTATGTTGATTTAGAAAGCACTGGTTTCAGGGAAGCATTCAAAAATTTCACTTTGTCCTTTAAAACTTCATCTGTGTACAAAATAAATGTCCTGAAAAATAAAGCAGATACCAAATTGTCTTGCATCTGTACTGGTGATGGATAGGAAAAAGTATGGTACAGACTTACCCTTAAGGTCTGTGGAGAAAAGAAGTAAATCTGCCCTAGAAAACTGTCCTGTTTAAGTGCATGTACTTCTGTGAGGAAAGAGAAAAGGTGCTTCCTGGGTGCTGTCCTTACGGTTGCTGGTCATTCAGAGCTCCTGCAAAATCTAAAGCCAGTAGCAGTTCATGAAGTAACTGTAAAAATGGCTGTAGATGTGCAAAACGGACCCTAAAGGTGGCCCTGTATTTGTTAAAAGAGGTAAAAGCAAGCAAGTCTAATATAAAAAGTTGTGATGCTTTACCTCTTCTCTCAACTCTAAGAGCGCTGATTATCCTCAAAATTAATAAGAACAACAAGAAAATATAGCAAATATGCCCAATTCTACACTCAGGACTGCATTTCCAATTGATTGTCTCACACCCCCTCCTCCCCTCCATGTACCCTGCTAAGAGTGCATTCGCATTCCTCAGTTCCTTTTTCTACCCAAGTAGGTAGGTGAGGTGGGCAAATGTTAGCTCAGAGTAAGCAACTGAAACAACTCTACTGAATGTCACACTTGTTCACAGGTTTTGATCTCTACTGGGTGTACCTACATTATACCTACAGTGACACACAGGAAGGATAAGCATTTGACTTAGTGCAATCTGTTTTTGACATAGGGGTGATTTGGGGAACTCTTATTTTGGTTTGAGGACCTTATGGCTGCCTAGTGTATTTTTCACTAATGGTACCATTAGCTGCCCCAAACATGTGTCTTAACAAATAATGTGCAGCAGTTTGGTGCCTTGCTCAGAGCTCAGCTCAGTATGAGGCAGGCTTGCTTCAGTGGGGTCGTCCTTTGTGTTTTATCCTCTGGAGAAGCTCTGGCATCCCCTTCTGGGGCATTCATCTTGTCTTCTGGAGGACTTTGGCACCTCTTTTTTAAAGATTATCATGCTAGTTAAGGTACCTGCAAGATTTTGAATCTACTCAGATGAAAGAGTTCTAAGATTCCTGTTCTTGAATCTTAGAACTCTTAAGATTTAAAAACTAACTCAAAAAAGAACCATTTCTTTTTTGCAGTTTTTCTGATCCCACCATATGATGAGTACACTATGGCTGTGACGTAGCTAGGAAGGGCAACAGTCATCATCACCTACACATGGGGGTTAGTTTTAGAAGACTTCTAACCAGTGAGACTTCTAAATCAAATACTTCTTGGGAGTTTTACTGCCTTGTGTAAAATGTGGTTTTGACAGAGAGGTCTTAAACTGTCAAGGCTGTGAGCATGAAGTGCATGTCCTTCACATGTTGGGCTTTGCACACTAACTGTTGTGAACAGTGCTGCACTGCTCGCTTATGTGAGAACCGTACTGAACAGATTGATTAATGCAGGTGGCTACTTCTGTACTATCTGGCAGGGAAGAAATTTGGCTATTAGTTTGTATGTTTATAAGCCAATGCTATATCCAACTTTGTCTTTGAATTTGTCTGCTTATGCCCACAAAGCAGGGATCCAAGAGGAGCTACCTCTGGAGACTGTGTTCGCTTTTTATATAAATAAAAATCCGACCCCAAGTTCTTCAGGTGGTCAATGTGTTTATTTGCAGGGTTTGCTATGATGTTGGAGATGGCATACTTCAAGTTCTTTGTTCAGAAAAGCAAGGTGTCTTGCAACCTAAAAGAATGATAATAGTTCATTACAAAACAGAAAAATTCTTTGCTCTATAAACCTTCAGGTTCTTGTACGGTTATTCCAATCTTACTCCTTTCCCATACTAATACTAAGCAATACCTTAACCTAGGACAGAATGAGGCTTTTCCTGAGAGAATTAACTTTGGGAATAACTGTCTCAACCACCAAATAACATTTGCTAGGATTTATTAAAATTAACAGTAATAAAATTTGTATCCAACTGTGATAGTCTGAGGCATTGGTAATGGTATGTCAGGTCTTGGCAGTATGCTGCTGTTAACATGTACACTTGTATAACGGGCAAAGTCTTGAAACCTAATTGTAGTAGCGTTCTTTTGATAGTACAGCTTATGTAAAGATCAAACCCATCACATATGTTTTACTCATGAGGAAGATGGAAGTAAAGAGCCAGTATGACAATTTTAGGCACTTACTGCTCTACAGTTCAAGACTGTTCCTGCTGGAACGATGTTTGACACAACTTAGAAACTTTAATTCAAAGCTCTCAGTACTTTAAAATGGACATTTAACACTATTTTGGGTCTTAAGGCATGATGAGGTTAAATAATCTGGCTCTGTCACTGGCTCTTCTATATCTCTAAAAATTATATATTGATAAATATATAAAATTATCTGGGTATGTGTGTATATATATACACATAAGAAACTACTGAATTTTATACATATCTAGAACCAGAAGTTGCTCTTGCAATATTTATAAAAGGTTGCACGAGCAACTTTAATTCCAGCAGGTCTGTTTTCTTTTTCTTTTGATACTTCAAACACACATTCAAGCATACATTCCATGAACGACTGAGGCTGAAGTACCCATCAAGGGGACACCTGCCTCCACCACATTATGACTTTGTGCAGCAAAGGGAGCATACCTCGTTCAGTGAATCCTCCCAAGATGAATCGCAATGACTGCCGCTTGCCTGGATGTCTAAGATGATATTAGGGATCCAATTTCCTGGAACAGTGAAGCTAGCGATCACTTGACATTGAATGAACAAGGAAAAGGGTAAGTGGGGATGTGAGTTGTTCAGGATAGGTCATTCTGCCTCCTGTCCTGACAGAATTTCTGTTATTCCTTAAGAAGAGAATCATATAGGGGCTTGCTGGATGGACTATTTGTATTTTTATTAACTATACGCTTGAAAAGTGTTTGTATGTTTAGCATCTTTGTTCTCGCTGAGTTTCTTTGGAAAGACATGCTTTTTAATTTCTGAGCAAAGAAAGAAGCAGCAATTACAGTATCTCCTATCCCTTCTCAATCACTGCAGTTGTGCTGCTAGCAGAGAAGGAGCACAATGAAATGTAGAAAAGCTAATTCAAGATCTCTGTTGGTACTGATGGTAAAAGCCTCTCCCCAGGTTGGGTGGTACTAGAAAATGGTAAGTCCTGAGTGTTACCTTTTGCTGGCAACAGTCCCAAAGCTAGTGTTAACTTTCAGGTATAAAAGTGTCCCTGCCTTGGCATTACTGTTATTCTAACTTGGACTAACACCTGCAGTTGGAGCAAACTGGGAAAAGCAGTTTTTTGTAGAGTAGCAAAAGTGATTTTTATCCATGTGTTGCTGAGAACTGCAGGCTGAATATATCAGTAGCTGGACTAGACAGTATGGGTTCATCTATCACTGCCCAGTAGTCACCAAATGTTGAGGCCTAGGAAAGTGTAAGCCCCACTCATATTCTCCTAGTCTTTTTCATCTCAAAGAGGGTTTCCTTAGCCTGTTGTGGTTTGTCATGTTTCACATTTAACACATGGGTTGAACTATTTCAGGCAGGTCTACAATACAGAGATATCTGAACCCTCTTAAGGCTCTGGAGAGTGCATCTCAAGAAGCTGAGGTTTATGTGTCAGTGTGACTGCACATCTCATCTCTGCAGGTAACAGAAATTACTCCAGAGCTTTAGATGCTGGATTGTACTGTACAAATGAATGCTTCTAAGGAAGAGTCAATCACTATAGTGTTTAATTACATGATTTACTAATATTCTGGTTTAGTTAGCTCTATCTTTTTCTTACCTTTCTCACTTGTTGTGCTGGCATGATCTAGTGCAGCCCTCCTCAGTTTCTGAACATATCGTAAAACTCCTGTTAGTGGTACCCGTTGATCATTTTCATACGCCGTGATAAAAACTGAAGGGTAACACTGAGATTAAAAACCAAAACCAGTTCAATACTTGACAACTGATCTTTCTCATAAAGTAACAGATTTTTCTCTATTTATTTTACTGTAATACCACAAAAGTAGAAGGTATTCTACGTATTAAGGTTGTTATACGACAGAATAATCTATTACTTCCTGGCAGTCCTGTAACAACAGCTGGTTTTGAAACCTATGGATTATTTAGGATTGATTTCAGGGGTCTTTTATGACTCCAAATATTGCCAAGATCATTACTGAAATAGTTCATATTTGTATTAATGATTCATTTTCACACAAAGCAGCAGCAAAGACAATTCTAAAGTCACTGGGGTTTAAAGCACTGAAAAGGTAAAATAGGCTTTTTTAAAAAAATTCCAGTTTCCACTTTTTGTTCTGTCATAAACTGTTACATTACAGTACTATTCCACACAGAGAATATAGTTTTACCTGTGGCTTAATATTCTGGTATGGGCAATAGCTTTTGATATACTTCATACATTTTTCATCTGCTAATGGGTTTCCCCATTCCTCCTGTTCTTCAATTGTCAGTGGGAGATGAGTTTTCATCATTGTATTTAGGACATCTACGAAAGGAGCCTTAGAAGTTATTGAAAAAGAAAAATTAGCAAATAGGACAGAGGACCTCACAGGTCTAGTTCAAGGTTTTCTCAAATGAGGAAAGGGAACTTTGAATTGGAATGTTTCCAATTGTGAAACTGGTAGAATGAACCAAAGACACAGTTGAACATCATAATCCATGCAAGGTCTGCAGCACCTCACCTGTAAAACCATGGCTCTGACGAGTTCTGGAGCAGTGTTGCACAGGGCTCCTGCAAGAACTCCTCCAGCACTGGCAGCTGCTAGTGCTGTGTATTTTGGCTGAGAAAATCCTAGCTCGTGCAGCAGCATGATGCAAGCCTTAAGGTCATGGAGCCCTTTGAGTTTATTATGCCGGCACCCATCTCTGTGCCAGCTAAGGCCTAGCTCTCCTCCACCCCTGAAATTTAAAGCAAGTCAAGTTGGAGTCTCTTTGGAAAACATTACACAGCAAAGCTTCAGCAGCCTCAGAATTGTGAAACCATAGCTTCCCTTCCCAGTTAACTCTTCTCTATGCTTGTCTTTACCCGCCTTTGTGGATAAAATATTCAAGCAAAAAAATCTGTGCACGATGAATGGTGAAAATCCTAACTAACTGCACAGGCGTATTCCTTGCCTTTGTGTCCTGGAATTCACAGGAAAAGCATCACTTTAGGAAATGACACCCTCACTGCAGGCAATACAAAATCAGACATTATCTTTTTCTATGGGAAGCTATAAAAGTATCTGAAATATTTTGAATACTTATATAACACCAGCATTTATTAAACCCAATAAAATTGTATTTCTCAGCTCCACATTGAGGCCCTCAGGATTTGTCTTCTGTACAGCTTAAATCCTGAGAGTGTTAGAAAGTGGGGCTTTTTTTCTAGTTTGTGAATTTTAGATACTATTTGAAATGTTCTACTTTGTAATACAGGATTTAAAAATTTATTTCTATTTCTTTCTACACAACCACGATTTTAGTTCTAAACCACCTGAAGTCTCCTTATTCAGGTTTCAAGTTTAAAATTAACTGAGTAGTCTGCCAAATTTCTTCAATTTTGGATGAAGAATCCATCTTCATCTAGGCCTGACTTACATCTTAAGGTACTTAAAGGGGTGGGAGGAAGAACACCACAATGCTTGCCACCGACTATAGCAGACTGAATGTATTTGTATACTGAATTTGTTTTGGAACTGGTGTTTCTTCTCCTCCATAAAGCAATTGTTTTGCTCTCTTCTTTAGCTACTGAATTATTATCTCAATGAAAATGTGAAGTAAGAATTACAGTGGTTACATAAAACTAGTAGGTTTGTACCTAAACTGGAGACAAGAGGATTTAGCCAGTAAAAGAAGTAGAAATGCCAGTTAAATGCTTAAGTAGTTGCTGTAGAAGGCAAATGGCTTTCAGAAGATGCAGACTGAACATCAGTACACAATACTCTTGGAAAGAGAGGGAGGTAGCGTGTCACTGCAATTTGAGTGTTACCAAAACTTTTCTTGAGCTAAGGTGAGACAAGAAGTAAGGAGGCGTCAAAAGACGAAAAGCTGCACACAGCAATCCTGTCGACTGCAGAAACCTACCTGCAGTATGTGGTCTTGAAAGTACTTTTTTTTTTTTTTTTCCTGAGGTAAATTCACTTTTTTGTTAAAACTACTTTTAAAAAATTCTAAAATGAGATGGAAGTGAAAAGCATGAACAATTGGGTATAACTACATGAAAAAAAGTATTACTGTACCTCTTTAGTTGCATACCAAGAAATACCTGTATATCCCACAGATTAAAATCTGAATGCCATTTTCTATTTAACTTACCTAACATGGCAATATGCTAATATCCAGCCCTCCTCAATTAACATCAGCTTGTCTTCTTTAAAGCTCATGTTCAAATCTATGCCATAAGCTCCATATACATGAACTAGAAGTGGTTTCCTGTGTAGCTCTTTAGAATTCCTATTATGAAAAACTGTAATTGGCACCAAAGTTTCATCCTGGAAAAGGAGTATTTTACAATAAAGGACATTGCAGAAATCTCAATGACACATAGCAATGAAAACTTCAATTATTTATTTTAAAATGTGTTTTTCTGATTACAGTAATTTTTTTCACTTATAATGTACAAAGCACTCTTGAAAAATAAAGCAAGAGACTGAACCTCTGCTGTGTAGGCTTACGGATGCAGAGTATAAAATTCATTTAAGTGCAACACCTGAGGAGTTTTTAAACTACCAAAGTACCCAAGTCTCCCTTCCCCTGTTAACACCAAGAATAGCTATTATTAACAAAATAGTTTACCACTTACTGCAGCACAAACTCTTTATTAACATCTCCAAATTTTTATGTTCAGGCTGTTAAAACTTTCCTTTCCTGACCTATGCTGTGCAGCTGGTTGTGGGGTGTTCTTTCCAACAGCTGGCACCCTTTTCATTTATCATGGAGAGCATGACACTGCGTATCAACTAGCAATTCTAAGTTATACCATACCAAGTTTATTGACTCATCATGTACCATTATCTCCTTTAGCATACCCAGGTTAATGAAAAAAAAATATCACGACTCTTTCTTGTTCTTCCCTGTAGCACTGGAGAAAACACCCACTGTTTAGTAACTATAGCACCAACTGCTCTTTACATTTTTTAATCTCTATTCCCTGCCAAATGCATTTTCTTTAAATGGGTGGGGAGGTAGGGAAGAATAAAAGGAATGAGAAAAGGACTGCAAAATTCTCACCTTGCTTTTAGCTAGTAAACGTGTAGTGTGACAATTCGTAATAATTGGTACCTCTTGCACAGCTGGTTCAATGAGATTATTTTCTTTAAATGAATATGCAAAACGCTTAGGGGGGTGTATCGGGGAGGTGAGCTGAAAATAGCAAGCGCTGGTGGTATGTTCAGGTCGAGATTCCAATTCAAATTCACAGGCCCACGTAGGTAGCTGAGAAAACATGGCATTTCAAGTGAGACCGACCCTTACACTGCTTCTGTAAATTTTGCCTAGCGTGTCCTTCAGAGAAAAAGATTCTGAGTATCTTCCGCTTGTCTGTAGCACAATGAGTATTTTTTTTAAGCTCAGTAATGAAACAGTCAAAAGCTGAAAGACATTGGCAAACTTTGTCCCTAAGGCCATGGGATAAAGCTGTACAATGAAATAGAAAAAAAAAGGGAAAATAAATCCAAGTTCAGTTTCAAATGGGCATTAGTGCAGGTTTTTATTAAAACATTCTTTGAAATGATTCTGCATGGTTTTTATTTTTTAGATCCTATTTCCCCTGATTTTTCAGTTCTACTTCAACATGTTATACAGCCAAGTCCATGTCAGTTGTTAAGCCTTTGCTGTGAGTTAGCTCAGTAATGCTAAGCCACTGAAAACCCCTGCCTCTTAACTTCGCTCCTAGTGCCAGCCATTGTTGAAGAACAAAACCTTTTCCTGGCACGTTCACCTTCAGACACTTACTGTTATTATATTTAAGATTTTTAACTCTGCTAAGAATAAAAGAAATCAAGATGCATTCTCTGAGAGCCGCAGGGACACAGTCAAACCCTCTGCCAGACTACTACTTACTTGGGTTGGGCTGCTAGTGACATCTGAAATGGCAGCAGAAGTCCAAGTTCTCCAGAGTAAGTGCAGACCCTTTCTTAATAAATAAACTACGACCATATTCAAAAATGAAGGTTTTAGACAGCATACAGTGCACTTTGTTGAAAACCTTTTTCTGTAGCAGTTCTATAGAATGCAGCATTGGTAGCTTGTCGCAATAAACTTGGGAGTAGTTCAGATTGTATTTTTCAGGCAAACAAATCAATCAAGTATTTCGCCTGAATGGCCTCCAGGAATCATGGGTTTGAATTGAGTCATTTTGGTTTTAATCCACAAGTATTTAGCAACAACTAGAGAAAGGAAGAAATACTTTGCACAAATTCTACTGCAACATCAACTCTTCCCACTCATTATAGGACAGTGTCCATACTTGTCTTCGGAATGTTCTGATGTTTCTTCTGTGGGAGGGCCAGGTTTATTTCCTTGCTTATGCTGATGAATGTAACCAAAAATAGGCCCAGTAAAACCAAGTGGAGTGTTTAGGGAATCAAGTCCTATTTTACATTAGAAATCAGCTGTATTGTAAAAAGCTTGACTGCAATAAGCTGAAGAAAAAACTGTATCATAGGATAGCTGCTCTCTAACTTTCTAAGTGCTGTAGTAAGCCGCCACATGAAAACCAGCCACATGTAATGTACAGTAGGCATAATACTTGGCAGTATTACAGTTTCCAAACAATTTCTACTCTTGGAATTTATCTTTGTCTTCATCATAATGTTAAAAAAAATATATATATAAAATAGTATTAAAACATACCTTTATTGACTGAACTGAATGTGAAACAAAAGAAATCACATTTAAGTAAAGATGACCAGCATTCTTCAGGAATATAATACAGTGATCACTGAACATCTCCAAATCTACTAGCTTGGTTTTCTTTTCCAGTGCATAAACCAACTCCCAGTTCTCCTTGCCGCTGGCAGCTACAGCTGCCTTCATCAGCTAAAAACCAAGATGTAGGTAAGAGTTATGAATAAGATGTACAGACATTAAAGTGCACTCATACAACATCTTTATTGCAAAAATGTTTTAGTTCATATTGGGGGGGGGGGGGTGTGTGTTACCTGACTAAAACTGGAGGCTTTGAAACTCCCTTCACTTGGGCAAAATGGAAGAACAATTCAGTAACATTCAGAAAAGTTCAGTTCTCATAGATTAATCCGTAGGAAATTTTAATGCAGTAAGTGCTCTCAGCATGGCCAGAACTGTAAGGTGGTTTGGTTATATAGACTGAGATAGCCAACTTAAATTTTAATATAGGAGAAATGACTGTTAAAGCATATTCATTTATTGATGTTGCCAAAGGAGTTAGAATCAAACTGGCATGCAGCAGGTAAGTCTCCATGTACTTCTATCAGTCTTTCAGTGTAATTCTCTAAAATTATTTCAATAACCTATGAAGTACAGAATTAAAAGCCAGCTTTACTATTTCTATATGATCTGCAACAGTTACCTGAATGAATCTTATTATCAGTTAAAACTACCTTATATTCTGCAGGTTCTCCATATGTAGTAAGAATATATAACTCGTCATCTCTGTGTTCAATGTGGTAAACGACTCCTTCTGTTCGTGCTTGTACAAGAGCAGGTGACTTAAAAGGATGTCTACAGTCAACCAGCCAAACTTCCGAGGTGGTCTTGCTGTTGCTGTTGATAGTGAGAAAACGCCTGTCTTTTGTGCAATATATGTCCACAAAAAACCTGTAAGGAATAATTATTTTTTAGAAAAAAAGCTTAAACTTGATTAGTATTATAAAAATAGATCAGTTGTTTCAGAATCATGGGCTTCCCTCTGCAAGGTGAAAAAGGCATGCCTGCAAAGGGGCTGAAGAAATTCCAGACTACCTGGTTCCCAAACCCACTCCTGCTGCATCAATCCTGGGATTCAAAACCCCACAAATATGACAAGCAAGCAGTTCAGTTGCTGCCCAACTGAATCCAAGTGTTTGCATTATTGAGATAAGATTGGAAGCTCATTGATGTATTTAGGCTTTAAAATTCAGGCACAACACAGAACTTTCTATTGAGCTTGTAACATCTTTTTTTTTAAAGTAGTAATAGATAATTAAATTCAAATTAATAAAAGATATTGTGGGAACAGCAATAACAAATAAGAGCTATTATAAACTGAGAAAAAGCCTCAGTGTTACTGCCCTAAATTTGTCTGAAGCAAGTAAGACAAAAAGGACTATTTTTAAAAGAAGTACAGAGGCCTAGATGAGACAAGACAGGCAAGTTGCACTGGTAAAGCTGGAAGCTAGGAACTGGGTTTGGAACTATGTAAGAAACTAGGAAGTATCTACTGATTTGAAATGCTTATAAAATCCAGAAACAGAAAACAGGATAATAACCAGAAACAGAAAACAGGATGATAACCAGTGGCTGGATGTTAATAGTACACAAATTCAGGCTAAAAATTCACAATCAATTCCTTAGGAGTCATCCAAATTAACTGGAGCATCCCATCTTGAGACAGAGCAGTTTCTTTGCCATTTTGAATCTTTAAGACTGGATGTCCATAAAAGCAAAACTGTCCAACACAAAGATCCAGAACATTTCATCAAGAAATTGCAGGTTTGAGTACTGTAATCTGCATTAATACAGATCAGATACATGACTGCAATAATGATCCCTCTAGACTTCAAAATAAATTTGACTGGTGAAGGAAAGGATGCGATACACAGCATTTTCAGTGCCTTTAATTATTTGCAGGTGGAGGAACTCCAGGTTTTTTTTTGGTACTATTGTTTTTTCTAATTGTACCCTCCTGACATCTGAAAGAGGACAGGCACAGCAGGGGATCTAAAGTCTGCAAGGAATCAGCCTCCTGCCTCTCTAATACACATGAATTTGGCAAGAGTGCAGTACTGCATTCAGTAGAGATTCCAACAGTTCATCTCTGCTGACCTTACCTCTGAGAGAGTCAAACTGAAATGCAGGTTACACTTCTCCCCAAGGACTCTGACCTTGATATTACTTTTTTTTTTTTTTGGTCTTTGTAGCTTTTCTCAAAGAAGTCAAGAAATCAAAAATGATTTGATTGCACCTAAAAGAGCTGGTCAGATGTAGAATGGAACTGCTCAGTGTCCATACAAAGGAATGTCTTGCCATCTCCAATGAACATGTAACTTCAGTTATGAGCTGCAGTAGCACATGAACCTTTAGAGTAAGTTTCTAGTAGATTTACTGTAATGACTGTGACCTTCAGAATTATGGCAACAGTTTCCCTGTGGGGAAGTGTCAGGTCAGTGCAATTTGATTTTCCAAAAGTATGCATCAACTGCCGCTGGAACAAAAGGATCTTATTTACTCCATCTCAACTGCAGATTTTTTATTTTCCTATTTTTTAGATGAAAATATAATAGCAATTCCTTTATTATGTAACTTGAATTAACAATAATCACAAACATTTATGGAATGTTGTATAAATCGACCACATGCTGCATAGTTGAAAAACTAGTTCTGCACTCAATTTAGCTAGAGCCTTCTTGTCTTCCTAAACCACTGCTTCAAGAAAGGTTATTGAGAGGGTATTCAGTCAACAATAGTTCTGTCTCTGGGAATGCTGTAATGATTTTGCTCATCCATTACCCAGAGCAAGGATTAGCCTGAACTTCTGTGTTTTTTTTTTTTTAAAAGACTTATCAGACATCAATAGCCGAGGAAACAAAATGAAATCCACAGTCTGATTTACCCTGTATGAAACTGTCACACATTCATTAAAGGACAACCTGACCTGAAGCTGACCTTGACATTTATAAACTCAGCTGAACTCATGAGGTAAGAGAGGAAAGTTAAATCTCCGCTGATCATGTATCAAGAGGAAAACAGAGCACGTTCTCAGACTACATATGGCAATACTGACAGCAGGACACAAGTTAAAAATGCCTTTTACCATTTGGAATATGATATGAAAGGCTATGTTTTCCAAACCAGTTATATTTTACATATAAGGTACTCTAGAATACATAAAGGACTTGTTATATTTTACATAAGTCTTACCTTGCATCTTGTTCTGTATAAACTAACTTAGTATGTTTCTGATTAGTGAAAGTGGTCATAAACACATTCTGGCATTTAAGGTTCTTCTGACTTGTGTAATACAGAACATCATTTGCAGCCCATTCTGGAAAAAAAGACAAATGCATATCAAATTTGGAACAGTATATACAATTAGTGAGAGAAAATGGAGCCCCATGAACACTACTGGACCCACTGTTAAAAAAGGTGGGCTGCAGCTGACATCTAATGGAGGACAGCACTTCTCTATCCCAGAGGCTGGGGTAAGCCACAAAAAGATTTTTCCATGTTTTCTCTGAATCCCACAGAACAAGAATCTCATTTGGAAAAATAAATAAATAAACACACAAAGGCAGAGGACCATGGTCCAGGGCCCAGGAAGAGGAAGCTCTTGACCCTGTGGGGGTTCTGGAGGTAACAGGAAAACAGAAGGTGTGGCTGTTTAAAACTGAGCAGAGGAACAAAGATTTACGAAGAGTCAGCAAGATAATAAAAGGAGTATGAGCTCTGAACCACTGCATGTGACTGCATGCAAACCATTTAGAGAAAAGAGATGATGCATGTGCCCCATGGGTACTGCTGAAATAAAAATTCTCCAGTTTTCTATGTGTGTACATGTGTTCACTAACATTAGAAATGTATAAATACAGGAACCTTGCTATTTAGTAATCTGACTGATCCAGCCAAATTATTGCTATCTCCGGTCCTAAAGTCACCAGAAGGATGTTTAATACATATGCTTTAAAAAGTTATTGTATGCTGTCTTATGCATAAATACTGATTTTCAATACAGAACTGGAGGAAGTACCACACTGAAGTAATGCAAACAATTTGCTCTCTGAACAGCACTGTGGCTCCAAATTGCACAGGAAGCTGAAAGGTTCACTAGGAAGAGGGAAAATTAAAGTTTTTCTATAGCCTAGCATTTAAAAATCATAGATGTAAATTTTCAAGCACTTTCATCTATCTGCCTGCTATTGTGTATCATGCAATACACAATACCGCAAATACAAATTCTCTTGCTTATGACTGAGGGACCTCTGTACTTCATGACACCTCTGTATCTCACACCTGAATGAATTGACAAAATGGGTGTAATCTCTACTATTCTGATAGTAATTTTTTCTACACTTATTACCTGCCATAAGCTGTCACACCTATGTAGGTAACAGGGAGTTGGTTTATGAATATACTGATTCTTCTGGACACACCTAGATAGATGTTCAAATCAAGTATAGTGAAAAACGTCACTGGCAAATCTGCAGGCCTGGTTTTTAACAGGCATTATAAATTTCAGTTGTGCAAACACAACATTAAACTCTTGTTAGTCATTTTTGTAGCTAGGAAGTTTTACCTAGATTTTTAAATTTTTGTCCTGCATTACTTACACTTAATGACATTTAATAATATAATCTAAAATACAAGATGTGGAACATTGTATGCACACTATTGCACTCTTTTCTATATTCTTTAACATTCTTCTTGTTCTAGCCCCCACAGGAGAGGGGCTAGAACAAGATAATCTTTAAGGTCCCTTCCAACCCCAAAAATTCTCTGATTCTATACTATAAGAAAGATTCTCATTTCACTTCAGTTTACCTCTGCTTATTTAAAAGCAATGTAAAGCTCTGTTATCTATTCTTAAAGAATTGACTTCATTGGGTGCTGAATTGTGACCCACATCCTAGGGTCCAGTTGAAATTCCAGCCAGTACTTAATCATAGGTACCATGCGCACGCTTTCAGTGAAGTCAAGTGCCTACAGCTATCATCAGTGATTGTAGTTGTAGCTGTAAGAATTTAAACTAGAACATTCCTCACAAGGATCTTTATAGTGTAAACAGTTATGTCAGTAGTTTTTAAAGAAGCGTATTGAATGAAATACCATTCTATGAAATTAAAAACCCCAGATATCATGACTGTTCAACATCTATAAATGCTTGCTTTTACAGCGAGGAAAAAACTGTATCATGAAAGCAGCCACTTCCATCTACATCAGGTAACTTAAAAATTTGCATTGTGGAAGAAACTGTAAATAAAAAAATTATACAGCTGTAATGATTAAATGGGAAAATGTTGCTTATTTCTTAAAAATATTTTATCATTATTTGTAGATTGACAAAAATGTTGTGTTGAAAGCTGCTGTGATCCACAGGGTATTCATAAACAACTTACCAAAACTAAATACACTTGGAATGACTTTTTCCACAACAGGAAAATGACCAAGTTTCATAACAACACAGGTTGCCTCTTCGGAGTTTTCACTTTTTAAGCTGATGGCCATGTATCTCTGATCTGGTGAAATTCTGATACGTTGAATAAAGGCATCAGAAAAGCCAAGATCTTCAGTACTGAATAAAATGTCACCCTTTTCTTCATCTACTACATTTAAAAATAGAGATAGCAAAGAAATCCTGTAATTAAGGCACTGTCAAAATTAACAGTGGTTATTAATGTCTGTTTTTAGAGCAAGTCTGTCAGCAGTGTTCACAAGCATATTACTGTAATTTATTAATACCAAATATTTGTCTGGCAAGATACTTAAAAATGCACTTTGTAAAAATAAACAAAAAAAAATACAGGGGGGGGGGGGGGGGGGGATAAAGTCTTGTAGTTATTATGTAAAATATTTCAAAAGCGTAGATCTTGGCTTCTAGGAAACATGTTAAATTTTAAAGTTCAAATAACTAAAGCACAGTTGTTTTTACTGAACACAATTAGTAAAATCTTTCCTCACTCCCTCAGCAAATAAAAAAAAGCATCAATGTGCTTTTCATGTTTTCAAAATGTTAATTTAGGGCTCTGAAAAAAAATTACTTCTCTCTTTCTCCTCCAGAAACTTGCCTTAGTATTAATATATACTATTCACTAACTGTTTTCACCTCACCTTTTTGGATTCGCTATTAATCAATCATGAAAGAATTTTGTAAAAGTAATTTTCTTTAGTTATTTAAGAAACACAGCAATTAACCTTTCATGTAAGAAAAGTACATTAAGTGATGCATACAATATTTTTAACAATTGTGCCATGTTAGGAAGAGAAATCCCTTACCATCACCTGCTTTTGAAAGAAATATACAGCCATTCTCTTCAAAGTACACGTTCTCTCCAAACCTGATCTGTTCAATATAAACCAAACATGTTTCAAGTCCAACATATATAGTTTGACTATTTCCTTAGAATCCCTATATTCAACACAATTGTAACTTACACAAATGACAAAATATAGGACATGTATTTGATAATACAGTAGGAATCGAATGCATCAGAAAGGTTCTTTCAAAGTTAGGGTACTTAAGCTACCTATATCTACTCTAAATTCAACAAAAGACTCACATCACCTGCAATTGCTCTTGTAAATGAAAATGTATTGTATTCTTTATCAGAAAGTCAGATGATTATTGTATCTTTACTTGCTTTGGCTTACGGAGAAATTAAGGTAACTACACGACCACGTTCTAAACACATGCTGTTACTATCCACAAATATTAAAACATTCAAACCTCAAAACTACAAAAAATAATCAGTAAACCAGCATTTCATAGCAGGAATGGCTTCACTGCCTTTTATTTGTACTCAGTTACAAGTTTCTATTTTTTGCCACTTACCCTTGGACTTTCCAGATTGAACGTATACTTATTGTGCAACTCTTCTAATTTTTCCTTGATTCTCTTTGTCATAGCTTTGTATCTTGCTGAAATGTCATTCCAGTTTTCCTGCTCTGATTTCAGAAGATCCTTGTATGAAAGGTCTGATGTTGTTATGGATGCGTTTTGCTTCCTTTTGGAAGGGATTTTTGTTCCTTCCTGCTAATAAGGAAACAAAACAACAGCTACAAGCCAGTGCTCTGTACTCCAACATGAATATACTGAAGCAACAATAGTATTTCCTGAGCTATAGACCCAAAACCAACTTTGCATTATTATAATAGTATGTGCCATTAAAAACCACAGTTGGAGTGAGTCAAATAAGATCTTCCTGATCTTTTAGTGTTTGAGGCCAGGCTGAATGGGGACCTTGAGCAACCTGGTCTAGGGGAAGCTGTGTCCATGGCAGGGGGGTTAGAACTAGATGATATTTAAAGTCTCTTGCAAACCACTCTGTGATTGTCAAAAGTGATTTACTTGACATATTTACTGAGGTATTCTCTTCAAAATTCAGGCTACTACCAACGTATGATCTGAGTTGATTATATGTAAATATGTTTGTTCTTGTTCTAAAACTAGGTTTTAGTTGATTTTTTGTGGAATTCTATTATTTTTCCTTCTTCAGAGCTGTTTTCTTATAGTCTTTCTGTCACAAAGAGCACCATTTTCTTTCCTAGACAACAATGCAACCCACACCTCTGTCCCTGTACCTAGGAGTCCTGGCAGCTTGTTCAGATTCTTGCTCCACCTCCCCAGAAGTGTTAGCATAAATGTTCACAGGGTGCAGAAAGAAGCAATGAAATTATATGGGTTCTGCAACAATTTTATCAGGAATGAGCTTAAGGATCTGGTTTTCCACAATCCATGAAGACAACACTGTCTTCTCTTATAAAATGTTAAAAATTCATTAAAATTGATAGAGCAATGTTACTTTCGCTTGCTGTAAAACCTCATTTGTTCAAATAATAAGCTTAACAACATATATTACAGCACATAACACTGCACAGATCACAAAAAGCAGCATTTATAACATTCAAGGTATTATGTGAATGTGCCTAAACTTAAAAAGTAGGACGTACTTTCACCCCATCCTCACTTTGCACCAAGAACCATTGGTTTGTTCCTGATTTGTCTTCACAGAGGCATGAGATCTAAAACACCAATGTTATGAGTACACTTTGAAAGGAGGAGAAACTACCTGCTCCAGTTACCATACTCCCTATGAATGTAAACCACACTGTTCATGAGAATGGTTCAGACCAATGGTCCCTCTAGCCTTAAAATCACCAAATCCGAAGCACAACTCAAGGAAAACATGAAAGCCCTTAGAGAAGCTCTAGCACAGCTGTGTAATTCATCAAGGTACAGGAACTGCAGTATGTGTTAGTTGTAACATCCTCTCCCCAGTCACTGGAAAAATTGCTGTAAGTCTACACCACTCCTCAAAACAGAAGCAACTAAACAAAAAACCCACAGTGGCCATGAATTGATATTTAGGAAAGCTTAAGAATGTGACAAGCCCAGATGATATTCCCCAACAGGTATTCCCCCAGCCTTCAATGATTTTAGCTCAAGAACTTCCTAAACTGAATGAGGTTTCTGGATATTTAATCTGGAAAGATTCTGAGGACAGCAAAGTATCTCAGTGACAATGTTTGAAAACATTTGCTCCAAAACTAACAGGCACAGCTTCCTTTCAGGTGAAAAAACCCCTACCTTTTTGTACCATGGAACCAGTGTCATAGTTCAGTACTTGTAACTGTATTAGTGAACTGCCAAGGAATAAACAGAACCCAGAACCACACATTCTCATCCATCAAGGCTTCCTATGTGCTCCTCGAAACATTTGGTTCCATTTTAGACACAGACTTAGGAACTGTTTACATTATGATTAGAAATAAGAGGGTTACAACAAGATGATCTTTAGGTCACGTCTGCAGAAACACTGTCAACTTGAAACAATTTTATAACAACCATGCATCCATCTGAAAAAGTTTAAGAGAAACGAAAACACCAATCTTTTTAAACAGTACTTATGCATTACGCATATAAATTGGTTTACAGGCTGGGATACTGCAGTAAACTTTGAGAACACATTCAGCACACTCTGTATTAGAAACACAAGAAGGCCTGAAATGATTTCATTCCATTCATTTTCTAACTGTGCACGATACATTGCCCCCCATGTACACAGTATTTACTTTCAGAAATAAATCCAAGTACCTTTAAAAGTATCATTTATCACATGTGAATAGATTATGAGAAGTCAATAGCGTATTTTAATATTTAACATGGTGCAAACCATGACTTACTGGTCAGCACGGCATAAGTCCAGGGTTTTTGAGCGAGCTCACAATGGTCTATGTCTGGTGTCATCAGTTTGGATGCTTTGCCTCCATCCTAGGTTACTTCTCCCCGCAGCTACCTCCTGACACTATATCTGAATCCTTCTGGAATATGCCAATTTTTAAAAAATCACTACAGCAGGAAATTCAACCAAAATGCAGCTTTCCATCAAAACAGTACAGGCCAGTTGAATAACTGTACAGAGCTTTGAACGTAACTGAAATCTTAATACTTATCCCCCTGCTCCAAATTCTTTGGGAAAAATGTGTTTCCTCTACATTTGGAAAATATGAGAGGCTTCCTGCGCAGATGTGCCAAGGTGGTTGTTGACCTTAAATCCATACTTAATCAGCGTACCTTGCAGGAAAAGCATCTCCACGGCAGGATGCTTCCAGGTGGCAGAGTCCTGTGCGTGCATGTACTTCCTGAACAATCCAGGATGCAGCATTGTTTTGGTTTTATCTTACTATAAATACATACTGCTTGAAGACAGCTATGCTTAGAGTAGTATCTGACACTGCAGCTCAGCCCTTGGAGAAGATTTCGCAGTCCAACACACGATGTCCTAACCTTCATTTCTTGATAGCCTGAAATTCCCAAACATCGTAAATTGCTGATCATTTGCAATATGTGAAATATACATTACCGTAAACTGCAGGTAAAACTGCCTCTCTTTGAAAGCAGTGAAACTGATTCATTAGGTGTATCAGTTGAGAAGAAACAGTTAGATCTTAGTTTCTTAACAAGGGGTACACAGTTTAGCCTGCAGTGTTACTGCAAAACGTGGTTCCTGGCACTTTAACTCCAGTGAAACTATCAATGAGAGAAGGGAAGGTGCAAACGTTTTACGTTTAGATGTTGAAGAACCAAAGCCAGGTAAGGTTTGGGGAGTTTTCCTGGAAGTTGTCCCCCCTTATAACTATTATACAACAATAAAATCACTTTATCTCAAGAAGTAACTTGGCAGCAAGAGCTGACCTCCCCTCGCAGGGACGCTCACAGCTCTGCAGACCCTCCATGTTCACCTCCCGCGGTCCTGTTCCCCGTCCCGCTCCCCACCAGCCCTTCCCACCGCCCCTCACCGCCGCGGCGGGGCCGGACCGCGCTCTCTCCGGCGGCTCGGCTCACGGTAAGATGGAAGGCGACAGGAGCAGCGCCCGGCTGCCTCGCGGGACTGCCCGTAGCCAAGACGGCGGCGGAGGCTTCAGTCAGCCGCACCCCGGGAGGGCTAGCACGGTCCCTGGCGGGGCTTCCTCAAGTCACTCCCGTTACAGATACTGTTTCGTCCCCTGGCCCTGAGGCCACAGGCGGCCAACGCTGAGGCGCGCTCCTGCCCCTCCGGGGCGCCTAAAAAGCCGGGCGTATCGCGGCGGCACGTCTTGCCAGCGCTGCCCTTAACAAAGATGGCCACCCACTTCCTTCCCCTGCATCCCTAGCCCGGCCGGCCCTGGCAGCTGCTGGAGTCTCAGCGGCAAGTCCCCGCTGGGCAATGCAGAGCGAAAAGGGGGTCTGAGCCCTCCTGCCGCCGCATGGCCGAGCCTGCCGGCTCTCCGAGCCGCCCCGCCGCGGGCCGGTGCGAGGTGAGCGGCGCGGGAGCGGCGAGAGCCCGCTGGCGGCTGCTCGGGCAGGTAGGGGGAGCCCGCGGATCCCGGTAGGGGATGGCGGGTGGCGCTGCGTCGCTTTGGGCCAGGGACCGTTCGTGTTCCCACCCGTTCGTTTCTCCGCGCTGGGCGGTCGTGGCTTGGAGCGCTCGAAGGGCCGGGCTCTGCCCCGGGCTGGGGAGGCGGTGCCGGGGAGCGATACGGAATGCTACCAGCAGTGGAAGCGTGTGGAAAGCTGAGGAGAGCTGCCTGCACCTCTGACAGGAGGGTAGCGAGGAGTAGCGAGCTGGGGCTTGCAGAAGAGCTTACAGTACGCTTCTTGCTATAATAGTAATAAGAATAAAACGTATAAATGTATATACACGCACACGGCTTTCTAAAGTGTGCTTTAAACAAGCAGCAAGTGGGTACACCTGTGCTGGAGGGCAGCAGTAGCTTGTTGGCCTTGCTTTTCTGGGTCCTTTAGGAGTGGTGCGAGGTTGGAAAGGATTTCTCTTCAGATGAGTGTGTGCATAAAGGCTTAAAAACTATGAGGTTAGTGAGGCTCTGGCACAGGGTGTACAGAGAGGCTGTGGCTGCCCCATCCCTGGCAGTATTCAAGGCCAGGTTGCATGGTGCTTGAAGCAACCTGGTTTAGTGGAAGGTGTCCCTGCGTGTGGCACTGGCTTTTGGAATTGGATCTTTAAGATCTCTTCCAAACCAAACCAGTCTGGGATTCTATGGAAAACCTGAACCAGTTTCATTAGTTGTTGCTGCTACTGGATGTGGTATTTATGGTCCTAACTTAACACGTTCAGCTTTGTTTAAGTGGAAGCCTGGAACTGCCCATGGGAGCTCCCCTCATGAAGGCAGAGCCGTAGCAGGGTGGCAAATGGCGGCCACTGGCCTCAGAGGAGCAATGGCTGCAGCCAGATAACCGTGTGGGAGGCATGAGGAGGTTAATACTGCACTTCTCTTTGTGTGTGCTTTTGGTTCGTAAACTCCCTTGCCAAACTTCTTGTTTATTATACTTTAACGCACGAAATGTCAAAGTTTCTGGTAGGAGTAAAAGGTTTGGTTTTGTAGGTTTCCGTTCTAGCAGACTATGTAAGCTGCCTGCTGCGGCTATGCTATCTGTTAATGCCTTTTGAGCATACTGCCTTTGGCATTACCCTCTCTCTTAAAATCATAAGGAACTTTTCATGACAATAGAATGGATGTGTAGGTATGTGGGGAGAAGGCTTCCATTTCTTCCTCAAAATACATGTATCTGTGGCCTTTTCCTCTGCAGATTCCCTGGGGTTTTCCATGTTCTTTAGCTTTTCTGTTGATTTTTGTATGGTATGATGAGCAAGGATAAATTTAATCTTACTGGTGCATCTGAAGTAAAAAATCAGTGCTGCACTCTTTACTGCAGTGATGCTCAGATCTATCTATGGTTTGGAGAAAGGTATCAACCTTCCTTTATACCCATCTTTAAAGGAGCACCGTCAAAGTGTTTCTTACAGTGCTTTTAAAAATGCTTTTCATACTGCTGATAATAACACCTTACGTGAAACCAGTTCCATGGTGTGTTTATATATTGAATTTGCTTTCATTCAGTGCGTACACAAATTGATTCGCCATGGTGAGGATGCCTGAATGTGTGCTCTCTGATTTAATTAAGAAAAAAGGCCTTTTTGTCAGGTATCCTGTGAAGCTAGCATAAAGAACCAGAGGTTTGCATAATTACCTATGAGTTCTTTATCAATAAAATGTTTTATGTATGTATGGAGTTTAAAGTTTGACAATAGTTTTAAGCTTAGTTTGTCAGAATCAAAATGATTTTGCATTAAAAAACTCCAGTACTAAGTTAAGTTACATGTGTAGTGTGCACTTATAAATTACTGGAATAAGTTCTCGAAGGCTTTTTGAGCCCTCCAAGTCTATGCAACTGATGGCATTATCCAGCCAGTAGTTTTTGGCAGAGAAGTTAGAGGAATGGGCATAAGTTAAATTGCTCTCTGTCTATAATTTGCTCCGTAGAGAAAGTTGTATGAAAACTTTGGGGAAATCTGTAAACTTACATATTTATCCTGCCTGTTACCTTCCTCTTGCTCACACAAGTCTTGCTCACCTGCTGATGTTCACCAAATGTTTTCAGTTCACCAGAAATGAAAGCTAAAGTGAGGGCAGGGCAGAACAGAGAAACTTCTAAAATCATTTTTGTTCTCTTCCCACTCCTTTCTCTGTGATGGGTGCCCGTGCTCCAGATCTTTTTCCATGTTTTTGTTAGTCTTGAGTTTGTAAATTGTTTCAATTTGTGTAAAACTATTTGGTAAATAAGCTGTTTGTAAAAATAAATACTGCACAGTCCTACTGATGATGTTTATAGAGATGGTTTGACCAATCATATAGAAACTTTCTTGCCTGTACAGCATCCCACATTACAGTCAGTGCCATGGAACTGGACAGAGGTTTGTAGACCATCAGCTGTTACTGAATTTGGCTTTCGAAGCAACTAGGCTGTGTACAACGAGATACACAAATAAATACAGGGAAATTCAAGTGATTGCCATCCTCCGTGTGGTTTGTTGCTCTGTTTGATTGTTTTAATAGAAATCAATTAGGTTTTATAGGGAGTACAAAAAAATGGGCCTAATATTGCGATTAAATGCTCGGGGCCCTGCGGTTTTGATCTGTGGTAATATGTTACTGAAATCTTTCTAAAACGGAGACAGTTTCATGATACTTGTTTTTTTAATGTTCTCTGTGTTAGTGAAGAAAGATTTGTTTTAGAATTCTATATTGCTAGGTGAAGTTAGAAAGGAAAGAAAATACAAATTGGAGAGGGAAAACTGCTGTTCTTGGTGTTTTTTTTCTAATTTTTGGAGCCTAATTTTTGGAAGAGAATTCTGTAATCTATACGAGAGTTCTGTAATCTATCATTACAGAACCAAAACATTATTTACTTAGGTAACATTTGTATGTACGACCCGTGTACAAGCTCAACACTGTTAGGGTGGTGAGGCACTGGAATGGGTTGCCCAGGGAAGTTGTGAATGCTCCATCCCTGGCCGTGTTCAAGGCCAGGTTGGTGACATAGTTTAGTGTGAGGTGTCCCTGCCCATGACAAGGGGGTTGGAACTAGATGATCTTAAGGTCCTTTCCAACCCTAACTGTTCTATGATTCTGACACTTGTGTACACCTGTAAAGGTCTTGTGCCGAAGACAGGGCCTTTCCGTACCAAAAGATCTTGGAAAGAGTGAAACAAGGCTTCTGGAATTTTTTAAAAGAAAAGTATGTGGAGAAACATAGCTGAAAGTTACTGAGGGAGGAGATAGGGGCCACAAGTACCAACCAAAGAACAGTGTCTGGTAATTTCTTCTCCATCACAGTTCCTTCTCTGTGCCATCACTAAAACCAAGAACTGTGTCTAGCCTGCTGGGAAGTCTCTAGCCTGCTCTAATACTGGCTACTGGTTTTATAAATCTCTGAGACATGTTCCTTTATAGTGGCAGTGTGCAGGATGTTAGGGAGCTTCACCTTCATTGGAAGAGCATCATTGGAAGGGCATCATCATTTCTTCAAAACATTATTATCAGTTTAGATAGGTTTGTCACCTGTTATTTTTCATCAGTGGATTATACTATAGCAGGGGCATGTCTTTATAGCTTGTAACACAAGGGTGATGCTTTTAGGAACTGACTGTAGTTAAAAAACCACTTTAATCCTTATGTAAATACACAGAGATAGATATAAATAATGTAACATATTGTTCCTTTGTGCTGCTTTTTCTCAGTTATACACAGGTTTTTAAAAGATCCAACCTACTGTTGTAATTTTCAGATCTTAGACTACCCAATTTTAATTTGAGGGTATGGGAGAAATGAGCTCTCAAATGCTCATCAGGTTTTCTGCTAAGCCAGAGAGTTAATTTTGCAGAGTTGCTAGATGTCTCTGTAGAACAAAAAACTGAAAACAGAAAAGCGTTGTTATCCCCCTCCCCTGTGGTTTGTCTTTGCTTTAAAAAAGCCCCAAACGACACGCTTTACTGAAAATTATGCCTTGGTAGTTTGCTTTAGTTGTCAAAATGGTCTGTTTTGTTTCCAGACATGCCACTATTGTGTGAGGATCTTCAGTCTGCTCCTCAAATTCTCCTGTTTTGGTATTTTAGTAATTTCCCTCGTGTGTGTTTTTCTTATGTGTTACAGAAGTAGAAGAAATAGTGTGGACAGCACACAGGCATTTTTAATGCTTTGATGAAAATGCCTATGCCTTTCGTATGCTGAACAGATGAAAATAGATCCAAGAGCAGTAAGCCTGACGCATCAGACCTGCTGTTAGAAACTAACAGCATAGCAAATACAGTTGCTCTGCTCACATATCTAATATTTCTGAGTATCCTGCAAAATAGTAGGTCATGGTACCAAATTGTAAGGCTGTTAAATGTGACTGCATTTCCAGTTAAAGCATGTTGACAAAGGTTGGGTGCAGCCAAAAAAATCACTGTCCTGTTATTTTGCTGTATGCATCCTGTATGCAAAGCTTCTGTTTCATAATTCTGGAGAGCTGTTTCTCATTAGACTTCAGATTGATCTCTGGTTGGCAAAACCCTGTAAACTGCGGCACTGGCCTACTCAGTGGAGCTGTTCCTTGTAGCTATTTATAGGGATGAGTTTATTTTCTGCTCTTTTTTTTCCTCATTGTGGACTGCATAGGCATCTTGCTTATAAAAAGGCAATGGTAATCATTTATGTATTCTGTCCAGTGTTAGGAGAAACAAGTTAAACCCTGGACATCCCTGCCCATGGCAAGGATGTTGGAACTACATGATCGTCAAGGTCCCTTCCAACCCTAACCATTCTGTGATTCTGTCTCTTCTTCCATATGTGAAGAATAAGCCCTGACCTAAAGAATAAGCCTTTTTTTGTCTGGCAGGGAAAAACGAATTGTCTTTTGTGCACGATACAGTTCAAACAGGCTGGGTGCTGAGTTTTCCTGTATGAAGGGGTTGATACCTCACTCCCCAAAGATGGCTGAGTGCAGCGGACTGTGCAGGGCACAGACCCCATGTTTTCACTTTCCTGAACAATGTCTTAATCATTAAAACATGAAACAGTCTATTCTGTCTCAGCCACTGTCTTGAATTCTTTAGTCTCTTGGTACTGAGCTTGTTGCTGTCAGTGTGTTTTGGGACTCATATAAAGATTAGCTAATGCATCAGTCCCCTTATGAGGCGCCTGATAGGGGAATAAGCAGTTGTGGCATCTGAAAGCCTGGGGCCTGACACAGGTAGCAAGTTTCTCAACTCAGGCAAGTTTGACAGCAATTCTGGAAGCATGCAACAGTAGGCTTCTAGGCTAGGAAGTAGTCTACCTGGCAAATACGTGTCATTCGGCACCTGAGGGTCACGTTTTAGGTTTAGTCCGTTAAATTCTACGGAAGATACCCTATCTTTTCTTTTCGTTCTTCCATCTGTAGGGGCATTGCATTTTGTGTGCTTGGTGAGGGCACTGCTTGGTCTGTGAAACTTCCATTGTGGTGGTAATGGTGGGAGGATAGGGGAGAACCCCATTTGCCTCTGTGGCATGGGTTTGCTGGAGCACTTAAAAAAGCAAATTTGTGTACTTCTGAACACAGTGTATGTGCTTTACATTTATTGAGACATAATAAATTTGTAACTCATTCTCTTGATCACTACCATCAATACCACTGTTGTTTTTCTTAGGCTTGATGTATTTGGACTAGTTATTGATAACTGTTAGCTGATAGCAGAGCTATTATGATTGATTCCAGACTTGCCTCTTCAGTTAAATAAGCCTGTTTGTTCTTTTCTTAAAAGTTTCATCCTTAATGTTTAATTTGTTCTTCATTTCAAAGGTTCTGAAGAAAAAGCACTTGAAAGATGTCCATCTTCAACAAGTGTCTGTAAGAAGGTTTGCATCGTTCAATCTCTTTATAATAGAAGATCAGAATACAGAAGAGGAAACGGGGACCTGGGTTCAGTATAAAAGCATCTTTTATCCTGAGTACAGTGTGTCCTTAAGGTAACCGTCATATAAGTTTTAAGTACTTCTGAAGATCTTGTACAGGCCTCAAATAAAAACTCATTAGTCATTCTCCTAGTGTTTGTGTAACTAGGGCATAGTTTACAAATAAACTGTTAGATGTTATTTTTAGTTGTTTGTTACAGTAAGCAGCTTGTCTGTTTCATTCTTGGTAAATTTCACTGACATGGCAGACCTTGAATGAAAATACTGATAATTGTGCCTATAACTGAATGCAGATATGAGCATTTATCTTATATTTCTAATAGCTTTCTGTTGTGACATTCTTCAGATAGAAGTATGTAAAACAGGATGTAAAACACCTGAACACATTTACTTGTAGTCTGAATAAAAATTTTAGTGATGGGGTATTATTCAAAAAGTTCTAAAAGCTTTTTGGATAATGATCTATATTTTATTTAATTTTCTTCTTAATGATTCTTGTAAAACTCGATGATAATTTGGAAGCCAGTTTGCAAAACAAAAGAATAAAATATTTCCCCTTCCCACAGAAATGATTTTACCTAATGAAGAAATCTGTTTTATATTACAGCAGGTAATCCAAATGAAGGTATTTTTATTAAAAATAAAAAAAAACCCCACAAAACAAACAAGCAAAAAACTCAAAAAAACCTAATCCCCTTCCCCACCCCACCAAACTCTGAAGGAGTAAACCAGAAAAGTTTATAGCCCCCGTACATTACTATGTGGAGTAGTTTTTTTCCCTTCTGCTTTGATCTGTTTTTCCTTGTTCACTTTTATACATATTTATAACTTGGTTTTGCCTCAGCAGTGTCATTGCAATAGTAACTTAATCATCCCTGCATCAATACTTGTTCTGCTGCCTCTAATAAGTTTTGCTGAGGATGTAGGATTTTGCATTATGTGCGCAGTAGAGGATATTCTGGAGAGCCTAAGTCATTGAAATTGTAAAGTGCATTTTTAACTGAGAATTTAAATTAAAGCCAATTTTAAGGAGAATAGGGACATTGTTTCCTGGTGGGGATTTTTATCTTTTCCCTCTATTTTGTTCCTGTCCAGAAGTTACTCGGTGATCTACAAAGTGGTAATCACTGATTGTTTTAGGAGGAATCATTAGAACTTAGTGTTACACTTCTGTATTAAAATGTTTTCTCTCTATTCTGAAGCAGTGGCAATAGCTGGCATATGCTTACATTTCAGACTACTGCAGGATGGTAAACAGGAAAGGAGAAAATACAGTGTGTTTTGACAGAGTATAAATACCTGCAATAAAATCCACTTTACCTTGAATTTGTATTAAATAAAATTTCTTCCTTGTTTTCACAATCAGTAATTTAAGGTGCTAAACATAACATTTTAACATGCATAACAGAGCAACAGTTGTCCTTGATGAAACTTGCATATCTAGAAGATAAGAAATCTTGGAGTAAGCATTCCTGGGTCCTTGAGGACTGGTTATGTCTTGGAAACTTAAGGATCCTCTGTATGTCTTACAGTCTTGCCTTAATTTTTCTTCTCCCTTTGGCAAAATATTAATTATAATAATTTCCATCAATAGGAACAATTTTAATAGGATAATAAGATCATATTAATAACATATTATTAACAATAACAAAAACATCAGTCAGGTAAACCCAGAACAGTGTGCTTGAGTAGGAGAGGAGTAGGATTAGCCTTTTTATGTATCTTTTTGTTAGGGAAGAAATGTTGCTATGGCCCCTCTAAAATCTTGACAAATAGTGCGTTTGCATTTTCATCTACATATGTTTTCCTTATGCATTAATATCTTCTTGAGAAAGCTCATTGCATATGTTGGATGTTAAAAGGGCTGTCAGCTAAGATCTTGACAAGACTAAATGCTTAAGAAAGTTCGTAAGGTTGTTAGTGGCTTTTGGCGAAGAGTATAAAGGTCAAGCTGTATCAGTTCAAGGGCTATCAAAACTGATCAAATTGTATATTCAGATATGCTATGACCTAGCTGGAATTATTGCTCTAGAGAGACTTGGGGACCAGTTTATTAGGCAAATAGAAGCTCTGGCAGGAACTACCAGTCATATACATGTTTTTCTGAACTTCTCATGCTTGTTTTAATAAGCTGCTATTTCTCTAACCAAATTCAGGTTGGATTCACATTTAGGAAAGAAGAGCTTACACCTTGTTTTCCTGTCATTAGTTTATTTTTAGAATTGTTCTTAATGACAAATCATCCAAAGCATGAAGCCAGAAGTGCCAATTTTTGCTTAAAAGATTCTAGGTGGATTTATATGCCATTTTGACTAGATCTTTGAAGTGATAGCATCATAGGCTCCTTTTTAAAATCCTCACAACTCTTCTGGTTAAACAGTGATCTCTAGTGTGCTTAATGAAATGTAGATTCACTGTACATGGTGGAAGGTGGTCTTTTGAAGTTTGTATAGGTACTAAGGTGCTGTGTGGTTCTAGGGTATGAAGAGGAGTGTCTGATGAGTGTGGGTTTTGGTAGCAGTGAAAGATGTTTCAAAACGAAATTTCTTGTGTTATAATCCAGAATCTCATTTGATTAGTCTTCTTTGGATTTGTACCATATTTGATGCTCCTACACACTACATACTTGTCTTGATATGAATTGGGTGGCTACATACGTGAAATTGCTGGGTTTTTAATTCATAAAACATTCACATTAATTAGTTAGCTTTGTTCAAGTTCTCTTTAACTTTGGGGGTATTTCACTTTGCTGCTAAAAAATTATGTACATGCTAAATATGTGTTTTCTTGGTGACAGGAAGATACACAGTGAGTAAGCAGAGCAATTTAAAAATGTTTATTTAATATTACATTTCTAAATCCTTCTATTCTTAATCAGGAATGTGCTTTTAAATTTAAATTTTGTGTAAGTAGGTTTAGCAATGAAGTGACACATAGATTGCAAAGATGCATTGTCTCACTATGGACATGGTGTCTGTCTTTTAGACAGGAAAATTATTCTTCTGTTAAGAGTTAAAAAAGGAGCAATCAATATCTTCAAATCTTCTATTTCAGGATATGGATTTACTTCAAAATTGTAGGCTCATTTTAAACAATTAGAGAAAAAATAAATTATTTCTGTGTAAAATATTTTCTGTTGATCAGTCATTTGATGTTTCAAATACAAAAATGCAGAACTCAAAAGAACAATGTCAGCTGCTTATGAGAAGGTTTGAATCTCTGTAAAGAGTGCTAAGTATTCTTTGCAAGGTGTCATGCTTTTATTCTGAATGTGAATGAACCTTTAGATAAAGACATGAAAAAAACCTATTAGATGATTGTAGACCATTGGTTTCGAAGTGAGGCATGGTATTTGTCTGTGCCACGTAGTGTGTTAGAAGGTGGTTTAGGAGTGAATTCTATTGGCAGTTCCTATAGGCTATTCCTGCTAATAATATTTTTAAGTTTTAATGGATTTTTACTTTAGGGATAGGCATAAAAAGAGTGAAGGGAAGCAGATTTCAAGGAATATTGTCTACTCCTTATGGACAATTTGTATGATATGATAAAGCTGCTTTCTTCCGCTTATTGTGTGCTAAGAGACAGTGTGTGGGTTTAGCAACGTAGAGGCTTGGTCACAAGAGGAGGAAATAGAGGAAAGAAAGAAAAAGTGATTTGGAAACATGTTTCTTTCATTCACTGATGGAGTGTTCCATCATATTGCCCAAGACATGTATATCTGCAGAAAGAATTAGTAGTCGAAGAAGCCATTGGTTTGGTTTCTTGCCATATTGAACTGTGATATTGAACTGGAGTGAAAGAGGATTTACCTTGTTTTGCTAGACCCTGGCCCAGAAAAACCATCTGATCAGAAAACATCTTACTGGGCTACAATGACAACTGATGGTGACACTCACCAAGTCTTTTTGTGAAGTACCCTTAGCAGTAATGTTTCTGCCCTTGTCCTGTCTTCCATATTCCACAAATACATTAGGGTTTTTTTTTATAACCAGGTTAATAATATATTGTGATTTATTGTGCTCTGTTTTATTCTGAGTATTAAACGGAAGTGCAGCCTTAGTTCTTTTAGATATTTTTTAGTTTAGTATATATATTTAGTTGTTTGTATTATTTTTTCTCTTTCAGTTGAAGAATAAAATAAAAGAAGGAACATAGTTTTATATGGTTGATGAAAAGCATACCTTAACAGGGAGCTACTGGAGGATAATTTTTATTCTACTGTCTATAGCTGTTTATAAATAAATGTAAAAGTCTGCCACTTGTGTTGCCTGAGTTGGAGAGGAAAGAATGTTGATATATTTTAAAGATACCTTTCTCTCTTTCTGTGACTTAGTTTATACATCCAAAGTTGATTTATTCATATTCCAAAGGAAGGAATTTTGCTTTGCCTTAGCTGAGAAGAAATAGGAGTTTAATTAGTTTATCATTCATAGATTTGGCTTACATATCCATAGAAATGTTTGCATATTTTACCTTGAAGACTTACTATAAGAACACTGTAGATCAGATTAACCATGCTGGCCTGAAATTTGCTTTCTCCATTAAGCTTAACTCTTCTTTTTTTGGAGTACTTTGTTGATCTCAGCAGTCACAGCTTTGAACTTCTTTGGAGTTCTTGGAACTGTACAACATCCATGACATATTCTAAAGCAGTAAATACTGCAGAAACGTATTTTGAGATGGCTGTGAAAATCTGTGGGAATACTGGGGTTGGGGTTTAGCCACAAGTTTCTGTGATTCCTTTCCTTGACTTTCATAGTTCAGTGTACATGACACTAAGAAACTTTTTATGGGCAACTTGTAAGACATACTGTGGAAAACAGATTATGACAGGTGTTTATAGAAACAAGATGTGACATGGATTGACAGTTTTCCCTGGGCTTGGTAGTGGAGTAGCAGCTGATGGGATGGGACATGACAGTGAAGGAGCAGCTGTTAGATAAGTACTGGGGAGGTATACATAGGGCAGTGGATCTCAAACTGTAAGTTGTGGATTTTAGGTGCAGGGCTGAGTAGCATGGTGTTTGTGGCAGAATTTGGGGTTAGAGAATACCTGTATATCCAGGTGTTTTTAACTTTTAGTCTGCAAGTCAGGTCTGTGGTGGAAGAGTTGGGGAGTAGCTGATGCAGGCTCTACAAACGCAGTGCTTCAAATGGAGAAATGTAGTTGTTGCTGTTTGAAAGCGTATCTCTCCTTTCACAAGTACCTCAGCTGTTGGCACATTGCTTTCCTTAGTTCTAAAACTTGTCTGCAATAGATGTTATGCTCGGTTCTTCACTGTTTGGGTTCCCTAACTGTTAAGTAGCTACCAGTAGAATGTAAGTGCCTCTTATTTTAGGCTTGGTGTAGGGAGGAAAAACAACAGGAAGAGGTATTCTTCCATCATACTAATTGACTTTGGAAACAAACGTGGAGTAGTAGTAAAGTAGTCCATAATGGTAGTATAGTTAAGACCTGAGATGTGATTTTTGGAGTGAATAGGAATGGCTTTGCTATCCAGATCACTGTTGAGACCATGACTGTGCCTCTCATTCTGTGATACTGAGCTTGCTCCCTGCTTTTGTTCAGTGAAGGTTTCATAAACTGATCAGACTCAAGGAAGCAGCTGTTAAACCGTGTTTCACAGCGAGTGTGAAGTGGGCATCTGGAAGACTGAGGAGAAGGGGAAGTCCCTCATAGCAAAACTGGATGCTTCTCATCGTTAAATTACAGCTCACTTATGTGCTTGCCATGCACAGTGTCTGTGAAAACAAGAAAAGAGGTTGTTGAGGCAGAGTTAGAAGAGACTTTGAATGTTGCAGGCAGGCAGAAAAGGGTGGCCAGCAGAGGCATTTTGCACAGACAAGAGAGAAAACACTGGGTATGTTGTGTTTGTATGTGGATGCCACAAGCTCTTGGCCCCTGTATAATAAATGTAAGAATATGTTTGAAATGCGTGTGTTGATTTTAATTATGGAAAGAATGTTTTACAATCAGAGGAAGAACTCATCCTTAATGAAAGCTGAGTACACCAAATATAATAATGTAGATGAAGAACATTGTGTTAAATGAAACATCAAAATTTCAGGACAACCTTAAAGACCAGATGTGTGTGGCATACACCTTCTGTGGCATCTGAGTTGCTGTGCACTCAGAGCTGTCCACTTCTCAGCTTTAATTATAAACCTCATTTCAGAAACAGCCTGAAATATGGCTTAGTGATAATTTTAAGGCCAGTGATGGTAGATTTATTTCCCTTTTTGCCTTTATCTACCTTTTGACCCTGCTTTTCTAGACCAGGAGACTCTACTTACTTCTGGTTTTCCTTCTTCATAGCATTCTGGTAAACTATAGGTACCGGACTGCTAAACTGTTCAACCTCACCTTTGCTTCACTTGAAGATTTGCATAAGTCTCCTTTCTATATGGACTGTGTATGTATAGAAATTGGGAGGGTGGGCGACCCAAACCAAAGCGTGTTATCCCAGGACTAATCTGCATGCCAACCGAGATTAAAATATTTCATTACTTAGCATCTCCCTCACCCCCATCTTACATTTATTTAGAGATAAGCGGTTCACAGCTGTCTGGGAGACCCTAACTGTGTCAGACATACACACAGTGATGGAGTTCATAGGATACTGAGGAGTCAGCAGGGGACAGTTTAAAGGGCAGCTCTGTGCTTGGCAGAACTACTGATCCTGTCTGCTTCCTTGTCACTTCTCTTGTATTAACTGTGCTGCACTGGTTGTCCAATCCGATTGAAAACAAACTTGCTAGAAAAAAAAAAAAAGAAGGAGAAAAAGTGCATTTTAAGTCCATATGATCCAACAGAATTGTTCTAGGCTTCCACTGCAGCTAAGGAATGTGGTTTGTTTTTTTTTATGTAGCTGGGAAAAGAGCTCTAATGTCCAGTTCAGTCTTTTGTAACATCTTTCCTATGTTTTGTTGCCTGTGTTTATAAGCTCATTTCAGTTTATTAATGTGATTTTCATTTGACTTTCATTTTTTTAAGAACTACTCTGGTTGCCGTTTGGTGCTTCTCAAAATTTAACATGTAAATGTTTCTTTCTTTAATGCTTAAGCTTATCAGAATCTGCCAATAGGCTTCTTTGCACGATAAATGTGCAATTTCATATTTTTTCATTCTTACAACGATCTTTCTTTAGGAAAGAAAAGCTGAGAGAATGAGAACTAATTTTGTAGGGGCTAGAATCGCTGGATTTCTTCCATTTTTTTCAGTGTTTCAAATTAGCATGTTCCTAAACAGCCTGAGAAGCTTCATTTAAAATACTGTTAAAAGGCTGTGGTTTTGTATTTTACTGCCTTGCTGAATTCTTTTTAGATTTTTTTAATGCATTTGTGGAACAGCTCTGTGACCTGATTGTTATGAAGTGTAAGTTTTTATTTTGTGCATTTGGGGCATAGATCAGATAGGTATAGTTAAAAAATCCTTAGTTGCTTTTTTTTGTGTGTGTGAATCCAACTACCCTGACATCTATAACATTTAGAGGAAACTTTTTAGGTAAAATTGCATTCAACTTTGGTGCATGTTGTTTCTGCTGCAGTCAGTGTTTTCTTCACTGTGGTATGTAAAAATCAGTTATTTAATTTATTATCCCCAGTTTAGAATGTTTATTTCACTTGGGTTATGTAAATGTAAAACCAAAGAAAATGCAGTTCACTGAACACATCGATCAGTTTTATTGTTCACATTAACTAAGTGTTCTTGATTTTGTGGGAGAAAATAGGAATTTGTGTACAGGTACTTGCTGTTCAAAACTCATCTTTACCAAAACTATTCCTTTAGTATATGTGACTTCCACAACTAAACAAAAATGGATGCTTTTTGGAAGGGTTTTTGTTTTCATAAAGTATTCGTTTCTGTGAAACATGTTTATGGATTTCAGTGATGGAACTTTGCAGACTTGTGGCTGTCCTTTTGTTTTCCCCCTGGTGGCTACAGTAGTACCTGTTTGTTACTTGTCTGTGACAGGGGTTTGTGAGAAGTGAATGCCTGCAGTGGACCTCTTTTGTGCTAGAGATGTGTGTGTTATGTTGTGGATTGTTTGTTTGTTTTTTTAAGTTGGTTATACGTTGGTAAAGTCATTGTTTATGTTTTCTTCCAGATTTCACAAGGGACTCTTAAATGTTAAAGAAGTTCTTACGAGTTTTGACAACACAGGGAATGTCTGTAAGTCATTGTTGATTTAAATACGGTATTATGTTAACAGAAGTCTAATTGTATCAATATAAAATATTGCTGTATGAGCCCTCAATAACCATTTCATTTATCTGAGAAGCACTATCAGTGTGCTCAGAGATACAGATCTTCCTATCATAGCGGTTTATGTGTAACCCTGATTAACGTAGTACGTAGCCCAGTTGTTTGTGTGGATACACCTGTAAGTCAGTGTGGGTTATTTCTGGTTCTGTGACTGTGACAGGAATATTAGAGTAGCTGAACTGGGTTGAGTAGAAAATTAGTTTAGCCCATTGGCTTGCGATGTCCAGTGGCCAGCAGTGGCTATCTGTGGAACAACAGTGCAAAAACTTGGGAAGCAAACACTGATACTTCTGTCTTGGAGAGGGCAAACTCAAACCAGAGTAAAATGAAAGAAAGCACACGGTCAAGTCCCCACAGAATTTATTGGAGCATAGAACACGACATGCATTAAAAAAACAAAGGGCAAAGAATTGTGCAGAAAAAATTCACTGTGGCTATTAAATATAAAGAAATTACTTTATGGCTCAGGAAGTGCTGGATGGCAGGAGAATTAATGGCGCAGCAGGATGATACATTTGTCCTGATCTTTCACTCTTGTCTAAGCATCACTTACTCGGCACCATTAACCTGAGACAAGATGAGACATAAGTGGACCTTCAATGTCTGACCCAGTATGTCTCTGCTTCAGTGTACTTATTAATAAAATTATCTGTGCTATTAATGGACTTAAATTATAAAATTGTGGTAGATCATGGAAAAGGAGCTGAAGAAAAATATTTAAATACTTCTGATGTAATGAGTATTACCATTATGTAATTAACATTTCCAGTTGTACATATAATTCTTGTTTGATTATTCTGCCTTCTTTTTCAGGTTGGTTTGTTTTCAAACATGCAGCCTGATAGAGTAAAGGGGGCGGGTGTGTGTCTGTAAGTTTGCCAGATATTCAAGAAATGTGCACATATCTCTTTCTCCTTGTCAAAGCAATGCTACAGAAACTGTTCTGAGATATATATATATATATGTTTCCTCTCAAAGCTCCAGTCTTAGTATTGCTATAGATGTTGGCTTAGGACCTTGGGAAACAGGTCAGTTTATTTAAGAAACTTTTGCCTTGAAAGGGGAAAAATAATCATAAACCATGTGCTCTCCTTTTTAAAATTTGCTAGCTTTCATTCCATTCTGAACATTGAAGATGGTTCCGTGGTCCTGCCACAAAATACTTCAGGATATATTCTTTAACTGTTACCAAAGAGAAATGTTCTCTGATTTCTGAATGAAAGTTATATCTAAGGGATATATAGATATCCAAATTGACTGTGTTAAGTCTGAGAAACAAAATTAACATCTGTAATTATGGTTGACGTCAGCCACAAAGGTAGGCATCATGAGCTCAATGATAAAACCATTTCGATTTAAGACATTTAGAATCTGGAGGAAAATACTTTGCTTAAATTATGGGAGGCATTTAGAGAGATTTGATGTTGTAGATTGTTAGAATAGGAAGCTAGGGGGATTTCTATAGCAAGTTACTTTATTCTCATAAACTGTTCTTGATAAAGGAAAAATAGAAGGAAAAAAAATCCAAACTGGGGGTTTAGATCCGGAAAAGATAATTTTATTTTAATTTCTTGGATAACAACTTGGGAATTTAGTTTGGACAGTAGAATTTTATTTTTTTTTTAATTTGTCTGAAAGTGCTTCCCAGTGGATCAAGACAGTGTACCTTACTCTGTTAAACATGGTAAAGTAATTTCTTAATCTTTGTGTGAGTACTTGGATGGTGATCAATCTACACAAATTCCTTGTTAACACAAACAATTTACTCTGCTGAAGTTTTCATATGCTTTCCTATTGATAGATGTGCTGTCAGCTCTTCTGTTAAATTTTTCCAGTATTCCAGCTACTTTCTTATTGATTGCAGATGGCAGAACAAGACTTATACTCTAATAGGCACACCACCAGTGCTAACACAGAAGTAATACGATATTTGTAGGTCTTCTTACTGTTTCTCTGTATACAAAGCTTCACATGCATCCTTTTGGATTCAGTATTGCTTTGAGGGTTCATGCTGTGCTATTTATTATACACAGTGTTTTCCAAGTCATCTCCAGATTTACTGCTTCCCCATTCTTAAATGTCTGTGAGTGTCTGTCTGTGTTGATGTACATATTACTGATTTGTACACATTTTACTAAGCACTCTAGATTATACTCAGGCTAACTGATCTTCTGGCAGCATGCAGTACTAGCTTGGAGTGTGATAATCATACTTTTTTGCTACCACCTGTATGGATAAATGTCCCCAGTGTCCAAGCCACAGTTAATTACGTATCTGTTGCACCATCATAGTAAAGTTCCCTCAGTCCTGGGTTTACTGAGCTGCTTTATTTGAATCATAACTGACTGAATTTGTGTGCACTCCCATAATTCCTTGATTTGAATTGGCTCTTTCTTTGACCTTTTTCTGTGTATTTCTTGTCTCTTTTTGTGTTAACCCACAGTGGAAATGGTAGGTAGTAATCCTCCCTCCTTTTACCCCCAAAGGAAGGGCAGTTGTAGTATTTGTAAAATTGTGTTGCCTATTTTTCACAGGTATTGTGGGGTTCTTCAAGAACTTAGTATTATCAAATGATACTCTACCCTAAAAAAACATGCCTATATTGGTCTTTAACGGTATTAGATTATTTCTTCTAATACCTAATACTAGTGGAACTAGCCAGTATCATCACTCCCATCTGCAGTAGCATGCTTTTTAAGGGGACCCATTGAATATTGCAGACTTCAGTGTTCTTTAGGACACACTGCAGAGTCAGAACTTATTTATTGAGCACTAAACTTAAATGATTTGGAGTGAGTTATCAGAAAAGAGTTTTTAGCATCCCATGTGTTTGTTTTGGCTGCCATACTGAGTACCTATCAGGAAGATTCATGTTTTGCTAATGATTATTAGATTATGAAAAAACTGTGTATTACGTAGATTAGATTTTTAAAACCTGAAACATTTCACATATGACACCCTTTTTAAACATAATTTGTTTAAAATAATGTGGTTTTGAGGTGAGTTTATTGTTTCTTCTAGTCATGTTCCTAAGTACCTCGTTTTAAAGAAAGCTCTTTCAGGGAGCATTACTAGATATTTTTATTTTTAAGGGATAATAACATTAACAGCCACATCACCATGCACCATCGAAAGAAGAGTGGTAGAGCAGACTCTAGTTAATAACACTTTCTCTACAGTCCCAGTACAAGATATGCCACTAGCTGGCAGCATTATATAAAATATCAATAAGCAGCTTTTGAGGAAGACTTGGGACTGCTTCCAGAAGTGCTGCTTTATAGCAGAAAGTCTTTAGGACAAAAGTGGAGTCACCTGCAGTAGCTGTAAATGGTGTATTGCAGGATCCCAAGTGTTAGCCCTATAAACTGCCTCTGCACGATGTCTTGTTCAAACTTGGTACCTAAGCTTGTATTCGCTCTTTTTCCAGAAGATTTCTGAAGATGCATTTTTCAGTGTAAGATTGCTACTGTGAATGAAAATTCACACTACAAATTACAACTGGTTTTCACTTTCCCAGAAAAATGTGATTGATTTTTTTTTGTTTTCTCTTCTGCTCATCCTTCATGAGAGAGCAGTTTCCATGTGAAAACTCTAAATGAATTCTCCACAGATAGAATGCAATGCTAAATGTTCAGCTTTAACTCTGTGTATAAACAGGAAGCAGGGAAAAGAGGACTGGAATGAAGGAAAGGATCAGTCTCTGGTTTAGACAACAGTATGCCATCTGTTAAAAAGATGCCACATCCTGAAACCATCTCTAGTCTTAAGATAGTCCTTTTAAAGAACTGATGGATCCCAGGCAGAAGGTTCAGTGATGGCATTGTGGGATAGCATCAGCTGGCTTCAGGAGCCATGTGCCATGCTCCTCCTTGCAGAAGAAAAGTCTCCTCTGCAACACTGTCTGGAAACCAAGGAAACTCTCCAAGAATTGGCTTTTGAGAGTATCACCTTCCCCTGCCTTTCCTAGTGGGAGAAAGTAGTTATGATCGAAACACTTGTATAATTATATCCTTGCAGTAATCATTTCAAATTATGCATACATTTAAATTAAGTGGAATGATCAAGGGCCAAATTAAAATCCTCTTTACTAACTGCCACTGGTCTAAGCAAGCTACAGTGTCTGTAAGGGAAAATTTTAAGCAGTGAAAGACAGTACATTTTGGGATTTTTATCTGGTATCTACCTGATGTTAACACGGAAACAAGCTATTCTAGAGTTCTCAACTCATATAAAATCACAAATACACTTTAGATAATAGCAAAACCATTTTCTTGTAAACTGCCAGTAGCATCAGTTAATAATATAACTACTTTCAGGAAACAATATGTTCAATACATATTAATTTTCTTTTCTACTTGACCAAGTGTACAATTACATGTTTTGGAACTGAAAAAGCAGCAGAGGGTGCTACAGGTACAGGACTACCCAGGCACATGTTCCAAAATTGTTGCTCCTGTAGGGAAGCAGATCCTGCAAAGACTTTAGTTTTCCGTCTCGGGCACGTGTAAATAGGATAGCTCTAAATTCTGTTGCATCTTCTTATACGGTAAAGCAGGTAATCTACGTGAAATGCAGGAAAAGCAGAGGCACAGATTTACTTGCTATCTGGATTTTTATTTTTATTTTTATTTTTTTCATTTTTGAAAACACTTGTTCTTGCTGGAAAATGTTGCATAGTTTCTTGAAAATGGTGCCTGGATGTAGCTACTGTTATAAAACATGCACTCACCATCTTTAGAACTGCTTTTTTGTTTCTTTGTTTTAATTTGCCTCCCCCACACAAGTAAATGAGCTAACTAAACTGGAGAATATTTTCATGAAACTAACAAGAGAGAAGGACTTTTTCTTTTTTGGAGATGCTTAACCAGGAGAAAAAAATAAATGATTTTTTTTTTAGTTTTTGCTACTTCAATTTTTTTTTCAGACTGTGTAATTTTAAAATTATGCTTATTTAAAACTGGTAATTGTGTAACTTTTTGGTCTTTTATTTACTTAAAAAAAAGTTAAATCTACTGTAAAACAACCTTTCGTGCTTTCTTGCTTCCTCTCGAATAACCTGGAACAAGAAGGGTCCTCTTTCCTGGTAGTAGTATATAAGGATGTGTTCAGAGAGCTGCTTGTTTCTTCAGAGCTCCCACTGCGTGACTCAGAGGTATCTGAGCTCGTCTATGGAGAAATTGTGCAGCTACTGATTTATCATGCCTGGAAGGATAGATGCCATCAAGCTGCCTGGGGAAAAGCATAGGATGGCATCCTTTATGGCAGGAGAGGTGCTCTTGTATTTCATGTAACATTGCCTGGAATGAACAAGAGAGAGGATTACATTTTTCAGGTGCTGCTGTGGCAGTTCCCCCCTACTCTCTCTCCTATTTTGGAGGAAACATCTTGTTTTCTGTGGTGAAAAGCATGCCGAATATGATTCCTACCTCCCTGTGCCTTGGTAGGTATTCTTACCTGGAGAAACTGCCACTCCTTGACTTCTGAGCCTTTTCTCATTCCATCAGTGCAGCAGTTTGAAATTGTGTACTGTGTCAGAACCTCACACCCTCTTGAAAGTCTTCAACAGAAAATAAATTGGCTGGAAGAGTGTTTAGATAGCAACAATATGTGTTGTTTTGAAAGAAATTTTGTATTTATGATACCTACAATTTACTATTCACTATGCAGCTTCCTTTAAAATAAAACATTTCATGGTCAGGGTTAAGAAAAAACAGCTGTTTCCTCCCTCCCCCATCCAATTCACTTCACTGATTCAGTTTACAGCATCATTCTGAGCAGTCACATTGACATAACTGGCATAAAGCTTATGGAATGGAGCAGAAAATAAGTACATGGCGAGAAGCAGGTACCTTTTAAATTACTCTTGCTACCAGAGTTGTTTTTCTGAAACTGTTCTCTGATGTTCCATCAGAGGTTTGTCTAAATACTGTCCTTCAATTCTCTGCATTTCCTCACTAAAATCTTGTGTTTATCAGAAGCCTTTATGTGAAAAGGATAATCGTAACTGTGGTTAGGGATCTGTTTCCTCTAAAGTATCTTATTTTTTTCCCCACTGTATACTCCCAACATAACTTGACTCTGTGTCTACTTTCAAACACGGTACCAGCTTACGGAAGTGGAAGGTGAGCAAGCTCAGCTGAATTCTTCCAAGTACCCTCCCTCTTCCTTGGTCAGTTTGAAGTTTTTTTGCAATAATTGGTTCTCCTGTTCAGGATATTCCAATGAGAACCTTTTGATAAAAATATATGAATCTATCGGAGCAACTGCAGTTACTTTTCTGTATTGCTGAGTAGTGTTTTGTACCATGGTGCTCTGATTAGCTGGGTTTTTGCATCAGATCTGTTGTCTTAATCTTTATAGAAATTGTCAGTATACTTACATGATTCTAAGTGTACTATTTGTGCTAGTCTGACTTTATGCTCTGGTGTTGACCTTGTGTAATCTGAAGCATTTTTTAAAGCATTTTGTGTTTTCTAAATGGATTATTGTGACAAGTTGGATCTTTTCCAACTGTTCCAAGTCTTCAAAAAACATGTAGATGAGGCCGTTGGTGGACTTGGCAGTCCTAGAGTAAGTGCTGGACTTGATGATCTTAAAGGTCTTTTTCAACCTAGTTGATTCTATAATTCTATGATTTTGATCAAAATTAATTAAAAGAATTTGAAGATAGGTATATCACCTTAAATTAGATGGGTTAGAGGAGAGTATGAAATATTTTAATTAATTTCATGGGGTTTATGTTAGGTAACTTATCTTAATCACCTTTTAATTGAGATAGGAAAGGATAACTATGGTAAGCATCCCTTTAAGATGTACTGTGTTGTTAATTAAGCTTAGTCTGTTAATGTATTGTAGTTTTCTCTTAAATTATTTCAAATTTGAGCATAACTGAAATAAATAGTTTGAAAATAGTTTAATGTAGTTTGATGTGCAGTGGGTTGTTGCACTTCGGGTGGAACTTGCGTGTTTCTTTGTAATCATTCCTGTTCTCTTTTTTCAGCATTCCTTGCTAGCTTCTAGCCATGCCTTCACTGCTGCTCTTCACAAAAATAGAGGCATGAGGTGCAAAAACATGTTAAAAAATGCCACTCTTGGAGTACGTCCTTGAGTTGCTACCCCAGATAAAGTTGCTGGTGACACCTGACTTGCATGTCAAATGGGCATTTCTCCCTATTGTAGTATACTCTCATGAGTGGCTGTAGTGTAGAGATTGCAAGGGCAATCCCTGTTCTTTGTTTTCTCCGTACAAATGTAATTGAAATGTTATGCATAACTTGCACCTAGTTTTGGTTTTGTTTCAGGGCTTTTTAGAACACTTTTTAAACGTTGAGCTGTATTTCACTTAAAAATATGTTCAATTGGGTGAACTCGTACTGTCTTTTAAAAATGCCTGGGTGAAAAGTTTCAACTTAGTTCAGCACCAATTCACAGAATTGCATCCAAACAAAACTGTGTTGAGTAAAATATTTCTGGAAATGAGAATTTGAGGCCTATGGTGAATGATATATCCATCTGATTATTTTTTTTTATCTGATGATAGTTCTCTCTGCAAAGTGTGATGAAAACTAATTACATTGCAGTGACCAGATAAAAATCCAATATAGAACTGTTATTCACATACTCTAGCTTGATAAATTAAATGCTCTCATTGAGTCTCTGTATGGTTAAATAAAAGTTCTAATAATTTTTCAAAATCTTTTAAATAATGTGGAAAGAAACAGATGTTATTTGAGAAATCGAAAGAACTAATTTTTGGTATACCTGGTAGAGAAAAAGAGCCCCCAGACACGTGGTTTGGTAAATGGAAAATGTATGAAGAATATGTGTACAACTGCATGCTTGTACTAATTATTGGAGGTGCAGCCTTGTGATTTTTAATTAAGACTGTAGCCCACCTGCAAAAGGCTTGAGTGACTAGTTCATAAGACAAAGATTCAGAAGATACTGGTTCCAGCAATAGTAATTTTATATCTGCTCTCCTTACTGGTAGAAAATATCTCTAAATATTTAATGATAAGCTCAAACTTATTATTGTTTTGCTCATTGGCAAAAATGGAACTTTTCTTTTGTAATAGCTATTTAGGTATTTTAAGTCAGCACATAGTCTTGCCTACATCTTCTTTTCCTTACATTGAGCAAGCCAAATTCTATCATTTTTTCTTACGCTACAGTTTTGGTAGGTTGTGACTTTTCTTTAGACTGTGCGTTTGGTTTGTATCTTTTTTGAAAAGTATTTGTCGAAACTGAGCACATTAGTTAAGACCTTCACAGGTCTAAACAGGTTCTAAACCAGGTGATTTTGTATTTTACATTGTATTCTCCTCTTGTATGACAGCATGATTTTAACTCATATTGAGCTTTTGACCTGCCATAAGATCCTGGTCCTCTTCAAAAGGTACCTGTTATTTCTGATTGTGTATTTATGTGGCAGACGTGCCAGTGCCATACCTGGAACTTGTCCCTGTTGAAGTTTCTCTGTTTTCAGACTTTTGTCCTTTGAAGGCTATCTTTCAACATGCTGGACTTCCTAAGGTGATACGTTGCTAATTTAATAAGCACATTCCTTCCATCATCTAGATGAACAGTGAAAACACTGCACAGCGCAATCTAGTGTAAGCATTTATGGAAACTCCACCTGATAAAATCCCCTGCTTTTACAGCAAACCCTTGAGAATTATTCTCCAAAGTCAGTTTTCTTCATCAGCTCTGCACCTATCTTAACCAAATTTTATTTAGACTGTTTTTCTCATGAAATAGTCAAAAGACTTTCTGAAGGTGTGATACAAGACATCTGCTGTTTCTGCCCCATACACAAGTCCCTTATCTGGTTGCTCTGGTGAATGTTTATTTAATTAAAATTTGTAATTTATTTTTTATTGTTATACTTTATCATGGAATATACAACAAAAGAATGAAAAACATTGTTCTGAGTTTTTTAATTATGTGAAGATGAGAGAGGATGAATTGAATGAAACATTATACTTAATTATAGAACGCGTTATTGTCTTCTGCACTTAAAGTCACCTGATGGTTTTCTGTCTTAGAATTTCATTCACCTCCTGAAAGCCATTGTTTTAATCATGTGTACTACAGATGTATCCTATCTAAGCTTCTAAGCATAGTTTTGTCTTGTAGTTCTTTGGTGTGCTGAAGGAGAACTCCAGCTATGCTGAAACGTGTACTGGTTTTGTGACATATTTAGTAGCCCAGCAAAAAATAGAATAGGATTGCAGTAGCTTTCTACCGTAATACGCTCTACCTCCCATCTCTTGACATTCCTTCAGTTTGTTAGAATGTAAAATAATGCAAGATTTTGTTTTTATTTTATTTTGTTTGGGTATTTGTTCTTTTTGTTTGGTTGGTTCTTTTTTTTTTTTGTAGTTTGGAAGTACTCAAATGTGTTTGTGTTTCTTGCACCTGAGAAATGGAATTCTGCAGGTTAACAGGACTAACATGAAAGTAATTTGAACCTCTTACACCTTTTAACACCAGCTCCTTGTCTGTTGTTATTTATTGTTGAACTGTGACCTCTGCTTTGTGCATTAAATTAAAATTCTTTCCATCTACAGTACTGCTGGTGAAATGTGAGTTTCACTATTTAGATAACTCTTTACCAATTTAATTTTTAGGTTTTCCTTTGCATTTTGTCCAGTTCCAATATCTTAAGGCAGTATTTTGTTGTCTTGTTCAACTGTGTGTTTTGTATCAGCTCAGAAGAAGGTAAATATCGCACTGTACTCCCCAAAGCACTTTTTTTGGCAATAACTAATCAGTACAATATCTCATCTGTGAAATAAATATTAGATCCATTTTATAAGTAAGAAGTCTCATAAGCCTCTATATTTGCTGGAAAGCTGTTCAGGGAGACAGAATCAAGGCAATTTACAGTGGTGTTATGCTGAGGGCTACTAGCGGATCTGACTTCTAACCTCTCCCACATGTATGTTTATTGTAGGCTTTTATTAAATGGTACAGTACTATGTTTTCAGGAGTACCTGGTCATTTAAATTTTAACCCTGCCATTTGGGTTATCTAAATTGAAGGACTTAGAGCTGTGTCAGAGAAGAGACTTTGGCATTGCTGAACTTCAGCTGCCATGACAGTTGGATTCAATCCAGCTTCAGATAAGGGGGACTTCTATGTGGCATGGTAACATGGGCTGGAATTTATTACAGGTGGAACTCCAAGGTTTGTGGGTCACTACCACTCCCTCTCTTTGGAGTTTCAGTTCCTAACCTGATATATTCATAGTCTTAAACCCTTTCCTTTATTTAAACGTGTCAATTGTGTGTGTCAAAAAGTACTGAAGGGATATTTTCTTCCCTTTAACCTCCCACGTGGCAGCTGCAGATTTTATGTAGAATTTATTTGGTTTCAGACACTAGTCTAATGATTATAACACTCACCAGGTGGTTTCATGACAGTAGGTGAGGCCAGCACACCTGAATTAGAAAAGGGAACAGTCTCAGAGCTTTTATGTTCTCACCTACTGGAGGTCTTACTGGACAGCAAGACAAGAAACATACCCAATACTACATGTATTGGGTAATCCCTCATGACAGCATGTCAGAAAGAAACCCACTGCAATCCGCCAGTAGGTAGGAATTCAGAATGTGAGAACAGCAGCTTCATGTGTTTCTCACTATAAGCACATACCTAGTTCCATGAAATTTACCTATTGACACAGCTGAAACACTCTACACTCATTTTATAAATTGGCACCTATAAGCGTAAATTGTCAGGCTAAAAATACGCTATGAATGCCTTCATAATAAAACATAATATGGCCAAGCAGTTTGTATGCAGTGTCATTATCTTTGCTGTACATTGGTTCTTATTTCAAAATTGTGGCAATCTGAGGCAATTTGTAGATTTATTTATTATTTAATTGGACATTCCCAAAGTAGAAAATGTTATTTCCTTTTGTTTGTGTGGTTAAAAACTCGGCTTAAAATGAGCTTAGCCAGATAAACAGAGCTTTTATGACTAAGAATTAATTTGATAATTTTGTCCACAGTCATAATCTGCTTTCAGAATTATGCATTATATTTTCTGTTGAAAACTAACCAGTGTAAATTCCCTATGAGGAAGGGGTGTTCAGCTGCACATCTCCTATTGGAGAAGCCAAGTTATGACAAGTGAATCTGACTCAATTCTAACAATATTTCCTAAGTTAAACAAACAGAGAAAGATGTTTTGATCATAGATTGTCTCGGAAAATATTTGCTGTGTGGGCAGGTTTTGTTTGGTTGGTTTTGGTTGGATTAGTGCAGTTGTTTATTAAGCAGCAGTGAGTTACCAGTATTTATGAACTGGGATGTGTCTCTTTGCCAGCTGAGATTAGTTCGCATTGCTTTCAAACATGGGTCTGTGTTAAAACCCCAAATCAACTATTTATATAACTAACAGTTATCAATAACAAGGACTGGTTTTGTTGTATCTGTTTTTAGTGTAATAGTCTTTGAAGAAAAGTTGAAGATCTGTGGGCCTAAGGTATGAGCTGAAGCTTGTGTTCATTTTAATTTTTTTGTGGTAAGATGTATGTCACTTTGTTGATCTATATTTAGATTTTGGTAAAACACAGTTTATATTGTTTTTCATAAAGAAACTCTGACATATAGCCATCAAGTTAAAGGACTTATGAATGTGTAAGAGGAAATTTAATTATCCTTCATTGCATGTAGGCACACTCTTAAAGAATTTGGAGGCTTTTCCCATAAAGAAGCAGACTTTTTACTTAGTATAAAAGTTGGGTATTAAAATGAGAACAGCTTTGTGAGCCTTGACTTAAAAGTGATTACAGTTGAATGGTAGTAGTAGCAAAAGGCAATATTCTCTGATGATTTGAAGCTGCCTTTGAAAGGTATGTAGCTACTCAGAATGTCGGTAGGACCAACAAAATGCTTAAAAGATACACAGAAATAAAATGGTCATACAGGTTCAGCATTTAAGAGATCTCTACAGTAGTTTCTAAATGGACACTAAAATATACTGTCTTTGAATTTAACATAATTTTAAGGGAAAAAAACAGGTATACACTAAGAAACTAAGATCATATGAATCAAGGGAGAGACAGCTTTGGGGAGCTTTCCAAATAATATGTGCTGTTTGCTCAGTTAAACTTCCTGTTGAATAATTTTGCTTATTTTCAAAGCACCTGTAGAAAAGAATTATTTATCCTTCCCATTTCCATAGAGAAGTTCCCAGTTCTAGAATTAGAAACAAACTGTCATAGCTGGCATTGGAAAAAACCTCAAATTACAGTAGTAGTATTAAACACATATTCAAGTTCATCTACTTAGCAGAGACTTGGTTCATTGCAATCTTTGTTCTGACTGATGAATGCTTTACAATGTAAATGTTTGCATAATGTAACAGCCAGTTGCATGTCTCCTGTGTTAACCTCCAGAAGCTGTAATAACTCACACTTCCTTTTGGCAGGCAAAAGTAATTATGGTCACAATCAACACTTATAACACAGAATTCCAGATATTTAGTTTTGTTGACAGTACATACAGCACAACAATATAGATGATTTCAGACAAATAAATATTGATAGAGATAATCTAAGTGCTTTAAATTTGTTGTAATTCTTATTATTTCAAATACATATTTCCTCATAATTACTATTGCATTTTCTTTTGAGGATTCCATTTGTGTGCTCTTCAGAAAATGATGTGGTAAATATTTGGCATTGAAGTACACAGCCACACGTTTTACTATTTGTTAGGGTAAGTGACAGCCTAACAGAAGGGGAAGATGTTATGCCGGATAATTCTGCATGGCTGATCTAGAATCAGACTGAATTGCTGATGAATGAGAACAATAAATGAAAATTCTGTGTTTTCATAAATGAATTGGTTTTTTGCTCTTTGCGTTTTTTTTTTTCTTTAGAATAAACATTGTCTAGGTTTGGCATTTAAACAGCTCTGTACAACTGTTGTAATAGTTGAGTGTGAACTGTCAAAAAGAAATAGGCAGAATCATTGAAATGATTAGTCCAATTATATCCTTTAAGATGCTTTTACAAATTGGAGCATTTGATTTGTAATTGCAAAATGTTTCATATTCCAGACTCAGAAATATGCTTGTACTGCTCAGAAGAGACTATCCTGTGATTTTTAAGTCAATCAGTGTAATTGGCATGAGCTTTTTGTGTGTGTGTATATATATATGTGTATATATAGGTGTATATGTAATTAATGCACATACAATTTCATATATATATATATAGAAGAAGAAAATCTGGATTTTTAACAGGTTGGGGGTTTCCCTCATAAGACATTTTCGAAGTTTTATTTTACCTGACAGTTTACTTTGACCCTGCCTGAAATAGGGTCTTACTGGTAACATAAATATTGTAAAATGATGAAACTAGTACTGCAATGTGCTATCTTCCCCCAAATGTTTGAAAGCATTGCCAGCTTTTGAATTACTGTCATATTTTTTCAATTGTTTTTAGTACAAGTCAAATTTGAGTTGCCTTAGTAATATAAAGAATCTCATTGTCTTCCACAGGGCTTGTCAAGTGAATAAGAAACATTGTCTTCTCTCTAAAATTGATTAAAAAAAACTCCCCCAAAATTATTTTAATTTGAATGAGGTGAGAATCTGGTAACTATTGAAATGTTTTCAGTGCTGAATAATAAAGAGCATGATAATTGAAACTTGGCATAGAAATGAGTAGCAAATTTTACTCTTGCTTCTCTTTAAAAATCGGGAATTTGAATGTTGGATATCATAGAAGTAGACAACAAAACAAATATAGCGCTTGATATTCCTGAAGTACCATTCCAAGAAAGAATACTTAAATAATGCAGTTAATGCTTACTAGATGTTACTGCTTTCGTATAAATGTTTTTCATATTTTGTTTATTTTGTAGATACGTATTTTGTAATTTGTAGATGTGTGTGGTTTGTAGATTGTGTCCATTTCATTTATATATATTTAATAATTTGAAAGACAGTGCCAGATACTGCTAGAATTGTTCACTCTTAATCTTTAAATCATACTTTTCTCCTACCACAAGGCTTCAAAGGGGAAAGGATCCATGTTGCTTTTGGATGCTAAGTGCAGATAATCAGAGGAGGGACTGGGACAAACAATAAGCCTAGAATCAGAAAGAGTCATAAAACCAGGAGCATGTGGTGGAGAAGAATGTGTAAAAGAGTAGTGGCTGAGCAGGAAGGAGAATTGGAAATAAAGATGTATTTGATGAGGGTTTTTTCCAAGAGAGAAACAGGATTGGCCAGAGAGGAGTCTGGGCTGAAATTGCAATGAATTAAATGAATGTGTCCTAAGAGTAACTGGACCTAATCAAGAAGTCAGAGGTGGAAAGGAGGCTGTGGTAGCTCAGCTTCAAGAGGGCTGGAAAGAAATTGTGGGTGCACCAGAAAATGTTTCCTGCAGGTCCAGCAACAGAACCATGTTCGCAGGGATAATTTTGTACATCGCCTTCCTGTGCCTGCTAAGGTGAAATACATCTTTCATTCTTTGTAACTGCTGCTCTTTGTTGATGCTGCAGTGTTTTAATCTACTTCACTTGTGTAATCATAAAGAAGTTGAGCTAGTCTCAAAGTTGCAGTCCTTCTAACAACCTGTGGAGGAGCTGATATTCCAGATAGTAGGATTTTTGATGTTTATTTTTCACCTCAAAAAAAAAAAAATGGAAGGAAATATGTTTTAAGTCCTTGGCTCTACAAAATGCGCTGTTATTTTAGGGTTGCCTGTGTAAATGGGGATTTCATGATTTGTGCAGCTGCTTGTTGCTTGGAGGGCAGTTTCTCTCCATCTGCCAGAGGGTTCCCTGTGATGGTGGGCTAGTGCACTGTTTTTCTGAAAGGCTAGGGTTTGATTTTCATAAGTAAATCACATCTGAAACAGTGATTTCAATGGTTAAAGCAGGTTCTAGGTGCTTTGGATGCTCAAGAATTAGTGGATGTTTTTCTGTTTTCTGTGCCTCAGGGCTTCATCTAAAGAAAGTCTCTTTCTGACTTCCCCAGGGATGCTACCATGTGCTGTAAGGAACATAGCTATGATTGTGAGGTAGAAATTGCTGTATTGGGGTAACTGGTTGGGTAGCTGTCAAAGTGAGCGAGACACTGAAAAGCAGTCAGTGAATTCTGGCAGGATGCACACAGCTTTCAAGCCGAAGGCTGTAGAAACCTGCTTTACTAAAAGGTAAATTCACAAATGGGGCTATATTTAACTGAAATATAAAGATTGATTATTTTACCATACTGTCTTTCATTCTGTGTACGAAAAGGAAGTAGTAGTCCTCTGTGAAGTATAGTATGTGGCAGTACTCAGTTTCATGTTCCTAAGGTGTGCATGCAAGACAGCTGTGCTAAGGGTATAGTAGCATTTCCCAGCCAGTTTTATAATTTCCTCAATCAAGTATTTTGTTTGACAACCTTGATCTTACTTTAATGGAAATGCTTGTTGTAATTTTGTGTAAAAATTTGTGCTATTTGTACACATTTTATGCACAGACCTCAGATCACAAAATCAAGGATCTTTCATGTCCTGAAGTAGCATTTGCTGAGATAACTGACATGCTTCTGCAGAAAATGTACCCAGAAGCAATAATAAGTTTTAAAAGTACTCTGCATCTGAATATCTAACCCTTACACCCTGAATCATCCTCTGATTCATAAAGCTATTATGTTTTAAAATAGATACATTTATATTTTGATAGATGTTGTTGGTGTATGAGGGCCAAATTGCATGCAGTAATATAGCAGTTGGTAGTAGGTTCCAGTATCCCTGTGTGAGTCCAGAGAATACATAAAATGAAGATTCTGTTGTTTTTTGAAGCACCTTGGTTTTGTACTTTTTAATTACAAAATTACAAACTAAAATAACAAAAATAAATCACTGTTCTTTTGATTAATTCCTGTAAGAATCAAATTCTAATGTGTAGCAAAATGTAGTTTTGCTACCTGTTTTCCTCAAGACCTGCCTAACCTCAAAGCATGTATAGGTTGTGTATTGCACTTGTGAAAATAAATGTATATACATTTATGTATAACATGTATATACAACCTATGCCATTTCTCTAAGGCATGAAATACAAATATTTAAGCCCCCTCCTTGTTAGCAAGTTAAGCAGTTTCTGATTTATTGCATCTAGTGTAAATGTCATCAGTTTAACAAACTTCTAGTTTGTTGTTGTGAATAGTCTTTCTTACACACACTGCTTCTCTCGTGATTCAGCTTAGACTTTATTGTTGCACACAGCCTTCATTTAGTAAACTCTTGATCAAGAAATGTTCTTAATTTGGAGTAGGTATGTAATGAATACTAGGAGCTGGTAAATAATAGCAAGGAATTTTAAGCAAGTGTTGAATAGGAAATTTAGAAATCCTTCTTGTCCTAGTAGTTAAAGTTAACTTTATTCATTTTTTTGAGACAAAGAATTTGACCCCCTTGGGAAGCTGAACCTAAAAGCTGAAGTGGATGGATTTTTTTTTCTTTACATTGATTGCATATTGAACATAGAATCCACCTAATTATTAAATAAACAGACCTACAGGATTACAGATAATTTGTGTCTATGTGTGTGTCTATAGTTAGTAGCATAGACAAAAATACACACCAGTCTAAAGTTTAGCAGTTTGAATGACTTGTAGAAAGTACTGGTCTGTTTTACAATGTATATACCAGGGTCTTAAACTCACCACTGGGCCAAGCTAAAAAGGTAATGTCTGATTGTGATATTACTGCAAGACAAATGGTAGCATGCTACTCTGCTTGAAAACATAATGGCTTCATACTATAACCTTTAACCCTGAAATGATGCTTGAGTGGACCTTAACTCCTAAGTGAACATGCCTGAGTAAATAAAACTGTGGTTTCACATAACAGAGAGATACATTTTTTAGATCCTTTGCTGATTATATTGTGTGAAGGTCAATCTTCTGCCCCATTTCTGAAAGTCAGGTCAGAATAGAGATTTTAGGGTCACTTCTTCAAGTATCTAAGCCATTACAATGCACTAATAGGCCCTGATAGCTCATTTTATAAGTTCTTAGCATTAAGCTGGACATTGTTTGGACTCATTTCAAATCCTGCATGTACCCTGCAGGGTTAATTAACATCTTTTTAAATGGATGTTTTTTTAGTTATTTTGAATTAAAGTGCTTTGGTTTAGTTTGTTACAATTTGCTATCATTTACCATGAGTAAAGACATCGAAAGATTATATTTACTTAAGATCTGTATATTGTTTTGAAATTTAAGTTTATTTTTTTCTGATTTAAATGCATCAAGAGTGTAGCATCAAGCGTGCAGTGGTAGTCACAGTTGAATAACTGTACAAAGTGGTTTGGAGTGGAAAATATTAGCGACCCATTCCAACTGTGGTTTGCGCAGTGGAATTTTCAGATTATTGTCTCCTGCTCTATTTAAAACGCCATTCTGCGTTACTTCTGTCACTGCTATGAATCTTGTTTAAAGGATGCTGAGATCAATTAATTAACAGTTTAATTAGAATGATAAAGCAAACATGTAATTAGATGGCATATTTCAGTTTTCCACTGAGGTAAACAGAAGCATGTCAAAAAGGACGTAATGGATTAAAATTTAACTAACTATTTTTTGAGCATATTTGAGCACAACAGTTTTGAAAACAGTATAGACTGGGTAAGGTTGAGACAAGAAAACCACAAAATATCACTGCTAATGAGTATGTTGATCTCAAAAACAATGAAAAAGCCCCCCCAGTATTTAATGCTTTTGAGAAAAATGTATTTTTAGTAAATGGAAGTACACTAAAACAAGTACTGTGTTTTCAAAGAAGAGAAACGGGATTAACATTTGAAATGCTTAAACTAACCTTGCCTTCAAGAGCATGCTTCAAATTTAACATGCCTTAGTTTCAGAAAATATCTTTTATAGTTGATCTTAAGGAGTAGTTAACAATTGTTTGGAAACAGTCTTGGCATCACCACTCCCAACCTTGTGTCTGGACTACTGGAAAACCTTAATTGCTCTGCTAGCAGTACCTCTCTGATACGTATGGATTCAGGATGTAAATTGAATTTGTACTGCTCATCAGCAAGTAAGATAATTACTCTGTGCATCTGGAATGTTCTGTCACAGTGTGGTTCCTTTTAAATCTTGTGAAAAAGTTAATTATTTAGAAAGGTAGTTGGTGTGTGTATGCTCTGTGCCATGAACTCGTAGAGCTATTGCATCATCTGATTAACCACTTGAGGACTTCTTGTTTTGCAGTTTACCTGGCAGAGTAATGCTGGAGGTGGATTGTTGTCTGGTGTGTCATATTTATGATCTGCTCTAATTTTTTCATGTAGACCATGTATTGCTTACTTCCTTAGTTCCATGATTTCTTACGGCTGCAGTCACTCGTGTTGCTTTGCTGCGCTTCTGGCCGCTTTGCTGTTCTACTTTCATTCCTTCCCTCTAAAAGGAATCCTGACTTACCTGACGCTCCAGAAAATTTCTTAGCTGAGCAAGAGCCATATTCAAAGACAGTGCACTACAGTCATCCATAAAACATGTGCTCAACTGTTACATGCATGTATGGAGATTGAGTTCCAGAACTCAACACTTTATCAGTGGGTGGCTATAACTTGTGAACATCCCGAAATGGTTGATAATTTCACAGGTTCTTACCATTGTGTGGCTTCATTCATGAAGCTGACATAAAGAATTGACCATTAAAGGATTTTTTTCTGAATGTCTTGCCTCAAACCGAGCTGTATTCATTTTTATTAACATGCCATCTGTGAGCTTAAAAAAAAAAAACCCAAACAAAAAAACCCCACAACTCCACCCCCAAAAAACCCCAACCCAACAAAAACCTAAAGCAACAAACAAAACCCAAGAACAACAGAAACAACTATTTTCATGTGCATACAGTGTGGTAAACACTGGCGGGTTTAAGTAGCGTGCAACCTAGAAGATTTTATTCACGGGTTTCCTCTTTCATCACCCCATTACCTCTATTTTCCTATAGTCTACTTGCTGTTCCAAAGTAACTTAGTCTACCTCCCCTTGTCGCAGGGGTGATAACCAAGAGTTGGGAAATACATCAGGTCTGTATTTACCTCGAGGAGGAGGAAGCAGTGATGTTCAGAGCAACCATAAAGGTGCAAGTACATATGCAGAGCAAGAGTCATTTTGTTTTGTTTTAAAGAATGTGGATTAAGGCTGGTGAGGACTATACATGTGAAACGAGAGTCTTGGCACCATCTTACAGTTTGTTAGCTAAGCATCTTCCAACATATGAAAGCCACCTCCAGTGCACACTAGTGCTTCTCTACTCAGTTAAGTTCAGATTTGAGTTAATTGGCTTCTGATCTGTTGACAAACGTGTCTAAGTTATGGAGCCTGTAAATGGTAAGCTGGACACTTGCTAGTATTGTTCCAGCATAGGGCTGTGTTGATCTAGTGGCTTGCTGCTGCTTAAAGGAGGTAGCCCTGCTCTCTCTCTTGTGTTGCTCCCAATGCTTTGATCATCTGCTCCAGTTGCATGCCTTATTTTGGCTCTAATGCTTTTGATACCAGTCAGTTGGATCAGTTGGTTGATTTAATGAAAAAAGTAGCACAGCTTGAGAATGACTGGTGTGTTTGGTTTGGGGTTTTTGTTTGGGTTTGATGTTTTTTTGTTGTTTGTTGCCCCTTCCCTCCCCCTGCCCCAGACTATCTCACACACCTTATATCCTTATTATCAGAAGATCTAATAATCTAACACAAAGAAGGTTGCTGTTTATGTCCCTGAGGAACTGCTAATTTTGATGTTGAATTGGTTAGCTTGAAGTAGGTGTAGTATGAAAGCACATCTGTGATTGATGCTTGTTCTGAAACAGATTTTTCTGACTTACTTTAGGCTGTATACGGCCTCAGTTAATAATATAAAAACATCAGCCAACTTCATATCTTGTTAAAAGCAAGCTATTGGATCTGTTTCAGCTTTTTGGGTCTAACAGTGTATGAAAGGGCACATATTTTTAGTTGTCGTAATGAGAGGCAAATGTAGCTATGAGTAAATAAAGGCAGCAAGTGGTATGAATAAAATATTTTGTATGGTCACTTGGCAGAGTAGGACTGCAGTTTAATTTCCTCCAAAGCAAGAAAATTAATAGGTCAAGAAGGGCACAGCTAACTTTCTGAAAAGACTAAGATCAGAGCATGTAGGCCTCTACAGAAGTCTTTTATTGTTCTCTGTACTCCCCATCTTAATATTCAAGGGACAAGAGCTAAGAAAATACTATGTACGCATGTTCAGTATTTTTCAAAATGAGGATATTGGCTGTTGCAGTTTTAGGGCACAATGAACACTGATTGCCTAAAAAATTATTTTAATAATTCAACCTTTTAGCTTGAGGTTTAGGGCAAAGTGTTTTGAAACTATTATGTTCCTTTTCATTTGTTGTATAACCTAAAATGGATAAAATAATTTATGCTTTTGGGGGATGTAGACTAAGGCATATTTTGTGTCTAGGATGAGGTATGGGGACAATAAGTTTAAATCTCTAATTATCTGAAATTATTATACTTCTAAATCCCTGAAAATACATTTTTGAAATAATGAAGAAAGAATTCTGGTCATTTGACTCTATCAAATGCCTCGTAGACACCTTCAAAAAAATCACCCTTTTTTACATATAAACTCCCTCTTTTAGCATGACCATGCAATGAACATTCAAGGAAGAGTTGTTTAGAACTGATTGAACATTTGTAGTCTTTCCCTCCTGCTTCCCCCCTAGAATCATAACTTGGAAAATGCAGAGTTGTGGACTCTTGACATTTCTATATTTCATTGCCCTTGGTTTCTCTATCATTTTCATACTCGTGTTTATTCATTTCCATTCCCTGCTCTTCTCAGACTTCCATGAGCTTTCCTCCCTGCAAAGGGGAAGAAGGCTTGCTTGAGATGCATTGCCCTTGTAATTACTGTGGTGTTAGGAAGTCTTCTCATTAGACCATGGGTTCAATGTTTGCTTCCGTTCTTAAAGTGCTGTAGGTAATCATTATCCTGTATGTTTCAATTTCTAGAATTCATTGTGGTCAGATTAACTTTTAATTCTTCCCACTGCTCCCTTCACCCACCCAGACAGGGCTTGGAGAGTCTCCACTTCTCTCAGGTGTGTGAGACCTGGGAGGGTTCTCTTTGTTGACTCTGAGCAAAGGTGTTAGAGAATTGCAAACTTGTGAGTCATGAACTAATGTTTGTTTGCTGGGTTTCAGAAGAAGCTGTTTATTTTAGTAGGCAATTTTCATGTGTGAAATGTTGAGAAGGCAGCCCCTCATCAGTGGACAAACAATTCCTCAGAATTTAGCTAATGGCCCCCCTTCAGTGCAGAGAATAGATGGCAGCAATTGTACTTCCAGACTAAACCAAGAACTACTTGTTTGGCTGCTAGGTGTTAATGCAAATTTGTTCTTCAGCTCATTCAACCCTAGGGCTCCCATCCTTTGATTTAATTAAATGTAATTGGTTACATTGCTCCTCCCAGGCCCCTGAGGTGTTTTTGTTTATTGCTCACTCTTCGCAATAATGCTTCAATTCAAGGCACAAAATGCTCGATAAATAAGAGCTCTTTATCCTGTGTTGGATTTGCATGGAGATTATTCCCCTCAAATAGTTTGGGTTTACTGTTAAAAGTGAATGACTAGCGAAATAAACTCATTGGGTGGCAAACCTAGCATATCCAGAAGCAAGGAAATAAGAAGGGTAAATTAGATGAGATTAGAGCAAGAAATGAAGCTGTAATGTTAAATTAGTAAGGGATTGTAACTAGTGTTACAAGAGCCATTGACACTTTTAAATGATGCTTCAATTAATAGGATTGCTGTTGGTGCAGTAATATATTTTGAGGGTTACTTTTTTGAAGTTTATGATTAAATTGCTTGTGTATTTTTAGTAAGGTAAGGTTTTAAATAACAAATACATCAAGTAGCAAAATTTAACCTTAGGAAAATATGTTTTTCTACCTGACAATAATATCGTATTTGGTCTGGATAATTATTCTAGCTTGGATTTTAAAAATTGCAAAATCTAAAAGCTTTCTTTAAAGGGGAGGTTTTATTCTACTGACACCGTTATCTGTCTGTAAGTGCATATGCAGTGTATCTTAGTGGTTAGAGTTGGCAAATAGCCTCAACAATTTATGTTGTTGAAGTTCCTCTGCTACTGTCCTAAAAATAACTTTGAAAATTTCCCCTTTATCAGTATCTTCACTTTCAGCATTTAAGCACTCTTGCATCCAGGTGGTCTTTTTTCTTTCCTGCAGTGCTCAGAGAAAAGGCATCTTATCATTGATAGTGCTTCTGTCTTTATTCTGGCTTTGCTTTCTCTCTTGAGAACAGATGTATGGGACACGGCTTATTAATACATCTGGCTCTGTAGGCATTAGGATACCTCAGAGTAGCTGCTGGAAAAGAATGAAACTCTGTAATAGTTGGAGTTTGATTCCACAAGCATTTTAAGCCCATCTAAAATGGTTCTGCTGCTCAAGATGAAGACTGCCCTTCTTATTCTTCCTCCCAGACTCTCATTTTCATTCTGCCCCATCACCAGGCTCAGGCAGTAAAATGTGAACAGCAAATGAACAGGCAGGACTAAAAGTTTAGATCACGGGCTATGGCAGAAGTAAACACGTTGGGTAGCAGCACTGGTGTAGGCTTGTGTCCTCCTTTCTTGGATGAGGGTTTCATGCTGTCACTCAGATATTATGCTGTGATGAAACCTATCAGGGAGCTCTTTCTGAAGAGCCTTTGCAAGTGGGAGGGTGGACCTGCCCCCACAGTGTTCTTTCTGGTGGCACTGGGTTTTCAGTGATACTTGTAAGGAATTGACCTTTTTTCAGTTGTACATTAAATTTCCCACGTGCAAAGTTATTTTATTCTTGAGCATGATACGTATTGGTATGGCTAAACCATCAGCCTGTGATTGGAACTTCCATGGAGACAAATGGAGAACAAATTGTTAACAGTTGATAAATCAAACAAATTCCCCTTGGCATCCTGTCACTAGCAGGGCTGAAATAGGTGAGGGTCAGGTGAATTCATGGCAAAATCAATGTGAAACAGTGAACCTGGATGTGAGAATTCTTCTCTTGAAGAGCATGGAAAATGAGTGCTAAGTATTTATCAAACTAACCAGTGGCTAACCTAGAACACAGCATCTCAGTTACTCATTTTGTCATCTGGCTGATTGTGAAATAGTATTTTGTTTTGGAAAAGATGTGCCACATCATGGCAAACAGCTGCTGCTGTCACAGGAATTGTAAAGCTGCCTCAAATTTAATGCTTTCCTGAAACCACTAGAGAAAGCAGAGATGCTGAGTCACAATTGTGGTCTAGCCATAGTAAGGTGATAGTACTCACCTTCCTGACAGAGTATCATCCCCAGACTTAATTCTAAATGGACAGTCATTTAAAAAAAAAATAAAATCATCCATCAAACACTTATAAAATGCCATGAAACAAGATAATCTATTTCACTGCTTTGTTATTCAAGCCTACTTTTTGTGGGGTATTTTACTTGGATTTGAAAATATTTACATAATTTCTTTTTATTTAACTATCACCAGGTCATTGTAAAAGATGTTGCTTCTCATTGTCCATGTAGTTTCTATCCACTTAAGTAGGAAAAAAAGTAAGTTTTGTAGTCAAAAGGCTCTATTTAAAGTTATCACAATGTAATAGGATGCCTCTTGTGTATTATGTAAGACCTGCTTTCACTAGGTGAAGTGTATTTATATTAATAAAATAATATAGAAAAAAAATCATTATGTGAATAGAAGGCCCTATTCAGAAAAGGTCTTAAAATTTCTATGTGGGGTCAAAACACTTTCAGAACTATGAAATGGAACATAAGTAATATTCCTATTCCTGAGCTGTTATAGACAGAAATAAAATCCTTAGAAATATAACTGTACTTATAACCCACAGCTAAATAATGGCATTCATTCAGCAAAGAAAAAGAATGGATTTCTATTCAAGTCATGGCTAATCTGAACAGCACCCTAAAGCCTGGTACTAGAACACTGTAAGATGGCATGAACCTACCAACAGAAAAATGGATAGGTTTTTTTTTTTCCCTCCTCAGAATCCTTAGTACGTCTTCACTAAAAAGAAAGTATTCTTCATTATATCAGTCAAAATCATAGATACAGTTTATCCTATTTATTGCTTTATTGTATGTACCACATACGAAACAAATAGAATATTTAAGATCAATTGTAATTTCAGAATATTAGGATTATTTTTGAAAATTGAAATCAGAAACACGGATGTAGATCCTCAGTGAATAGTTCACATTTTTATTGGATTGAAGCAGGATGTTCCCCTGTCATCATGAGCTGATATTTTGGGTTCAGTGCTTTTCACTGGAGTGAGGTTATTTGTGCAGATACGTAAACCGTATGAAGACCACATCAAGAACCGTAATTACTGCTGCTTTTTAGACTGACGTGTATGTTCTTCTCACTTTGCAAGTTAAATTTTAACAGTTTTATTAAAAATGCCTGCTACTGTGGCAGAGTACTGGCTTCAGTGGTGCTTACCCATGCGCTGTCCTCCTTCTAAGTGTGTACCTCCTTTTATCTTCTGCCAAGCACGTATCTTCAACAATGTCATCTTCCATGCGTCTCCTCCATTTCTTCTCCTACAGTGGCTGCCACTTTTTCTTAAAAGATGCCTGATCAGAAGTGCTGTGTGACCCTGCCCTTAATGCCCAGAACATGGCACCAGTAGGGCAAACACAGTGATTTTTCCAGTGCTTCCAGGGAAACACATTCTGGAGGATATTACCTACCTAGGGGGGAGGTGAAAACAGAAGTTTAGATCAATGTGTGTCATCCACCTCTTTCAGTGGTAGTTCCATCACAGGATTGTGTTACGAAACTGATACAGTGAAAATGGTTTGGAAAAGATCTGTGACTGGGACAAGTGCTCATGTAATTGCCAGGTTTTTCTCTTTTTCTAGGCCTTTGTACGTTTTACAGAACAGCTGTACGTGCAATAGATTTGTGTTGATCTGTTGGTATAAATCATTATGACGCTGATATTGAGTTTTTGCCTTAGCAATTTGGATTATTTTTTTTTATCTGAAGAGGGAAATGGAAATCTAGATAAAAGAGCACAGGACTGTGTCATTGTGGGCAGTATTAATTTAAAAAGTACATACAATTTCTTTAAATCTTACTGTGAAAAATTTCCCTAGGCTGAGAGTGCCATACAATAAACACATTAACTGACAAACGTACACAGATGTTACTCTGACATGTAGAAGCTATGGTGAAGTTTGTGTCCCATTTGTGTGGTGGGCTGTTGATCTATCAGCAAGAGCATATGGATTAATATCACAGCGTGGGCTACATCAAAAATATCACTGGCATGAACTCACAGATGAAGAATGGTGGGGGTGTTGGAACACAGTTAAGTCTGTGATGGAATATTAATTGCAGATTTCCTGAGTTCCAAGTATTTTGCTGTGGGCTTTGTTTTTTAGCTATAACATCGCATTAGTGGGAATTCACATACTGTGGTGATGAGCGCAGTATAATATAAGGATTAGATAGGAGCTGAAATAGAGCCAACTGCTGGGTTCTGTTGATACAAGTCTGCCAGCAATTGCTGTTCCTATATTACTCGGTTGTAGGCCTGGATTTTCAATAGAAGTGCCAAACAATTTAAGATTTGTACATCAGTGGGGAAGCAAGTTTCTTGAAATCTTCATATGAGTTGCAGATTTCCCACCCTCACCTTCCCGTCTTCCGGAAGAACTCAACTTTCATCTTGTTTTCTTCTTTTTGGGTTTGAAGATACAGTCTGTCTTTGGAAGGGCTGTTTTACTAGCATCATCTTTTGTGAATATTGCCCCAATTCTCTCTCAGAAAAGTAAGGAAGGATTATTTTATTGTCATTTCTTTCTAAGGTTCTGCTTTTTGAAGGTGGTACTCAGAAGCATTCCTATTCTATTATCTTTGATGAAGCATATTCAGTTCTGCTGGGTTATGATGTCGCCAACAGGAAGATAATGTTTCTTGCTCTGCTAACAGAGTCAGTTAGGATCTATTGCCTAATACTTCAGATATTGCATATGGCAGTTGCATATCCACTATGTCATTTGTTTGGTCTAGGAATGTTTCTAGGGGTGTCCTGGATCATATGTATGTTTATGGACCATCTTGGTTCATTACAAAAGCTCTGTTTGCCCAGGCAAGAGTCGGTTTTATCAAATGAAAGTATTCATTCAGTGTTCCGCCTACTGCTTATTTTGTTTTCACTATTTTTCCATGTGCAGAGTTTAATCTATTGGAATTTGGAAGTAGTTAACTTGCTCTTAATGTGACAAAAGTGCTATACTTGGTGCTGATAAATCATATTCTCCAATAATATACTTAAGTAACTTTCACAAACTAATCTGTTGTGATGGGATCTAGTTTTCTATTTCTTCAATGTGGTTAATAATTGTAATATTTTTATGAAGTGATGAAGTTGGTAGAGGAACACCAAGTATCTGGAACATGGAAGAAATCAATAAAGACTATAAATTTTTTTTCCCTCCTATATAAAGGAGGGAAAGGGGGACAGACCTATAAGGTCTGTCAGTTTTATATGACTTAATTCAGTTACATTTCTCTGTTTACTTTATATAAAACTAAACCTTATGCAAACAATGTTGCTGCTGCTTTCACACCTCTCCTTCTCAGAAGTCCCTTCAGCATCTTAAGTCTATGGTAAAATTTTTGAAGTATTAATTATATTCTTTATGCCGAAAGAGCTGCAAAGTTCTGTACATATTGTTGGTCCTATTGCCATTGCTATGTTGTGATATCAACATCCCTCTTAATAAATTCTTCGTAAATGTAAACATCATTAAGTCTCTTGAACAGCTAAACATCAACTCATGAATTTACATGAACACTGCTAATGAACGCTTATTTATTATTTTGCATCTCTGCAATTTAGTAACAGATTTTCAAGACAATAGTCAATTTTGTAATCTTAGTTTTATAAAAACCACTAGTATTTTTTTGTCCCCTTCAACCATTTAATATGTAAATTAGGTATTCTCAAGCTTAATGTTATTCATTTTTTATAAAACAAATACATCATTAATCTGATTAAGTTCTTGGATGAGAGCGCGGTCCTCAGATCATTGTGGATCATTTATTGTTGGGCATACATCCAAAAAAATAGATTCAAGCATGGCACTTACAGTCTAGGTTTAGCAGAACTGTCAAAACCCTTAAATGGCATTTTAGAAGAATGGAAAAGCAGTGCTTACTTGCAATGGCAAGCATTATGCAAAACTTAGCAACACTTCTTATCCTTAACTGCAGCTCACTGATAATCGTTCAGAGCTTAGAAATGATGTTGTTCTTTGATGCATTTTAAGAGCATAATATAATGAAGTGAGCTTAGCACATCCTAAATCCTGTCATTATTAAAGTGTGTTGGTCACCATGAGATACGTTCTGCAAGCAGCACTAACCACCGTAAAGCTGCAGACCCCTTTTCTGAACCCTGAGGTTGGCTGTGGCTTTCATGTTAACAGATGACTTTAGGTTATCTTGAACACCCACAAGAAACAGTTAACAAGAACACAAATTGTGTCCTTGTGTATGTGTCTTGTGAAACTGCATTGGAAAAAAACCTGTCAACTTTTTACCTGTAGTGAATTCATGACTAGCTGGTGTTTTCTAACCGCTGCTGTTAGAACTACATTGTTCAACATCATAGCAGATTGTAATGTATTTAAAATTGCTAGACAGTTGAGTTCTTCTGTTTTTCTAATGTGAAGTCTGTTAAAAAGGAGTCCCACGTAGGTGTGTTCTAACACCTTTCGTAGAGGCATGAATTCTGACTGCATCCAGCAGTAATTGTGCAACTTCATGGGATTCAGAGGGCTGCTTTAAAGGTACTAAATTTAGAAAATAGTAATTGGTGATGTTGTTACACAAAAAGAAATAAACTGTTAAAAGTCTTTAGGTGAGTTTGTTTCAACAGAATAACAGGCATAATGTCTTTATCAGTGGAGCAAGTGGATGCAACTCTGAAAACAGAATTATTTGGTGGATAAAAAGGAAGGAATTTTCACAGTTCTATTTCCACACTGAAAACAAAACTTCCCGTGTTCTACACAAGATATGTAGCAAAACTAAGTTTGTATAGGATTGAAACAAGAATACATTTTCTTTTTAAATGAAGAGTTACTAAAGTAGGTTTTATGTGACACACAAGACTTCAGGTTTCAAGTGGAGGGTGAGATCCATATTTATTTTATTCAGACAATTACATTATCAGTACTGAAATACAGGAAAAATTGCAAGTATTTTACAAGGTGCAAGCCTAAGGATTTTCTAAAATGTGACAACAATAATTTTTAAATTTTGTGTTTGGGTAAATCTTTGTAATTCAAAATGCCAACTAAATTAACCCAGGTCTGGGAAAGCATGCACTTGGAAATAGCACCTATATATTAGAGTAGCTAGATCAGCTTTAAAAAGAAAATAATTGAATGTGTAAATATAAAAATGTAATAATTAAATGTAAATGTAAATGTTCTGTAACACATGTACATTATGTATTTTTTTTTTTTTGTTATAAATACTAAAATTTCCTTTTTAGTTCTCTGTAAATGAGAAGATTGGCTAATGAAGCTACCTGCAAATTTTTCTAGCAAAAAGTGTTATCCAAAAGGTTAATCTTCTGAGAATGGATACAGGGGACATTTAATATTTCAATTTGCTGCATTTTGTCTTTGAGACTATTTTAAAACTAGGACTGGAGCTTATAATATTTTAAGCACTATTATGATATTAAATATTTCTCACTGATGTAGGTACAGTACTGCACATAATTCAATGTCACAATGTCACTGTAGATTAAAAGGATGCTCTGGCCGAGGGTGCTTTATGAGATCTTATTCTTAGTTTAAATATTTATGATTTTAAACATACCAAATCCAATTTTTTCCATTGTCATCTTTGAGAAATGTCAGTTTAGCATAGATAAATATATATATCATGCTTAAAGACAGAAATAGATGTTTTTTAGATGAGGCAACCAAAAGTACATGAAGAGAGGGAGTATGAAGGAATAAAATACTAATTTATGGCATAAATAATTCTTGGATCTCTAGTAAAGCCTAGGAATTTTTGCTTGCAGATCTCAGTTTTAGTGACCAAAGTATTTTTTTTTGGTGTCTACAAAAAAGGAAAATAAAAGCTTTGAGGCTCTGGGGCACTCACATCTTCTCCAGTTTGCTATAGTATCATGTCCTCTTCTGTAGTAAACACCTTTCACTTGAGCACTCACTGTTGAAGCAAGTTTCTCCCCACACAGTCAAGAGAAGCCTCAAGGAGTGTTCCACTGGTACCCACTGAAGCAGTGGCAAATGAAGTTCCTTTCCCCCGGTAGAAGGGGTGACAGCAGTAAGGTTGCATCTACTGCATATATGCCCTTCTTGGGTTGTTTTGGAGGATTCATTTCAGACTGTCTTTATTTTTAGTCAGTTATCGCTTACTGATTGTGCTCAAAGCATCACTTTAAAACCATAATGCCTGCACTTTGATCTGAGGTTGAATTTTAACAGTATGGCTGACTACCACCAAAAGATTTGCGCCCACTTCCTTCTTTTTATCATTTCTGATGCATTTATGGCGCCTATTTAGCAAGTTTAGAGCGTTCTACTTTGAATATGTTATTGGTGAATTAAAAATGAAATAATAATTTTACAATATTTTTTCCACTATTTCTGGACATCACTGTTTCTGGGCGTTACCATTTCATAGAAAATTGAGTTTGTAGTTAAGTTAATCCGCAGTATGAATGCTTAGCAGTAGGTAAGTGTCTATGCAGAGCTTGTACGAAATAGCAAGGACTGTTGTAAGCTAATTCCTTAGATGACTCACTCTCAGGGAGCAATATGCAAAAAGCTTGAACGAAACAAAGCAAGATGCTCCCTTCCCAGTCTTTCATGTATCTTTGGAGAAGAGGCTGGTATCTTTGCTTTGTCATCTCCTCTGACCTTTGGACTTTACTCACACTTTATTCCTTCCTTGCTGTCTTGCCAGATGATGAATGTGAGTTGTGTTGTAATACTTTGGGAATATTTTACCTCGACTCACTTGTTAAAATGTTATTTTTATTAATGTGTTAGCGTTGTTTTATGGGAGTTAATGAATAAGAAACAGAAGAGTTATGTGATCACAGTAAGCACTCTAGGGACAGTGTTGGAGCTGTCATTTATGAAGATTTTACCTGTAAATTTTGCTTGAATTGCAAAAATAAGCATGTAAGACCAAAATTGGGGGTGTATAGTTCTACAAGGGATTTTGACGAGAACAGGTGATTTTTCTCTTTTGTAGGGAAGAGGATTGCCTTCTGTAAGTCTTAACCACTGTCTCTTGAAGATCTGTTCAGCAGCTGTTGTCTTAGCACCACTTCTTCTTGTTAATGACTTACAGTGTGAGATTTTTTACAAACTGTATTGTTATGTTGCAGTTTTCTTCCCCTCTTACTGCCTAGATCCAGAATTATGTGGAATTCTCTGTAAGAGAAAATACGAAACCTGCCCAAAAAAGGTCTGATTAAACTAAACCTTTTCACATTTATTATGGCTCCAAATATTCCCCAGAACTGCCATATCTATTAAACTCTGGATTGGAAGATTGAATGAGTTATATGGATATATACTGTACCTCTTAAGTTTGAACTTATATAAAAATGGCGTAACATTAATCATTATATCCTAAGAGACTCTTTAAAGTGCATAGACTTGATAGTACAGTATATTGGTTTTCAGTACTTGTAAAATGAATGTGAGGAGGAAATGCTTAAAATGATAGCAAATATGTAAGCGTGTAGGTGTGTCTTAGTCTTTTGAGTTATGTAAATCAGTAGCGTTTGAGAAGAACAATTTAACATTTTCCTGAGTGAGGTTCATAGTTTGGGAATCTAATTGTAGGTTTTGCATAAAACTGCTCTTTGTTACTTCTGTAACACTTGTGTACACCTCTTGATTTGTAGTTTAACAGGTTTAGTCCAAACATTCGGAAAGCATCACCTTTGCAGTGAGGTTGCTCATGCAGAGCAGCCTGGCTATGGCAGTGAACAATGGAACTTGGTAGCCTGTTGTTCAGTTTAGTTCCTAGAGCCAATACTTGCTTTCCAGTAATATTTTCTTAGACATGTAAACAAATGTGCCATACACCAATTTTATAATGGCTAATCTCCAGTGTAGCCTCATAGATTATGAAGATGACAGCAAAATTATTACTTTGGGAATTTTGTATTGCACAGTAAAATTGAAGACACAATTTTAAAAGAAGAAAACAATATTTAAGCCGACACAAGATAACATAATTTGTTTGTTAAATGCACAGTAAGCATACGTACAGAATGGACAGCAGAATGATACTCAGTTGTTTCTTGTGGCTCAGAAGGAGTTCTGTGTGTGAAAAGCTACATGCGTTTCAGTATAAATCTATAAAATTATAAAGGAAACATGTTTGATTCTGGTATTATAATTCTGTTAAATCTCTCATCAGTGTTAGGTGATGTGGCCCACTTCTAACTTTTTATGGTAAAACTTGTTTCTGTGCAGCTGTATGTTAGAAATCTAATTAAAGAAACCTGTGTCTAGGGTGGATCTTGTCTAATAACTCACTTTTTACAGTGAGCTACAACCTCTTATTCTGAGGCTCTTTTGCATCTCAAAGCTGAACCTACTACTTGGAAAACTGTGTTTGATAATTTATTTTTGCTACATCTTCAAACTTGTATTTATCACAGAGCCGTGACTTCCTGCCCAGCACTAAATAAAAGCCTATTGTAATCCTCACCTCTGAGTAGCTTAAGGTTCAGCATTCTTTCCTCTTCTGTGTCGCATTCTCTGTCCCCACCACCGCAGAGGATTTTGTTTTGTAAGAACTAATGAATGGTGGATGGTTGATCGTCTGAAATGCCTCATTGGGTCTTTCTGTTCAGAACTCCACCTTGCTAGAACTGAAGTCCAATGCTTAGTATTTTGTTAGGTGTCCTGGGTTTAGCTTAAACCACGACATTAAGTTTAAGGACTGTATTTATGTAAGGCCGAACAGTATCAGCTGCACTTGAGGGTGAATTTGCATGAAGAGTATTTTGATGGAGTTGCAAAATCTTACCTTTCTTTCTATATTATCTTACATAGTTCTTATGTGTCTATTTGCATATATAAATGTACACTAGTGTGAATTGAACATCACACCTGATAAAAACTACATCATTTCAGAGCCTTCCTCAAGATTTTCAGTTGTTACAGAAGAATATGTGATTTAGGTATCCTCCAAAACAGCTTTTCTCTATTGCGTTACAAGAATGACTGCATAAATTATAAGCAACTTTAATATGAAAAATTTCATGATCTTTGGGAAAATTTTAACTGGTTTTCAGTGGGAAAATCTGGTTGAATACTTAGAATAATTTAAAATTGGTCAGAATTTCAAACCTGCTGAAGCAGATGCGGTTTTGACATTTATTTTCATGAATTGTTTTCCCAGTTGTTGTCAACCTGTTACACTGCATGATCTTCATCAGGTTGTGTCAGTGCTTCTGAGCCTGTCCTTGTTCATAACAGCTGAAGACAGCTCTATTTCTCCAGGACAATGAAGCACATAGTTTTCAGGATAAAACTTGCACAAGCTTGAAATGAAGCATTTGTTCTGCATGGTTCTTTAACAATGGAAGAAGCTAATTTTAAGAGAAATGATTCTTCAGTGTATACTGGTGTCAGCTTTTGCAATCACCTATCAACAGTGGCTAAGGACAAGAAATCACATGCCCATGAAAGACACTAGGAGGAGGAGAACAGAAAACGAAACCCAAAGTAAAAAAAAACCAGCAGTATGACTTGAGCTGGAAAATGGAAATAAGACTTAAAAGCTAGATTTAAAGTACTACAGCATGTAAGTATAGGCAGAGATGTATATTACTTCACTGTATACTAAACCTCCTGCAAGTCTAGACCGCAGATGAGTCAGGTGGTTCATTTTCCATCTTCAGCTGTTTTATGGCTTCACCCTAATCTGGGTGTCAAATATAATAACTATGAGACTGAACAGGTAGTGCCAGATGATGTGGATAATCTGATTTTTGTTTTGGTAGGGTTAGTTTTCAGCTGGATCAGCTCGCTGATCCGACTTGCTGTGCAGTTGCATGGGAAATGTTGAAGTATGCCAGGAGAAAGGAAGAACAGGACTGCTCTGTTTTAAGAGCAGGCCATGGTTAGCTCAAATTAAGTACAAATAAAGCTTTGAAACTCCATCCTTACCTGTGGAAAATTCAGTAGATAACATATAATTTGGACCTGAAATTTTTGGATGGGATGCAGTTTGTGCCATTATTTGTTCTTCAGATGTGCGTTTACTGGGTTAATTATAAATCTTTCATTAATGTTCTGCTGCTTTTTTTTTAAAACAGTAGATGAACCCAAACTCAGTATTTAGGCTTTTTTAATGTACTTTATCTCTGCACAAAAATCTCTTACGTACTTTTAACACTGAGATACAAATTATTTGATGGTGGCAGTATAATCCATGCTTACCTCATTTATTTGTTCACGGTATTTTGACTACTTTTTCATTGTTGATCAGCAGTTTTCTTTGTCTCAGAATTATCCTGAATCCACAATCTTTTAGTTGCTATTCACTATGATACTCTTCTTTCTGTAAGAGGAAATAAGCTAGCCCACTTTTTCAGGTGTGTACATTTATGAACCGTTACCTACTTGCTTTTGCTGAAGATTCACGTGTCTCTTCTTCTCAGTACCCTCTTCCTTAGTCCTTTTCCAGTTTCCAGCAGCAAAGTAACCCCCATGCTGAAAGATGTTCTTTCATGAGTTGATGCAGTTTAGCAACACAGTAGAAAACTGTGCAGTTTTCTGCAAATTTAAAAATTAACTAAAGGAGATAACCAGCAAGTACCAGCTTGCATGAACAGAGCATGTGTCTTACAGGACGACATGGCCAGGGGAAGAGTAGGGGGCAAGGGGAAGGATGAAGCTTTTCTCTTTGGTGCAGTGCTATTTATTCAGCTCACTAAATCAGATCACTGTGATTGTTGTTAATTCAGAACACTGTACTTGTAGTATATTACGGTATTCTAGGTGTTTCCTGTGTTGTCTTCTCTGAAAGATCAGGTATCTTACCCTTCTTACCTATTGTGATACAGTGGCACAAACCTATGAACATGTCTCATAAATAACTATGCAATGTATTTGTAGTTATTTTGAAGTAAATAATAATCCTAATTTACAGCTAGAAAACTACTTGAGAGGTTTCCAACTACTCCCTTTAATGAAAAAATATATGAAAAGCTTTTCCTTAAAAAAACAAAACAAAATTGCATTGAATTTACAGTATCCATAAGATATGCAAAACAAAGCAAGCATTCTTTGGCTCTAAATGTAGGAACGGGCTATAAAAGGGTTATAAAGTTTTACTTGGCACAACATTGGTAGCAAGTTTACAGCTGTACGGTTTCTCCTCCATTCATGGCAACATTCCCCTTGTCTGCATAGGACCAAAATTTCATGTATAGTAGTGAAGACCATCATGATCAGCTATTCTCACTTGTCTTGAGCCAGAGAATTTGACTTCAGTTTCAAATCTATGAGAACCTATGGCAGTATTTTACTTTGTCACTTGCTAAGTTACTGTGACTGAGGTGATGTTAGATAGCTGGCTGTGGAGTTGGCATACGGCTTTTTAGAAAGATGAATAATTTTTATGTAAAGGCTTAAAGATGTTGACAATCAACTCTCCCTCCATACAGATCTTTCAGATAGCTAATTATGCAATTAAAATGAGCATGTTACTTCTAATACGAATTTTTCTAGCTCTGTCTTTTGCCTTTGGATTTTTTTATTACTTTGTTTCTAGATCAGAGACTATTTTAACTTTTGGGGGTTTCACTGGCACACTTTACCATTAATAATTTTATGTAATTGTCAGGTATTTAAGTAAGAATAGATGCTAATACAAAGCTCTTCTGTCATAGCTGATTCTGTTTACACTTCCCATCTGAAATTTAGCAAGATAGCTTAACCTTCCTCTATATAATATATCCTTCATTTTTATTTGTTTTTTATTTTTATTGATATTTTATCTTTTAAAATATAACTTTTAAAGTTGAGATACAATTTTTGGTAAGTCTTGCAGCGCTTTGTGTTACATCAGCAGAGGTTCCTCTTCTGGCTGAATTTCAACTCTCATTAAGAAGAACAAGAAAAATTAGTTCAGGTTGCTTAACAAGTCTCACTACTAAGTTTTCTAACTTTCCAGAAAAGAAGTTAACTAACAGCTTTGGGTTTATTTTTCTTAAAAAAAAAAAAAATCAAAAAATCCAACAAACCAAAAAAACAACCAAACCTGAAAATACAATATTTGGTTTGTGGGTTTGTTTTTTTCCCATTACTTTTTCATTTCTCACTGAAAGAAGTAGGGGATATGTAAAACAAAAGAGATAGCCTTACCTTCACCCACAAAATCCCCACTTTCCTAGAAGAAAAGGCAGAATGATTTCTGAATTTCATGCAAAGCTGAAAAATTTTACTTCCCCTTCTCCCCCCCCCAAAAAAAAAAAAAAAAAAAAAAAAAGAAGTCAGTACAGACACTTTTTGACAAAATGTATTCATATTTTTTCTTTGACCTGAGAACATCCAGAAGGAATACATTGACTAATCCAGTAGCTTTTTTCTTACTGTGGTCTATTAGACGAGCAGCTGTTCATGTATTATTTGTAATAACCACTGATAATATCTGCTAGGAAAATTAATCCCAGATTGTGGAATAAGCCTAGTAAAGGAATTTGCTTACTTTTATTTGTTTATCTTTTACAAATTTGAGTGTTAATTTATAGTTTGAAATTTGGTGTAAGTGGAGTCACTTGGAGACCTGGAGTAAGGAAAGAGTGTTCTGGAGACAGAAGCACACAGTATACACTGTACTTTCAACTATGTAATATTTAAATAGATGTCATAAGTCTTTTCTGTAAATGCCTGAGAGAAAATTCTCTTACCATGGTGTGATAACTATAACCCTGCTGTGCATGTGGGTTTTTTGTTTGATTTGGTTTTGTTGAGTTTTTTGTGTGGTATTTTTTGTTTTTTGTTTCTGTTTTAATTTTAATGGCATTCATAGCAAAAGGCATATACTGCAATGAATTAATATTTGGGCTTAACAACTGTTCTCTAAGCAGAACAATGTTTACAGTTTTTATATCAGTTTTAACAGAAATCATGGTTTACATACATTCACTTCTCCTTACAGATGCACTTCAGCATACTATGCATTGAAATTCTTCCCTCTGAAGTTCTCTGTGCTCTATTGGTTGCAATATATTTTTAATTTAGAGGAAAAAAATTGAGTAATGGTGTTTTTAAAGAAAATATCAGACTGTGATAACCAAGGATGTGCTCAAGTGGCATGAATACTTCAGTTCCAGATGGGTCAGCTTTAGGGGTCAAGTTGTGAAGAGAAAGCCATCACACACACTTCATCAACACTGTGGAATGAGAGACCAGTGCATTTACTGAGCAATGGATTTCCAGTGAGCGTATAAACTAATTGGTGGATGAACATGCCCCAGGAGCAATGATTTTAAGGTCATAGCAGGCTCAGTGAATTGTGCTGACTTACACTGTGTCTCGCTGATAGCTGATCTTACCAATGAGCAGTTTAGAGGCATTCAAGCCTGAACTCTTTTCCATGTGCCTTGAATGGCATGTCAGCGGTCACTGTTTCTGACATCCTTTATATTTGTCCAGTCAGCTCTAAATCTTTAGGTTGGGCTTTAGCGTACTCAGGAAAGAAAGGAGAGAAGCGATTATTTTCAGTCATTGAGTTCTGAAGATCTTAGTGTTAATTATGCCAAACACGGCTGGTTCATCAACAAACTAGAAATGTTAAAGAGAGAAGAGAGAGGGAACTGATATTTTCAATGATCAAAAGTATCCCCATTATAACTTTCTTTTTCTTAGCTTTTACTTTTTACTTCTTCTGATTAATTTCAAACTATCTTTGAAGACATTAGTGGAGTAAATACTGATTTTTATATGACATGGCAAGTTCACAAACTGAAAAGTTGCTCTAATATTATTTGAGCTGTCCACTATTTACAAAATGAAATAGTGAACATCTCAGTCATGTATCTGTTCCCCGCTAGTGGTGCATTGCTTCTCATGTGAAACATTTGCTTTTGTTTTGGATAAATGTTTGCTCATTCTTTGTCTACTCTGAGCACAAAACAGAACCATGCAGAGGTCCTTTTAAATTTGCAATCAATTAAGGAATGCTACAGTAGCTCTAATTCCCTTTTTTGGAAGGGAGAGGAAAAGCTAATTTGGTTTATGATTGTTAAGCCTTTGCTGAGGCTGTTTTCTTTAATCTTAACAGCAGTTAAGTAGTTTAAAACAAACTTTGTCAATATATATTTTTAATAAAATTCAGCAGAAGGTCTGTTCAGCATCATCTTTGAACATGGATATGTGTTCAGTGATCCTTGTAATGTAAAAAAAAAAAAGAGTTAACTTGTTTTTGGCCTTAACATTTAATATCTAATAATGATGATATTCATATTAATTAATTTTTTAACCTGAACTCTTAGGCGTGTTTAAGTACAATCATTAAATTCTAAGTACTTGTGTATATATTTATACATATATGTGTGTGTATGAACTAGTATGCACAAATACGTGATTTCTTGAGAATGTGGACTCAAAATAACAGAATGTTGTATTACTGATTTTTAAAGCAAACCATGCATCTGTAGTGTGTGAGTATGTGTGAATCTTCTTCATCTAGGAAGCGATTAGCAGTAAGTTATTCATCATAATTATTTTTAAGATGGAAAAAAGCTTGGCTTCATCAATTGATGTGAATAGTATGATTTGTATAAGGGACATGGCTTGCTCTGATCTTCCTGTACAGCCTTTGTTTTCTGCCCTCCTTTTAGGTAGGAAGGAGGTGATCACAGACATTCCTACTAGTGTGAGTTAGAACAAGCAGCAGGACTGGGTGAGAGTCTTGTCCACAAGATCAACATTTTGCAAAACTGATGTTCTTGTCATTTACTGAAATATCTGTATGCAAATTTGTTCCCACATCTGTGCACCTGGTGTAGAGCTTCAGGCTGTTGAATGGAACTCCTAATTTACAGGATCCAAGTTTAGTTCAAGAACTCACAGGACCTTTTAACGTAGATTTTACGGTTGTTTAGCAAACATAGAATTCAAGGTCTCTGTCTCAGATTAACAGGAAACAATCAGAGTTAGAATCAAATATGGAATTAGTTTATATCCTTGCTATGTGTATTAAAAGAAGCAATATTGTAATTAAAATGCAGATAAACATTGTGGAAATCTCACATAACTGTAATAGGATGTCCTCATCATATGATTTCAGTTCATTATACTCTATTACTTTATCCTCTTCTGTGTCTCTGAAGCTGCTTTGTTGGGGTATATCAATATTCAATTACAAAAATTAAGTAATCAAAATAAATTTCTTTTATTTTTTCTGCAAATGACATTGGAACAAAATAGTGGTTTTGAACAGAACCAGAGCACAATTACTTCAGTAACTCAAAAGAAAAAAATGCATATTATGGCTATTACGATAGTTCTCTGGCGTTTTGAGAACATGTTAAAATAGTAGTGCTTATGCATCATCCCGAATCTATTAAGAACATGTAATGTTAGTTGACGAACTCACGAGAGCTATGGCTTACAACCTCCTTATTCTTAACTGTTCAGCAAAGTAATAGCATAAATGCTCCTATTTGGCAAAATGGGAGTGTTTTTCTATAGGCTGTTATATATTATGTGCCTTTTTAACTTTTGGGATTGTAGTCCTGCTGTCTCTCTTGGTGTGAAACAAAACCATCATCTGTGTGGTGTATGACTTTTCTCTGGAACGATGATGAGGAAGATGGATCTGCTTTTCAAATCTTTGTGGGATCACTGAACACCACAATATCTGTTCTCAGAAATGAGGAAGAACAGTGCTAAAAGAATAATAGAAACAGTGCAAGTATTAATGCTGCATGAATGAAAACCCATGTCCAGATTACAAACTGGACACAGGCTGTAGGGTTTAACAACTGAGTCAATAGCAAATTTATCAAGTGTAGGGTGAATATAGAAGTAATGTGCAAAAAGACTTTTTTATGATCATGTGCCAGCTGGCATAGGGGAAAATAAGTCAATGACAAAGGAGGACTTGGAAGATGGAGATACTTCAGAGTTTGCTAATAGAGTAAGAAAGCAAGAGTAGTGATAGTGTTTGTTTGCTGTGTTTGAGAAACTCTGACATTAAATTACAGAGCGTCCCTTTTCTTGACTCCTCCTCTTTTTATCTCTTTCCATTTAAGTATTTTTTTCTCTTTCTTTGCCCACAGTTGCCAGTACTTAGATCACTAACTCCTGTGTGTATTTAAAATATATGGCTTTCTTCTCTCACTATGTTCTTTCCTTTAAACAACTGGTGTTTGTTTATTTTTGCTGGTTGTCATTTGAAATATCTCAGTGTCAGTTTACAAAGGCTTCTGTGTTACTTCAGTGGGTACACTGTAAGAACAGATGTGTTCACAGTGTTTGCAGTAGTGAACAGAATCCCCCAGTGAACATGTGCTGCTGGTTTGGAAGGTGCTATATGTGTAATCACAGAAAATACTACAGCAAGTAAATGGGTGACATCTCAGAGCGTGAGAGGTATCTATGTATGCAGTTCAGGGTATATTGGAAAAAAAGGAAGAGGTATTAGAAATGTTTTTGCCTTCATGTCATGAACTGAAAATGTTAGAATTAAGATAAATCCTTAAATTTTCTTATTAAGAACTCTTCTGTGCAAAAATGTCAATAGAATTGAGACAGCACTTACTGAAAGGTAAAGACTGACCTAAGACAGAATTGTATAGAATGTTCTTTTAAATGTCAAAAAGAGAACTGGAAATAATTCATAAAAAATTTTAGTCTGTGTTCTACAAATGTAAGTGCTTTTCTGTGTTACGTTGTTCTTAGTAAATCTTCTCACTCAGTGCTATGTCCCACGTTATATAATCTTTCGTTTTATCTTTTCATTCTATCATGGCACAGCATACCTAGCTAATCCATCAGAAATCCCTTTCCTTATCAGTCACTCAAGAATGATTATACTGTACAGTATGACAGCATTAGACATCACTTACCTTCCTAAACTACAGATTACTTGAGAGAAAAGTACTTTTTTGTGCGTGTGTGTTTGAGGATGTCTTGACTTCATGGCGACTTCATCCTTTGTTTTCCTTTTTTCCTGCTTTTTCCAAAATGACTGAAGAAGGTGCATCAAAAGTTTCACAAAGATACTTTTATTGTACATATTGTTACATTTTATTTGTAGTCATCCCTTTCTGTATTATTTTTTTGCAAATTTGTGGATATTCATGTCTTCCTCCACTTTTTGTTCAGCGTAGTAATTTGACAACATAGTGATGATTTTCTGTTGTTTTAGCTAATTTCCGGTGTCATAGACAGTGCTAGCACTTTCAGATGCATCAAAGATCAGAGACCTTGTACACCCTGACAGCCTGCTTCAGTGGAGTTTTTGATACAGTAGATCACAGCTGCCTCTTTGGAAGTGTTGTAATGTATTGTGTCCTGTTTTGCTGTGGAGCTGTTAACAGATATTTGACACTAGATATTCTAGGATTCTCAACTGATGATGTACCACATGGTACAGAAATATTTGCTATTATACATTCCTTGTTAAGCCAGATGAGAATTTCAGTATTATACCTTCAATGTCATGGTGGATTCAGGACTGATTATCATGAATGTTTAGGGAATTTGCATAATTTTGTCATAAAAAGACTAGTGCAGTCTGTCATGATGGTTGATGCTTCTTACCAGGAAGACTGAAAGTAATTTTACAAAATTCAGTAAATTTCATGTATATTTTAGATGGCTTTGTCAACATTGTGTGATAGTATCAAGTAAGAAGGGATGAGCAGTGATGCCCCTGGTGTTGTTAGAAGTTTGGTTTTTTTCCAGAAGAAAATATAGCAAACGTTAGGCAACCATTAAACAGCACATACTTGACTGGTGACAAAGAGGTTTTATCTGCAAATGTACTTAATGATGTCTTTTTGAAAAATACCCCTTCAAAATAGTCAAAATAGAATTTGCTTTATTCTGCAGTCATTGAATGGACATACTGGGGTTTGCTAGTTTTTAGTAAACAGTTATAAGAGGGTCTGCATGAAGCACTTCTAAACCTGTCAGGCTGAAAATAGTGTATATTTCAGTGTTCAAAAGTTGTGGCGTTTCTTACCTACTCAGTGAAGAAGGCACATAATGTATATGAGTTGGCCAGGAACAGGTTTTTAGAGGAAGAATTGTCATTTATGGTAAATGAACGCAGTAAGAGTTGATTATTTGCAAAGTGATAAAAGCACTAGTTGTTCTCTATATAGACTGTATCCTTCACTGTACATTTTGATTTTAAATTATTCTTTGAAAGAATTACTTTGCAATTTTTGGTGGCCATTTAAACTAAAAACAGTAAAACAAATGAAGAGAGAAGGACCCAATCTGGGGGACTCAACTTAGGCCAAAGCTAATTGTCTCTGAGTGACACTGCTTCTTATAGCTTCAGTATTATTTGCAGTGTCGCCTCTAGTAGGGTCTTCGGAGAGTTTTTGCTGTTTGAACTAAAAAGCAAGGAAGCAGTGTTGCTGCCATGGAGCACCTCTTGTTTGGAAAGATCACTTCTTTCTGCATTTCTTTCTCATATGGAGAAAGAAGGGTTTGTTCTACATTTTGACCTTGCTGATCTTCAAGCTATGTTTGAAAAATCTCTGACTTCTTTTTGGCTTTATTCAGGAGCCTGGCGCCCAAAAAACACTGCCAAGGACAGTGCAGAAATGTATTTAAACCACGTATAGAAAGAAAATTGAAGTCCATTATAATTTTATGTTAATTTAATTTAAAGAGGGAAATAAAGTAAAAATTAGGATTATTGCTCTCCAAAGGTCACTTTATTGCACTAAGTGTTGCAAAGATTATTTTACCGATACTGCCACAATGGGGAAGATCACAGATGTACTTGTGTCTGTACTTGTGAAATTCACTGCAGTTGGGGAGTCATGATTCTCATTTACGTTCCGTAGGATATTGTATTCAGGCTGCAAGTCTCTATATTAAGTTCTATTATTAGTTAGTTTTATCCAAAGGATTATATTGGGTTTGCATAGTGCTTTTTGTGTGGTCACTTACTAATATGTCTGCACTACTTTTGCTTGCTCTTGATTTTCTTAGTGCTGAAAATCTCCCAAGTCTTTTATTAACAGAATATTTATATAGAATCATAGAACAGCCTGGGTAGGAGAGTACCTTCAGAGGTCATGTAGACCAACCCCTCTGCAATAAGCAGGGGCATCTTCAACTAGATCAGGTTGCTCAGATCCCCATCCAGCTTGACCTCGAATGTTTCCAGGGATTTAGCATCTACCACCTCCCTGGGCAACCTGTTTCAGTGTTTCAGCACCCTCAGTGTAAAAAATTCTTCCTAATTTCTAGTCTAAATCTGTCCTCTTTCAGTCTAAAACCATTACGCTTTGTGTTAATGCAACAGGCCCTGCTAAAATGTTTGCCCCATCTTTCTTACTAGACCCGTTTCAGTACTGAAAGATCTCAATAAGGTCTCCCTGGAGCCTTTTCCAGGATAAAAACCCCGAACTCTCTCAGCCTTTCCTCACAGGAGAGGTGTTCCAGCTTTCTGACCATTTTTTGTGGCCTCCTCTGGAGCTGCTCCAACAGGTCCATGTCTTTTCTGTACTGAGGACCCCAGAGCTGGATGCACACAACTGAGGTGGAGTCTCACCAGAGTAGATGGTGAGAATCACCTCCCTTGACCTGCTGACCATATATTAATTATGGTCATAATTAAAATGAGTAAATGTTTCTGTTTGTTTATGGTTTTATGTTTTGGTTGGTGGAGTTTTTTGTTTGGTTGTTTTTTTTCCCTGATGCTGAAACCCAGCATGACAGTCTTCATCACATAGAAATGTTTTGCAGCAGAACTGTGAACTCTGGATGGGAGACTGAGGAAGCATAAAGCCCAGTGTTACTATGTAACCACTGAGTACATCAGTGATGTTCTTGTCTTCCTAATCTAAGAAACTAATTTGTTTTCCCACAAAACAAGGATGGTATAGAGCTTTTTCTTTTTCTTTTTTGTTTGTTTTGTTTTCCCTTTATTCTGCTGTTTTGTTAATGAAAATAAAGAAGTCGGTAATCTGGCCCTAGAATTCATTATTTATATTTGCAAGTCATCAGATCTTGTTTTAGTCTCTTGTTTTTTCATAGCTGTGAGCCATTCTGGCATGCCTTTAGGTTTATGACATCCTGCTGTGTAAGGATGTTTCAGCTGTGGTTTCTGGATACCTTTTCATAAGGTTCCTTTTTTTATTTTTTTTATAGTATGCTAAATTATATCATGAGCTATTAAGACAGGTTATGCATTTGTTAGTTTAAAAACATCTCTAATTATTTTACTGTGCTAAAGTATTACTGCATGTATGCTTCGGGCATGATTTCTTTGCTAACAGCCTATTATGTATTCATAGGAGCAACAATACCGATTCATACCTTTGGGAATATTATTTAATTTGGCAAATAGAGTATTTTTAGTATTCATACGTTGTTTAGAGTCAATATATCCATGAAAGCAAACAGAGGAATGAATATACTGTATGTTCATATTCAGTAAATCTTTTGTTTTACTTCCATTAAAGCCCAAATTAGTTGGGCACAAATAGAAAATCTGTAGTAGCTTTAAAGTAAAATAAAATTGGTTTTGATTTAGTTCAAGTCAACCATCTCATTTAAAATTAGCCCAGAGGTCTTGTAAAAATGCTAGTAATCTAAACATAATAATGCACATTGCCCAATTGCTTCTGTATATGATATAGGTTCAGTGCTGTAATGCTTTGACAGCCCATTACTGAATGTAATGAACAGCTATTTTTAAACAGAAGAAATTCAAGTTGACAGCTTGGCAATGAAATTCAGCTAGTGGCATAATTTTTGTCATCTTCAGTATAGAGAGTGGATTTCAGTTTAGTTTAAAGAAATTTGTGTCATGGACTTTATGGAGCAAGCATTTTTTTGCTTCAGTTTACTAGATACACTTTGAAGTGCTTGAACTAAAGCTGCGTTTTGTCAAATACCGAAACCTGCACTCCTGTCAGGGTAGAAGAAGCTCTGTGAGAAGTCAGTGATTAATGAAAACAGGTTGAAGTCTTAAGGAAGAGAATGTACTAGAACTGAATTTATAAACACAAACTCACTTTTTTAGCTTTTGGTTTAGTAAATGAAAACTGTAGCTCTGTAAGCCCTTCAAGAGGGATTTAAGTGTGAGTCGATAGGAAACTAAGAGAAGGGACAGAGAAAGTAGCTGTCAAATTGCACGTATTTTGTGGTAGAAATCTATAAATTCAGGCCAGGCTCCCATCTATCATTTTCCTTATCTCAGTTGCCTACTGCATTGGGAAGTGAATAAGATTCTGATTTCTTTCTGTATGTGGGAAGTGTTTGCTCAGGGCTTTCTTCAACAGCTCGTGGTAACAGGGTATGTTGGGTTGGCATGGCAGTGTTTTGGTAGCAGGGAGGAGTGGGAGGGTGAGGGTTACAAGGGGGGCTTCTGTGGGGAGCTGGTAGAAGCTTCCACCATGTTCAATAGAGCCAATGTCAGCTGGCTCCAAGGCAGACCCACCACTGGCCAAGGCTGAGCCCATGAGTGATGGTGAAAGCGCCTCTGGGATAACATATTTAAGAAGGCAGGGGAAAACTGTGCAACAGCAACTGCAGCCAGAGAGAGGAGTAAGAATAAGCAAGAGAGACACCTCTACAGACATCTTCCAGAGCACCGTACAGATTTCTGTTTCGGAGCTGTACTTCTATTCCATGTTCTGTAAGTGCACTGACGTACACCGCAGATTTGGGAAAAAAGATACGACCCCTGGATAGAGTGATTTTAATCATACTTTTGCAATATACATAACTCTGATTCTAATCAGTTCTAAAAATCACCCAGTGTCTTGCTTCCTTTCCAAAATTACTGCAGTAAAAAGACATAAGTTTTCCGCTTCTACATTAAGTGAAGTGAATCTTCTAAATAACTTTTTCTGCTGACTTCCATCTCACTTTCAACTGTTAAATCTATTTCTCTGTTTCCAGTAATCTCTGGTACCAATTCTTATGCCTTGTTAACACTTTTCTTTCTGCATTCCACGTTGCATCCAATCCCTCTGGAATAATCCCTTTCTTAAATCTCTCCTTATTCTGACACAATTCTTGCTACGTGCTATGACCCTTGCTTTTCCCATCTCTCTATTTCTGTCTGGGCTTGCCTCTGTATTCTGGAGAGCAAATAATATACTGCATTTTCATGTTTGGGTCTGCTATTTTTCATGTTATTTGGTTTTAAGAGGCTTGTTTATAAATGTGGTGTGACTGTGTCTTGTTAGGATGATCTCTATCTCTCTGATACACCTGATTCAAGTCTTTTGATGCTTTAGCAAGTGGTGGCAAGTTCTCTGGTGCAAGTGGATAGCTTGTATGAATGCCAAAGTTTCCTTGACCAAATTCGGGCTCGGAAATGCTACTGATGTTTTAATTTATGGATTATTATGCTTACTTACTTATTTTTGTGAATTATCATTCCAAATGTGCCCCCTCCTTTCAGAGTGAACAGGGTATACCCAGTCTTTTCTTAAAAGAGTATGGAGTAAAGCGGTAATAATCAATATCCAGAGTTCCTAATGATACCAAGATACCCTACAACTCCTTCAATTAAGTTACTTCAGAAAGGTGCTGGTTTGGGGTATTTTTTTTCATACACAATTTTGCCTGCCGATCTAATAGCGCTTTCACTCGGGTATGACAAACTGCAGAAGACCGTTCCTTTGTGGAACGTTACTTTCCATGGGAATCCCCTCATGGTATGTTGGAAAAGAATGCTGAGGAATGCTTGGTGAGAAGGGGCCTGTGACACAGCCAGAAAGCTCATTTTGCAGTGCTACTATTTATCAGTTCCCACAGGGTTTGGGAAGAAAGGGCAGACTGTTACAGAGCTATATAATAATTAAGGTGGCATGTGGGGATGATTTAATAGGATTGTCATTTTAATTTATCCTTCTGTGAAATGCCCATTAATCACCAGCTAGTCTGTTTTCCTTTTTTTTTTCCTTTCCTTTTTTTTTTTTTTTTGGGTAGAAATTTGTTTTGAAATATTTTGAATTATGTGAAATTCAAGGAAGACCAGATTTTAATTTCTCATTTATTTGTGTGTGCAGGTTGGCTGACCCAAAGAAATTATTACATAGAAATGATGACAAGACAAAACAAATGTGATAGTTTTCCTCCCTTGGCTCTTATTTTAAGCACTAGAGCTCATACTCATTTTTCTTTTAAATATTTGGAGATCTCTCTGACCCCATAATACAATGAAATCCCCATGTTAGTGCTTGGAAAAAAAAAGTGAAGGCCATATTTCCAATGTATCTCCCTGCGGTTCTCTGTGGGTTAGGTTTCTACATCATGTGGAGTACTATAGTGTGTACTAATTGGCACCCTTGTTGATAACCTCAGTTGAAAGAGCAAGGATTAAGAACCAAATTGCAACCTCCCTGAAGAAAATCTTTAAAAAGAATAGTTAACTGCATTTGTCTTCTGCGTTTGTCTGAGGTTCTCAGGGGAATGAAACATATACTCCTCCCATTTGCATTCAAAGACATGAATATACAGTGTTTAGTGAGGAGTGTATAGAACAGGCTACCTGGGAATGAAAACTACTTTATCTCTGAGAGGTTCATAAGTGCAGAAGTATTTCAGTATATGGCGGAATAGGTGGTTCACTGAACCTCATTCTTCAAATGATTCTTTATTTCATCAGAGTTTAAATGACAGTGTATGGGAGATAATTCTACATATGTGTTAATCCTGCTGAACTCTTTTCACTGGAGAACTCTAGAGGTTTTGTTTTTTGTCTTGAGTTACAGCTTATTTAGGGTTTAGAGGCCACCTAGTAAAACACCTCATGCTGTGGCCCCTAGTGTAGTAGAATTCTTAAGTATGTCCTTGAACTACATTAACAGTTTCTTAAGGTTTTGTTAGTATGACTTAAACAAGTATATCTTTCTTTCAAAGCCGACAAAGACTGACCAAGATTGAGGAATGGATGATGGTTAATGAATGAAAGTATTCTGACCACATTTTAGTTTTGCCCTCTCATCTTAGACAAGGTGTAGTAACACCATGTGCTTGTAAAAGCTTTTGATCAGAGGAACTTAGCCAGTGAATCCTATACTCCTTAACGCACTACTTTGAGTGGCCTAGCACTTCCCCTCCACCCTTCCTTACCAAGCACCAACGTGTTCATGGAGTCCATCTCAGGTTTGAATGGCTCAGCAGTAATTTACTGTGTTGGTGTGTGAAGGGAAGAATCTAAAGCAAAGGACAAGTGAATATAAAGAATCAGAAATGAAAGCTACTACATTAGGTAGGTTGGTTGTATAATAATCCAAAGCTATCAAATGTGCAAAACCATTTTTGGAATTTATTTCCTCTTTCTTGGGAACTCTGCCTTTCTAAGTAGACCCTGTGCTGTTACTCTTCAAAACTAATACTCTGGTTATGTCTGCTCCTGTGAAACAGCTTCTTAATCATTCTTTTCAGCATCTGCTATAATCATAGCACAAATCCCTATTATGATGGGTGCATTACTCATTTTCTGTCTGTCTTTAAAGAGCAAATACCAGCACTGCTTAATAGCCCAACAAACAGTTTTGCTGGAGAAGGGCTGTTATCCATCTGCCTTACACTATCCTTGTACCAATCTACCACAGGGTAACTTTACTGCTTTCATTTGGCCTTCCTACTTCTGTAGACCTCTGCAAAAGTAAAAGTGTCTGCATTCTGTTAAGAAAGTTATAAAAAAAACTATGGCTGATTGTAGTTATTTGGAACAGTGTCATATTCTGAAGCAAATATTGTCAATACAGGGAAGTCCTCATTCACAAAACGTGTGTAGTAACAATGGAGTTTTGCCCTAAGGAGCACATACAGACATTCATTTGGCCGGGTGTAGTTCAGTTCTTTACTGCTTTCCATTTTGTTATTAATTCTTTTTTTTTTGTCTTTCTTTTGTCTTTTTTTTTGTCTTTTTTTTTTTCTTTTTATTAATGAATATCAACACTTGGGAAGCTATTTTTAAAGCAGTTTGTATGTCCTGATATACCATGAACTTCTGAAGAACACGGGTTTTTTTAGTTACCCTGATATGTATATTTTAGTTAGACTTGATAGGTATATTTTAATTTTGCCCTCGAAAAAAGGAGTATGTCACTACCAGGTTTGGTTTTCCTCATGTTTTCATCTCTGCATAAGTTAGAAATGTTTCTTAAATGATCTTGACAAAGCCATTAACTTAGAGCTGCTGATAAACCCATCAGGTTTCAAACCCAAAGCACAAAGTCATTCTGTTCTGACTACTTGAAAGCAAGAGCGAGCACTGTCAAATCTCTGCCTACTTGCATGTCCTGCATAAACATGCTCACTGAAGAAAAAGGAGGATTGCCCTGTTTAGCTGGAGGCCAGCCAGCTTCACAGGTTTGCCTGTGCTGCAGGATCACTGCAAAAAGGATATCTTGTCCTCAACCCAAGTGTTCTCTTAATGTACACACATTTTTAAAGCTTACTGCCACTTCCTCACGTTACCTTTTCCTCCCTGCCACTGACTGAGTTACCAGTGCACCAACTCTCTTTTTAGTAAGAAATGACAACTTATGAACTAGATTTCAGTTGGGCTTTCCAGTAACCCGTCATTCATTAATATTGATGGGAGGGTGGAAGGGCTGGGGTGTCAACCTGAGGAATGTTCCTTCATAATTTTGGCATCATAACATACTTATTTTTAAAACTGTGAAATTATGTATGTATTTTAGGTGCATAGTGCAAGTATGGATAGAATTGCTTTTGTTTTGGTGGAAGTATGTTGGACTCTTTGGCCAGTCTGACTGACCATACCTTATGAAATGGTTCACATTACTGTTGCTTGACCAATTTTTTTCTCTTGAATGCTTTTGCCTCCATGCAGAAAGAGGGTCTGGTTAATGCCTAATTAGAAAATGTTTAAATCCATGCTCAGAAGAGCAGTGTTTATGTTGCCATCTATAATGGCTCTTTGTGCTTTCTTGAATTTATTGAAAAATGCAAAAATTGAGACAATTATTTATCTACATTTTGTGAAATAACATGAAGTGAAACTTTAGAAACTGTTTTGTAGTTGTCTTTTATACTGTTTGGTGAAGGTTGAATATTCATGTATGTTTGTTGCAGTGATTATGTTTTGTTGCTAAGTAGTTTGCCATGGCCTGAAGTCTGCTGATGGTTTGCTTTGTTTCAACAGATTTTGTGTCAAGATGGTTATAAAAATCATGCCTTAAAGTTTCAAGTTTCTTTCTGTTTGGATGTGGTGATTTCACTGAGTGATTACAACAGTATTCTTTGTCTTAATGCATAGTGTTCAACTAAAGCAAAAATACTTAAACCAATATGTTTTGAATGTTAGGATGCTGAAATTTCCCTGAATGGCTTCTGAGCAGAATCCAAACAGCATTTTAAAAAGGTCACACTGAAAAAATAACATCCAAACCAGTAACAGCCTGCTCACCGCCATCCCCAGTGTTTAATCAGCAGTCTTTTTAGCTGATAAAGTCTTGACTGATTTTTTTTCTCCTACTTAAGGCCATTCTGGATATACTCACTAAGTGGACCTAACAGTACTAGTATATTTTATGTTAGCAAGTCATGATAGAAAAGTGCTTGAAGTTCAGGGGGCATTTGTCTCCTTTCTCACAAATTCATTTAAGTACTAGTCTTGCCATAGCTTTAACTGGGGCAGACAACCATACAAATGACTTGAGATAAAATGAAAATAATGGACTGAGCTGGGTGCCGGGGGTGGTAGTTACACTGCATGCACATCAATAAGCATTGAGTGTTATTCTATGCTAATGTAAGCCTGATGGATCAGCTTTCGCTTTTAGCCTAGAGGACCATTAAGCACTAGAAGCTGGGTCAAACTGATACGGTAAGGCAGACATACCCTAACGGTTGGCAACAGTAGTTAAGAAGCAGTAATTTGCTATGTATGAGACTAATGTTTTTTAAAATCTTCCTGATCAGAACAAAGATCAGAGAAGGGATAATACATCTTTGTTTAATGTTCTTTGGTAAATTTGATTCATTTTGGGAAAAAAAACACTGAGATGCAAACATGAATAAAGCATTGATCAGTTCTTTTAGAAACAGTTAATTTATCATTGTATGTTACAGAACAGCAAAGCATTGCATATGATTTTCAACAAAGTAAGGACATCCTCATAGGTTAATATTGCATAATTAAGATAGGTGATGTATTTATTAATTGATTTAAAATTAAATACAATTTAATTGCTCCTAAATTTTCTTTATAGCCCTGAAAATATTAAAATATAACTCAAATTGATTGAGTTATGAAAATATGATGAAGGTAAATTGGAAGAAACATCACTATTTATGTAGATCTGATGCTGAAGAGAATTTTGTCCTTGACATCACCAGATAATGATAATAGTGTTATCTTTATTCTGTTTTGCTTATACCTAGGCATTGTTGCCTCAGATACCGATACTGCTTAAGAAGCTGGCAAGGTTTAGCTGAACATACATCTAAATTTAGAAGTTTTTTGTTTACCATCTGTTCTTTAAAATGTTTTTATTAATAATTTTTTCAGATTTTATTGCATGTATACAGCTGCTGCATGTAGGGCTTTTGATAACCAAAATCACACTGGCAATGCTGATGAATATTAACAAAAATCAATATAATGTGTTAAATAAGGTATACGGCTGTTCAGTTTCAAAGACGTACCGAGAAACTACCCTATAGTTAGTTTAGGCTTTGATCTTTTTGCCTCACTGGTGTAGCCTCACCCACCCTCAGCTTAGCTTTGTTGAGGCCTATTCACATTTTATGCTGTCTGGGCCACGGTTTGTGGTGCATATTGCATTTAGTGTACCTTCTGTTGGGAAGATTTTTTTCCTCTTTGCTAGTACAGCACAGCTTGGTGAGGAAAGATGAAGTGGTCCATTATAGTAACACCCTCTGTAAATTTAGGAGACTCCTTTTGTTTGTCGGGAAGTAGGGAGACCTCTTATATAACAGAGATACAGCAATATTGCCTTCTCCACTGGGTAATTCAGATGGTGGCTAAAGAAATATGTGGGTTGAAAACTGGGGAATCTGTAATGTATCTGAGTAAGAAGACATGGCTTCAGATTATCCAGCCTTCAAATCATCTTCATGTTATCTGTGTAATACAGAAATAATAGTTGTTTCCTATCTTGGATCTAGAAATAAAATTTTCTCTATTTCATCAATTAGAGCATTCCCAAAACTTGTAACAGATGATTTAAGGTGTAGGGACATAATCAATGTGTAAGCAAGGCTAATTTGTTTTCTTTTCCACATATTTGAGGACTACTTATGTTGGGTTTTTCCAAAGCCAACAATGTTAGCTGTAAGCGTATCTTGCATAAAGTATCCTTTGGACAGTTAGCCTTTCCTTTAGCAATTTCTTTATTTTTCCTCTAGTTTTTACATATCATGATTAAATGTAACAGCTTTTTCTTTTCCGTCATGATGCTTTTCTGTGTATGAATTATTTTTGGTTGTGTCATAAACTTGTTTGAAATTCAGCACGTATTGAAAAGAAAAACCTCAACCAGCAATATTTCTTTTGCTCCAGGCAAAATTTGTGTTTGGAGGTTTTTCCCTTCAGTGCCTGGCTAGCCTTGATGTTTTATGTAGAGGCATTGTTAGAAGTTGGTTTGGTATAGTATAATCTTATTGATTGAAATCTGTTTACTTCCCTGACAATGAATATAGGAATTTATCATTTAACTGTCACTTAATTAGAAGAATATGTGTAAAAAATGAGAGTTATAAAACACCAATTCATAGAATACAGAACATAAAAGGGTAATCGGGTTGGTTTTTTTTCTGTTTTGGGGCATTAAAAGAAAAATGCTGTATTGAGATAGTTAGATAGATGCCTATTAATTGCTGCTCTCTTCTTGTAGCAGGGGTGGTACTCTTGTACTATGTGTAAAAAGGTGAGATTAAATCATTACAGAATGGAAGTAAAATTCCAGAAATAAGCAATGTTGACAAAATTTTAAGGGGGGGGGAAAGACCCAACAGACCCAAACTTAGGATTTCTTCTTATTTCTAGGGCATTAAGAAAGTGGAAAATATAGTAAATACTGAAGAATTCAGCATGTCTGTGATACTGCAGAATGTACGGATTTTTCTTGTGGTTGATCTGTTGTCAATGGAAAAATTTCAGTCATTCTTAGATAAAAGATGAGAATGAAAGGAATATGCATAAAGGGTTGGTCTGTATCACAGTTACAGGCCTTTTTGCATTTTCTGAAGAAACCCAGCAGCAAGCAACAGTTTCAGAAAATGTATCATGCCCATTTAACTAAAGGCAAAAGCAGACCTCTATTTCCTGTCCAAATTAGCATCAGAAGAGAGCATTAATCTTGTGTAGTTTTCTGTGAGTTTAGTGAAAGGTGAAAACGTAGATTATTTGTTTTGTCCCTTTCTAACTAAAGCAGCTTGGCAAATATTGTGTTAATCTTTGAAGAAACCTGTACCCAAAAGAGAGAAGACCATTTTGGACTGTTTGGAATCTCAGGAAAATTGTTGGTGGAAACTTCAAATGATTCTTTATCCGCTCAGGCTGCACTTACTCTTCTTCACTTCATCCCTGGTGGATTGGCTTTTTGGCTTGACTTTTCAGCTTGAGTTAGCTACCTTGACAGTAGTTGGCAAAATCATTATACTAAGCACAGGACCACCCATTCAAGATGACACAAGTTTAGATGAACCTGAACTTACTGTCCAAAATGTCAGATACAGTTCCCTATATCCACTGCTGTGTTAAGTAAAGACCAAGACTGCAGCCATGGAGAACTGCCATCACAAGAACCAGACAAACTGGAAACCATTGTCTCCTCATTTGGTTAGGTCCCAAACATATATTGAAACTATTTTAAAATTAAGAAAGAAATGGTACTGAACAATGGTGCTAAGTCATATTGACATTTTATTCCTGAGTAAAGAGTCATCGTAAAATGAAATTAAATCAGATCCTTTGTGGAATAGGACTATGCTATGAAGAGAGATGCATTCTTTCTAAGGGGGAGATGATACCAGGTGAGCTAAAACCTCAGATGATATCAGTTCTTATAAACTTGAGCAGGGGACAGCTTGCTTAGGAAAAGGTCTCAGATGCTACAGGTGACAAAGCTGATTAAGATTATATGTAGTGATGGGGAATTCCAGGCATATACCTAACTTGTCATTCCAATATAAATTGGTGATTTAGTGAATTGACTCTGGGTCAGATCTCTCATTCATTATCATGACCTGTTGTCTTGGTGATTGGCTGGGAACAGACTCGAAGGCGACTAAGACTTTTAGGAGTGACACAGAACTTTGGAAGCTGCATCCTGAATTGCCCACAAAAAGGAAAAGAAAGTGTGAATGCTTTGGATATTGCAGTGGAAGAAAAGAGGTTAGAGAACAGGAAGAGCTTGCATTAAAGTGTTAGGGGTTTTTATGTTGACCTGCAGTATTAACAGATTTTGAAATTGTGCAGGGAAGTGCAGATTAATTCCCACCATTTACTCTGATGTTTAGGAACTTCCTAATAATTTGGTTTTAACAAAAATGAGAGGGATTGGGAGGAGTGAAGTTCATCCTGGACTTTTCATCTTACAGGAAACCCCAGTTAAAGGGCAGGCTTTTCCCACTTTTAGTTTGTTTGAATTAACATTAGTTTGTTTGAATTAACAGAAGAACCAGAAAAAAAAATGGGGAGAGGGGCAAAATAATTTAGATCATCTGTAATGTATACAGAAGTCATAAAAGCAGCTACTATGAATTGTGATGGGGAAACAGATATTAATTGAAACTTGTGAATTGTTACATAGAAACGTTACATCATAAATTCAGAACTTTTATATTTAACAAGAATTTGGAATAGTTTGGTAAAAAATTGGGAAACCAGTTGCTGTTTCTCTTCGAGAGAGAGTTTCTGAAGGGGAGGACAAGATACATGAATTGTGGCATGCAATTGATGTTTAAAATGGGATTGAAAAAGTTTAGTTTACAATTCATTATGTATTATGAACAGGTGTCTTCATAAGACATTTAAAGCCTTATTTCTTTTTCAAGTTACTTGCATTTTCAAGTCAGTTGAAGGGACCTGCAGCATGTGAGTACGATGTTAACAATGTGTGTTTTCAGCCCATTTATTCTTTTAATAATTTTGTGCAGTATGTTAATAGATGTAGTTTACTTTTAATGTGTTTTCTGTAATGTCCTTATGTTAAGTAAATGGAGAGATTGTAGGAAATAATTGACTTTGCGTATTGTATTTTTTTAATTGTTTTGTCCCTTTGAAGATAGAGGGCTTCCTAATCACATCAAACTATTAGTGATGACCTGTTCTTGTAAAGTAAGTCAAGTAATCATACCCGCATTATTTAATTACAGGATTTCAGTAGAAAAATAAGAGACTACAATGGCTACAGGAGGTGAATAACAGGAAGGGAAATAAAATAGCTTTCTGCTTCTTGAAGACTGGATTCCAGTCAGATTCAACTGGGGACAAGTGAATGGTTTCACCTGTCAGTGTGGCAGGATTTTAGGACATGTGCAGAACTGAATCTATGATTCTGGAATTTTGCAGAATTGTTAAGTTTGATTTGAAGAGGTCCAGATTTGGTCTGCCTGGGCTATAAATGCAAGACAGGAAACATTTTGAGAGCGAGGTAGATTGTTCAGACAATGCTGAATATAATTACTAGTTTATACCTAGAAATGTGATAGTTCATCTAAGGGCATAGAAGTCCTGTTATAGGTTATAATGTTCATGACATACCCAGTTACTGAATGCTTAAGCACCAGGTCACCTATGCCAAATTTGAGCTGTGTATGATCAGTGATGCGCAAGCTGCTTTAAATACAGAACGTTATCTACATAGTCAAACACTTTTCCTTGTACAGCAGCAATGAGTACAATAATATAATTACTTACCCACTTACTCAACTAGCATAAGTTGCAGGCAGATGGTCAACAGCAAGCTGAAGATGATTATATAGTAAACCCACTGATCTCTATAGGACATCCCAGGGCGAACATACAGGCCAAGTATGAAGATTTAGATGATCAAAACAACTAGAGAATGAAAAAAAAGCTGAAATGTGATTGGGTGACTTAATACAGGGTTATCAGAAGTAGGAACACTTCCTATATAGTTAAGTATAACCATCTGTTTTTTGAAAGGAAAGAAATTTCCTGGTCCACATATGATTCTAAAAAGGTGTTTCAGACCACTAGGAATACCTGTTTTTAAGGCTTGTGAGATTGTTCTTACAAAACACTTGGTTTTGATTGAGTAATATCTGGAATAGGTTTTTGGTCTCCAAAATTAGAGAGACATCAAGATGACAGGTCCAAACCATGCCTTACTACAGTAATGTAAAATTTTAAAGCAATCTCTGTTCCTAAAACACAGGCAAACAGGAGCTGTTGTAAAATTACAGGTATTACTCACAGAAAAGCCTTGATTTATTTGCTAGATTTCTCTGCTCTGCCTAAATAGGTAGCAGGTTGAGGAAAAGATTTCCTTTCCTTGGAAAATTAACTTTAAAACAAGAGTTTTCAGTTTGTTTATTCTCCAGCCTGGAAGGGAATTAATCTAATAATGATAATTAAAACAAAATACCTGTGGGAGAGCGAAAAGAACCTTAGGATGTGGTGTTCCAGCCTTTCTCTTTCTTAAAACCAAATAGATTTATTTGATCAAGTGAGTCACTTTGTTTGTATTTTGGGGGTGGGGTGGGTGTATTCTAATGCAAGCCGGAGAGGCCAGGGAGCGGTTCCATAATGTCAGCCTTGTGGAGAAGAGTAGTATCTCGTTTTTCAGCAGTACGTAGCGTGTGTATCAGCCTCATCCAGTGCTTGGTCTAACTGCCCATTGCTCTCTTGCACCTTTCGCTGGCCTTGTGCTGCTGTCCTCTGTCTTGTGTGGGGTAAAACAGCTATGTGTTGTGGAGATAGTACATTAATCTAAAGGAAAAACACAGGTTTTGGTGGATTAGCTTTTCATTGATCTTGCTGTGCAGCCCAGTATCACCAAAACCAGTGCAGAACTGGCGGTAGGAATATATGGTTTACACCAGGAATGCAGAGGGTAAGAAGAGGAGGGAAGCCTCTTCTTTGGGCAGCGAATCACCATTAAATTGGGTTACATCACATAAAATTGCATCTCAAAATAGTTTATATCCCTGAAAGTAGAATGCCTCCTTAAGGCAGGAGACCCAGGTTCATATTTGCTCTGATTCAGGCAGAGAAAAGTCTCAAAGCTTGTGAGATTCAGCAGTACAGTTAAGCTAGTCTAATGTTTATCTGTGCCCAAAGGGAGCTTCTTCACTCCTTTCTACAAACTCCCATCCTGGCTGCATTTCCACCACTTTCCTACCTACCAGCCTGGCATGTTCTGGCTCCACATCAGACTGTACTGAGGCAGAATAGGAGTGGGAGCTGTTAATTTTTTTGTAGGTCTAGTGTTGTAAACCTAATCAGAGGACAGTCACTGATGGCATGCCTTAGGCTTTTGTTTTCTTCCAAAGGGGTGGAAAAATGTGTCAGCCTATGAAGTGAACTGAATTGTGCTTTATGGCACTAACGCAGTCATTTTTTGTTAATTAAAAAGCAAACTCGGAAACCAAGATTGAAGGAGAGCTTTCCCTCACCACTGGAAGAAAGGCTGAGTGCTTCTTACACAGCTCCTAGGTGTTCAGGCAGTGGTGAATGACCAGATACATACTCACGTCTGCTTTTTTACAGTATTTGATTTTCCTTGTAGCTCTGTTGTCATTAAGACCTGGAGGGGATACATAGAGAACAAATTGGGCTGTTGTTTGTGCCCAATCAAAGAGATACTGGTGTCTTAGGAATGTTTCTCCAATATTTTCTTATGTTTCTTTCCTGTTTTTGTTATTTCTTTTAGGTACTGTGTGTTCTGAATAGTATTGATTCCTGTATCAAACACCAGTAGCTACATCTATGTTTTGCAAAACTCTAATAATGCCCCTGTTTTAAGACCTTGTTCTTATATTGTGTTCTTTTTAATCTGCTCTAATCAAACCTATAGCAGAGTGATATGTGGCATTCAATGTCTGCTTAGCTTTAATCTCCCCATTAATGCTGCTCCTCTTGGAGAGCTGCGCTCAGTATTTTATTTATTTTGATAATGTGTGCTACTTGACAGAGTGAATCTCTGTTATGAGAGTCTCTTTGCTGTAATGTTACTTCACCTAGGCTTCTAAATACATTAAGTCTAGTTTAAATTTCCCCTCTAGCTCTGGCCTCATTTTGTTACCCATGCCAGTCTCTCAGACAGTAAAGAATAATGCCTTTATGCATTCAGGTAGAATTATGATCCCTAGGATTCAATGTAGAGGGGTTAGAGGCTGGAAGAGAGCAAAGTGACGTTTTCGTGAAATAAGATATTTCTAGTCTTTCTGATTAAAGGGAAAACTTACTTTGTCTTCATTATCAGTCAACAAAACTACACTGACTTTTTGCACAATTGCTTGGTTTTTAGTGAAGTCAGATACGTTGATTTGAGAAATCTAAACAGTAAACGTTAGTGCTTTTCCATGGGTATGTATGCACATATGTTTGCGTGCATCTTACTAAGTCTGATATTACTTGGAACTGTCAAGTTGAATGTATTTTAATGTTTTCACCTTCCTCTTTGAAAGGTCACTCTGATGCAACACTGGTGTGTCTGATGAAGGTATTACCTAAATAGAACCAGTCTTACCCTACTTACAGGTTTCTCAGTTTTATTTCAACTTATGCTTTAGAAAGAAACTTGTTCGGCTCGGAGCCTGCTAATATGTCACAGCAGATAGCATTCTGTTAACAACAGGGGAATTTTTGTTTTTCTGCAAAATTGCATTTATTGAACTGAATTAAGAGTTTAGGGGCTGCAATTTCCTCTCCCAAATCACCTTGCTACTACTTAGCCTCCAGGCAGAAGTTGGAGTTTGTTGTAGGGAACATGGAAATGCTTTTAAAGTAATGGCTTTGAGGTAAAACACTAAGCAAAAGTGGGGACACCTGCTGTTAATAAAAGTGCCTGCACATTCCGCAGACTTACATTCCCGGTAGAGGGAACCGCTGAGTAAAATCCTGAGCACTCTTGTGGAGATCCCATAGGTGGCAGCAGTCACTGCAATTTAGGAGGGTAACAATGGAGTGATTTATAGGTACCAGAATAAAGATGTCACAGCTCAGCTAATGGGATCTTTCTAGGGAAAAGTGCTGCTCTTTGAAACGACCTAAGTGAGAAGAATGCCACTTTATTATTTTAGTTTGCTTTTAAGGTTTGACTGGCTCTTTTTCTGTAAGTTATATTTTTAATGTTGCTCCCAAACAGGTTTTAAGGGAGCCAGGATTTTATAGTGCCATGCTGTGAAGTACAGTTTTTTGAACAGCCAGAGGGAAAGACCTGATGGGAATTTGAAAGAAGAACAAACTCTTGTTAATTCTGATGCTAGGATTACAAATTCTGTGTTACCATAAGCTTTTGTCTTATAATCAGGAGATTTAATGGCACAAAGTAAACAATCTTGCTTTCATTTTGAGAAGCCTGGCTGAAACCAGGTTGTTTTTTCTTAATTAAATACATATTTGGTTCAGTCTTTGATAATACAGTTGCTATACTTCAAATTCCCTGCATGAAGAAGCCTCAGAACTGAGGTAGCACAGTCACTGAATCATTTTTGCTCCCTAGAGGGAAGGGGAGAAGCTTGCTATTTGAACTTCATGAACAGAAGAGCTTAGTTAAATTACCCCAAATGAATAAGTATGTGCTGCTTGTAAATGTATTGTACTGTGTATACCACAGGGCTAGTAGCTATCTTGTTTGCATTTTTAACCTAAACCCACACCTTTTATAAGAGACAGGTGAACTGAATTTGGTCTTTTTTTCTTTAGAAGTACCACCACAACACAAGGAATGTCATGCCCTGCTGCTGAAAATATAGTTGCTTGGGTTTTTTTTTTCCTTTATGTTTTTATGAGGCAAAGTATTTTACCCATCAGTTTTCTCAAAATGTGTTGAAAATCATTGAAGCTCATCTCTTACTAGTTTTAAGAAATGAGTACAATCACCTCATTCATTCATCAGTTCAAATCAAGTGGTAAGAAGTGGGCTTTCTAATAAGACAATAAAACAAGAAATAAAAAGTGTTTATGCCTTTATCAGTGCAGATCTCTTCTGGGTGAATGCATTATTGTACCCTCCTACGTATATAAATACATTCTGCTTAGATGGAACATTTGCCTAGCTAGCATTTTTCACTGTTAAAGCCTTCACCTGTTCTCTAGGACAGGCTCTCATGCAGGTGCTATAAAATGTTGGGAACTCCTCCATGTTAGTAGTTTGTGCAATATCACCAGAAGATAAAATTTCAAACAGAGGTATCACTGAATCCCTTTTGCAGGTAAGAAAGTAAAAATAAATCTCTTTTGTTCTATGTTTGACAGTCTTACTGTGCTGAAGCTGTTAATTTTATTACATTGTAAAATGTAACTGCAATTTGGGGTTTGTTTCAATATGTCTGATAGTCCTATGTTAAGTCTGTAGAAATTATTTTTTTCAGTAAAAAAGTGAGGTTTTTAAATAGGGAAGTAATACATATTACCTTATGCACTGAGATTTTCAGCTGGTGTGTTTCTAAATCACCGGTGAGATAATAAATTATTTCATATTGCCTTTGAAGTTCAACTGTTTTCAGTGAATTGTCTAAGTAGAATCAGTCATCAGTCAGGGGCAGAATTAATATATAGCTTTGAAATAGTCCTTAAAACCTCTGACAAATGTTTTACAGAAGGAGACAGCACCGAAGCAATTTTTCAGTCAAATCTGGTTTGACATGTTTGTGGCAGTAGCTCTGTTTGTCAGACTTCTAGGGGCCTGCTGTGTGAACCAGGTGAGCTGGATCAGGACCTCTCCATTGGTTTTGTCTTCTTACAAACCCTAGTGCATACATATCATTCCTCTCTTACTGAGAGACCAAAAAAAGCACATTTGAAAATGTTTGAAATGGTGAATAAAACTTTTCAAATACTCAAAACATTAATTAATTGCTGCTCAGCTTTTCTACCATGTTGACAGTGACTACAACTGACAATATTTTAGGGTTGTTAATTCTCATTGATCATTTTCTTCATTCTTCTTCTTCATGTTGTCAATTGTTCTTTGCTAAATATTATCCAGTAATTACCCCAGTAAGCAGCATTATGTTAATAACAAATTGATCCAGAACTTCCCACAAAAATCTGTTTTATTTTTCCTTTAATTCTTCAGTGTAATCAGTGTCAGGAAACAGAATAGTTGTTGCTGTGTGCTTTGTTCTTCATATGAATGTCAATCACTTGCTTCTCTGCACCTAGGAGAGTTTTAGTTTTGAGAACTATAAGCATATGACTTGAATCCTGTAGAGTATTAAAAACATTTCTGAGAGGTGATGAACTCTCAGCTTACGTTAGCGTAAGCAAGCAATTTGGCAGGTGGGAGCAGCAGATCATTAGATCAAAGCAGCTGGTGCTAAGTCTCATATTGCTCTGTAGCAGTGTAGTTGAGGGATTTTACCTTGGACCAGTTTTAGTTTGGACTTTTGGATGAAATTCCCCCACCATAGGTGTGACTTGAAGTTGTTCAAGTGACCAGTCATTGGTTTGGACCCCATTGTCTTTATTTGATGCAGACCTGGAGTGGAGCTTCTGACTTGAGTCTCCTCTGGAAAGAATCCAAGCTGATGCACCAGTACTCCTCCAATAAAGGTGACACAGTTGTGCTGAGGACAGCTGGGAGGTTCAGTTCACTTAAACCAGAGTGTGTATGTAGGTGCAGCCTCAGAATTCCCAGTGCACACAGAACGCTCCAAAGGACTGAAAAGCTTGGTGATTCGGAAAGTATTGGAAGGAAAGAATTGCTACCTCTGCAAAGTGATCTTGGAAATCAAAACACTTTTGGAGGAAAAAGCCCAAGAGGTTAACATTACATTTGAATTTAACCTGTAAATTCTGATGTTCAGAGTGCTATTGCAGGGATGTTACATAATCAGTTTTAAGCAGTATGATTGCGTTTGATACATTTTTGATGTATAAATCCAGGGAAGGCTCCAAGCACTTTGCAAGAATGCATAAACTGCTGTTCGGATTATCACTGCGAGTTGACTTAGCAACTTTTCACTGCTTGTGTTGTGGTGTTATAAGGGCCCTTCCTCTCCTGCCCTTTGTTTTAGTACCCTCAACATGTTTTGTAGATTTCATGCATCCCTTATTGTTGCCATCGACTCTGTGCACCAAAGATGCTTTTATTGCATGAGAGCTGATGTGAATTACTGTCTTGCGTAGAATGCTGGTGGAAATAGAAAGCTGGACAAGGTCATCAGCAAAGGGGTATGAGTGTAGTTTCTCTGAACTATGCTCCAGGAAGCATATCTTGTTTCCAAGAGTAAGGCAGTTGTTTAGAGTTGGTGCTTTCACTATGAAAAAGTAAATTCTCTTTCCTGTCCTTGTACAGCTTCTTCTACATTGTCACCCATAGGGGATGTCTCTTGAATGACCTTTTATTTCAGTTCTGCCTATAAGAAATTAGCTTAATGGGACTAAGGAATAAAATTACAATGTTTCTTTATTTGGAAGAATATATTTCACTATAAAATTTATGGGTTTATATCTCTCTTCCTCTAACTTTATAGTTAATGCTATATACCCATTACTGCCTGTAACACGCACCCCATGTCTTCATGTTTGTTTGGACAGTGGCCATTATAAGAACGTAACATCCCCTGTACAGTATCAGATCAAAGGTCTGAAATGGTCTCTTTTTCTGAAGAGGTTATTGGTAATGCTCCAGGAAGGAAAAAAAGTCTTCTGTGAATCTGTGATTTAGGAACTTTTCAGTTAAAGATGGTGCCTGTGTTACTGGTTTTAGTAGTTTTAATTACAGAATCATAGAACCAACAATCAACTATGTTGGAAAAGACCTTTAAGATTATCAAGTCCAACTGTTACCCCAGGACTGCTGAGTCCCCCGCTAAACCGTATCACTAAAGGCCTCGTATAGACTCAGTTTTTGGACTGTTCCAAGGATGGAGATTCCACCACTTCCTTGGGAAGCCTGTTCCAATGCCTGACTGCCCTTTTGGTGAAGAAGTTCTGCTTAATATCCAGTCTAAACCTCCCGTGGCAGCTTGAGACCGTGCCTCAGGGGTGCGTCATCCGTAAATTGTCTAAATACTCACTGGTTTTATTTGCACATCCAGTTGTGGGGCATTCCTTATTTAACTCATTTAACTTATACTAGGAATTACATACAAGAGGAGTTTCCCAGTTTTGTTTTACATTGCTGCTATTTAAGTATGTTTCTGAATATAGATTAATAATAAATAAAATTGAAGCCCCTACAGAAATATCACTCTTGTGTGCACCTTACTCAAATGAGAAATTCTTACAATCACGAGTGTTTATTTCTCCCTGTGCTGAGACACTGTGTATAACCACAGAAAGAAACGTTAGTTTTCCCAAGAGTATTGTGTTTCTTCAGTCCTGTAAATTGCAATTACTGGGACACAGCAGCAGCATCCATCCTCCAGAACTCAGTGCTTATTGTGTTCTCTTTGTACCACAGACAGATCCCAGGATGGCTGGGATCTGCCTTTCAGAATTCCAGTGCTCTGGAAAACAGCGGTGCTCTGTTTTTACTCCTTCCTTTTCTTCTTCCTCCTGCAACACATCAGGTTCTGGCAAGAATGTTTTATAGGGCTCATCCCAAATTGACATTGGTTAAGGTAGTGGCTAATAATTTGGGAATGTCTGAAAAGAAATATAAGGGTGTTTATGCTGTGTATGTTTTTATTAAGTTTGGGACCTATACATATGATGTAGATCTATTTCTTAGTTTGTAAAAATTACTCTATTCTGCATGCTAATAATAGATTGTTACACTTCCAAAGATTTTTCCCCTTTAAGACATTCCTGTTGGTTTTAATTTTTTACATTATTTCCATTTTTTCATGTGTTTTCAGATGTAAGTTGCCCAGAAAAGCCTTTGTGTTACTGATTGCTTTATGTACATCAGTTCCATTTTTTTTTCCTTTGCAGACACAGTGGAAATGCTTTAATATCTCTGGTTCAGATCCCATTCCTTTTCTCCTAGAATTTGCATTGCCCTTGTGGACCTCTCCTTTTAGTAGTGTGCATTACTTGTTTTCAAGCAGAGACAGTATTTGAAAATTTACTTCATCATATATTATTGGTATTAAAAAATAACATTCCATTTGTTCCTTTGACCACTGCTTTGTGTTAAATAGGTATTTTTACTGAGCTATACACAAGAAGAAAAGTTTCTCCTGAAAACAGCATTGTTAATATAATTACTATGTATATCTCAGCACAACTTGTTTTAACAGGGATAATGTTGAATATGTCTAAATTAGTATGTATGTGCCAACATGAGGGTTTTGTTGTTAGATTCTTTTGGGATTTTTCAGTGTTTTCCATAGCTCACTCTGACCTAAACCACTCTGCTGCTTGCAGTTACGTGATGTTTCTTCTGTTGTCCGTAGAATGAACCACATTAATAATAACTTTTATACAACTTGGGAAGTTGGCTGCATTATGGCTGTAAAACAGATGATTTGTTATAATTCTGTCCCCTATATTCTTTTCCTGGAATTGTCTCTGTGTAGTTTGAAATCTTAAGTTCTTAATATGACTTTTGTCTGTTATGCTATTGGTAGTGGTTTCCTTCATTGCTTTCTGTGATTAACTTAATCTAAATTTATCTTTTTAACTTTATTTATGCATCTTTAAAAATCGAGTTAGGTCTACATTTTTTCTTTTGCACATTCTTGCTAAATTACCTAAAGAGCTCCAGTTGACTGGGGAAAAGTGCTCTTCTTCCCTTAAAATCTGCTATGAGACATCTTTATCATGTTTACCATGCCACTTCATGTATGAATCTTTAATGGTGATAATAGTGTTTTTCTTTGCTACCTTCCAGTTTTCCTGAATAGTGTTAGGTTTAGCAATGGACACAGTCATCAGTCATGTTCTTTTTAAGGAAGGCTGTGCAATGCTCTGACCATATCACAGGAGATAGGAGCACATGCTTTAGTACCTGCTACTAAGTGAAAGCTAAGGCCCCATTAATAGAGGCCCAGTGACTTAAGTTTATAATCAGGTACTTTAAATACCAGGAGAACATAAACGAATATTGAACCTGTTTGTTGTCACTACCAACAAACATCATTGTCTTAAACTTCCGCAAAGCTTTGACCAGATAAATATTGCACAACAGATTTTTAATTGAATTATTATATTTTATTGCTGTAACAAACTTTTAGTATGGATATCTTTTATTTGTTGTGTCCATACTAGATAATGGAAAATTTCTGAAAGATGAAGAACGATGTGCAGTAGATTAGTCATCTGTTTCACTTCTCTTTCAGTTGTGGTTCCTCAATAACTAGACGAATCCACATGCCATAATGAGTCATCTTCATTTCCACAAAATATTTATCATTTTTTTCATTAGCCCGTGCCAAAAAAATTCAGTTTTAGAAACCTGTTTTTTGTAACTAGAACAGCTGGCAGCAATTGGAAAAGTTAGTAATTCCACTTCATCATTGAGAGCGGAAGGATCAGTCTTAAATGGGCATTAGATAGGAAAAATATTATCTGAGAGTCAGATATAGCATTATCAATATTAAGATATTAAAACAGTATTGATTTCGGTTGATCTGGATTAGTTGTTACCTTGAAGTAGACACTAAATTTAAAATTAATGAAGCCTCTGTATTAGATAGGAACCATCAGAAGTCCATTATGAGTATAAAATTCAACCGTATGGTATGGTAAATCAAGTAACTCCAGAGCTAGTAGTTATATATAAAGCAGACATAAATAAACCGCTGTGTGACTTTGACAGAAGTAAAATTACTGTTTGCAAAATCAAGAATATTCACTGCTTTGTCTCGTGCACTTGTCTTCTCAGAAAGAGCTTGTAAGTCTGAAATCTCTCCAAGTAATTGATCTGCCTCATAATACACAGATCTAGAGGGGATGCTTTACCAGTATTTGCACTTCCCTAGGCAGAATCTTTGCATCTGGCAATGACTGAGTCTCTGTAGGTCGCTTTCCGTGACTCCAAATGTTTTCCAGCAGGAAAATTAACAGGGATGATAGGTCTTATAAGTGAATTGGCTTCAGAATCTGAAGAACGGAGTGTATCTCTGGGCTCTGCTATTGCGTGCTTTTGTAACTTTAAGTCGCTTTGAGGCAGGTCCAGCGGTCAGTGAGGTTAGTAGTAGGACTCTGTATTGGACTGGGTTTATATGAGTACCGCTCTTTTTGTTTTGCTCCATTTTCTAATGTCTTTGAAAGTCATATTCCTTTCTTTCTCCCCTCTCTTTATTTACATGAAACTCTAAACTCTGCTACAGGGACAGTTTTTGCTATATGCTTTTACAGTTTAAACCACAATAAGGTGTAGATGGGGCCTCTCTTTTGCAATAAACGTTGATAGTGCAGTTAAAGATGGTGCTCCAGCTTGAGGCACTGCGTAACATCTCCAAAAACTGGAAGATATACACTAGGACATTTTAACTGAGTCTGTTACGGATTTCTAGGTGCCAGCAATAGTGGTTACAGACCTGCTTTGTTGCCTATTTTAGGATGTAAATTGGTTTGGAAAAGTGACTGTCTACTTTCCTTCCTTCCAGCCTGAGGTAAAGTGGCTTGCTTATTGAATACTCTTATCCCTCAAAAGCCATGTACACAAGAGTGTACTTGTGATCTCTGCCTGAACTGGAATAGTGATCTACAAACTGTTAAAGGGTATTTAGAGTAAATTCTCTCTGGGGTTAATAACCCTTCAACTGTTCACTCTCTAGTCTAATCTTTTTCAGAACTGCCTTGTAAAAAATGCAAAACCAAAAATAGCTTGTTAAACTTGTACTCCAAGGAAATTATTGGGTACTATATTTGAGGATAAAGCGTAATATTTGTAATTTTTACATCTCTAATTTTCTGTCCTCAATAATGTTTTTAAAGTACAGCGGTAGTTATTTATGCATTTTAAGCATAAGGAAAATGCTCACAGTTTTTGTTTACTTTGCTTGTACCAAATGGAATACTGTGCTGTGAATATTTTTTTATAGCTTGGGTTGTTGTGGTAGCTTGCATTGGTTTGGTTTTGTGGTATCCATTTCTTAGCTTCTCTTAAATCATGAAGCATTATTGTTGCTTTGTTTTCTCTGTTTTGACATTTTGTTTGCTTATGAAGCAAAACACTTGATAAAACACTCATTTCTGGAGGATGGACTCATGCTTTGTTTATTGATAGTTCAGACTCTCCTCTATACATAGAATTGTTAATTTCAAATGAGCTTTATACAGACACTCAGCCTTCTGAGTACTTTCTAAAATTGCATTCATTTATTTCACAGTATTTTCGTAGACAAAGTGATGCTCTTCTTTCTGTTAAAGCTTTGAAACATAGGCAGGGAGGGATTAAAATCCAAAGTTCCTTGTAATACTGTCCTATTCCTAACATGTTTTGTTTTGGTGTAACAGAACTTTTCATCGCCTTTTATTGTTAGTTTAACTAATCTGTGCTTATAATAAAGGTCATATATACACCTATATTATTGCCTAAGACAGGCCACATCTTGAGTTCTACTTAACTGTGCATGGAGATACGGTGCATTGAGAAATTTTCAGCATCCAGCACATGTAATTTCTGTAAAGACATTGCAAAACAGATTGTGGTTTTAGGCTTTCAGAGGAGCTGTGTGTAAATGATTTGTGGTGCAAATATAGATGGTGAAAATTTGTGTGTGCAAAATACAATAGAGGTACCTATAGCAGGAAGTGTTCAAGCCCAGGCTGGATAGGGCTTTGAGCAAGCTGGTCTAGTGGAAGGAGAACCCCTCCCATGGCAAGGAGTGGGGTGGAACTAGATGATCTTTAAGGTCCTTTCCAACCCAAAACATTCTATGATATTATATGATATGATTTACAATTATCAAGACTCTCTTCCTTAGGAGGGACTTAGAAGAAGCTGGCATACGTTGAATGATGGTCCAGCAAAGTTCCAGTGGGTGCTGTTGTTGTGTTGCTAGTGATTCAGTAAATACCATTTTTGTTTCTGAATGCAGTAACTATGAATGATTTAATAACTGCAAACATGTTTCTGGAGCCTATATAAGCATCTTTTTCCTGGTTGTTAGGCAAATATGAGATGGAGAGCGGTGATTGGTGGAAAACTTGGTTACAGCTGAAGATGCCTGTCTGTTAACAGTCCAGTTATTCCACTAAGAAGTGAGTTTCATTGTGACAGAATTCTCTGGGGTTACATTTGGGAGGGAATTAAATTAGGAAATTGGAGGAGGCAAAAGTTTTATTGACAGGACTGGTCACAAGCCTGGAATCAGATGAAACATTCACTCCCCTCAGGCAAAACCCATGCACTCGCTGCTGAAAGATCATCTCTCTTGATGCTACTCTTACAAAATAAATGTTATTTATACTGGGTCATTCCTGTATGACAGGAAACATACAAGCTGTTTCCTGCCTTGTGTTTAGTCTTTCCTTTATTCTAGAAGAATAGTTTCTCTGGATCAGCTGCCCCACACAAGTGAGTTGTAAGTGCTTTCAGAAACTCGACACAGCAATAAATTGATTTAAACAGACTGTGAGCCTCTAACATGAGGCAGTCAGGTCTGCTTAAGAAAACACAACAGAAGGAAATAACTAGGCTTCATGTCTGTGCCATCGTTCATTGATATTCCATATGACATAATCCACGTGCTTTTCTGTTATACTCTTAGAAGACCATTGCTACATCAAAACCTCTTTGGCTTGTAGTCAGTAGGATGCATTAGTCATGTGTTGTCTGCAGATGAGGTACATACTTGCCAAGCCTCCGGTAGTTAGTTGGCTTTCTTCTTGCACTCCTGGGCTGTGAACCCTGTATGTTCTCCTGTGGTGTGACTACTCACCAGTCATCTGAGTGGCTGGATGTGCTTAACTGTAAAGGAAAAATCCATTTTTATTAAAATAGAGGTTGTATAGAGGTTGATTTTTTTAAGAATATGTATCAGTATTTTTATTTAACACTTCAGAGGAGATAGATGGAATTGTAGAAACAAAGGTGGAATCTCGCTAGTTTTTAAATGATTGCCACAACTGCAGATGGCAGATTTTCCTGGAGAAGTACTGCTCTGTTCTACCAGCCCACCTCATGCACTGGAGAGCAGAAGAGCTCCTGTGCTTTGAGCAGTGCAGTGTTTTTACCTTGCAAAGACTGTAGCTACTGATAAAGTCACGTGGTTGGTATAGGCTCTGTGTCTAGCAGTCTGCGTAGCAGCTACCATGTAGAAAATCACATTCCACATGAAGTATTATGTGGAGTAGTCAAATCCCATTGTGATAGCTTTCCAGTTCAATTCTGTGCCAAGAAGATGTAAGTCCTAAATGAAGAATTTTAATATTTTCATCTGTTGCTTCAATAAAAAAAAATAAATTGCTTCAATCAGAAATTTCTGAACAAGCCGAATGACATGAGTTAGGACTAGCAGCACTTGACCAAGATCAAGGATTTTAAACTTCATCATTTCATTTCGCTCTTAACACAGGTAGCATTTTTTCATACATTTTATACAAACCGTATTTTTTAACTTCAAAACCAGAAGAAATGTGTTACATTAAAGTGCATGTCATTTGCTTGTGCGTTTGGAGGTACCAGTCATTTTATAGCAATTTTCAGTTATTTTTCTGTCAGTTTGTATTCCTATTCAATGAGACATACAGAAACCCTCACTTAGAACAGCTCCCTTAGGGCTTACTGCTGGATGTCAGTAGTGTGAGCAAGAGGTGTTGTGCACAACAAGAAGAGGTCATAACAATGTAAACTTTCAGTCACATATATTATTGTTCTCTGTTTCTTTGAAATTCTGGATGTGTAATTAGGTGAGGTTTTTTGCTGTTTGGCTTAACATGCTGATAGGGGCATACTTTTCTTCTTACTTGTTGATCCTGGAATTTGTGCTTTGTGTTTGATGTGTGGTTTTATTTTTCCCTTTTACTATAACACTGTGCTACCTGGCTGTGGCCAGAAGTTTATTGGGTAAACAGATGCTTGGTTAAGGTATCAGATTATAAAAATCTAAGGATAGTAGATATAGATAGATATTTCAAAGAGCAATAAAATCATTTTGTTACTGCTCATGTATTAGCATCATCGCTTTTGCTAGGAAAAGTACAAATCAGTTAGTAAGCAAATGACTAGCAGTTATCATTTTGATTTTGGCCATAATACAATGTATAAGCTGTGCAGATACGTGATTTTATTTTGGTTTATCATAGAATCACATAATAGAATCATAGAATAGTTAGGGTTGGAAAGGACCTTAAGATCATCTAGTTCCAACCCCTCTGCTATGGGCAGGGACACCTCACACTAAACCATGTCACCCAAGGCTCTGTCCAACCCATCCTGAAACACTTCCAGGGCTGGAGCATTCACAGCTTCCTTGGGCAACCCATTCCAGTGCCTCACCACCCTAACAGTAAAGAACTTCCTCATTTTATTCAATCTAAACTTCCCCTGTTTAAGTTTGAACCCATTACCCCTTGTCCTATCACTACAGTGCCTAGTTAAGTGTTCCTTCCCAGCATCTCTATAGGCCCCCTTCAGATACTGGAAGGCTGCTATGAGGCCTCCACGCAGCCTTCTCTTCTCCAGGCTGAACAGTTCCAGCTTTCTCAGCCTGTCTTCATACAGGAGGTGCTCCAGTCCCCTGATCATCCTTGTGGCCCTCCTCTGGACTTGTTCCAACAGTTCCATATCCCTTTATATTGAGGACACCAGAACTGCACACAATACTCCAAGTAAGGTCTCACAAGAACAGAGTAGAGGGGCAGGATCACCTCCTTCGACCTGCTGGTCATGCTCCTTTGGATGCAGCCCAGGATACAGTCGGCTTTCTGGGCTGCAAGCGTATAATGAAGCCGGCTCATGTTTATTTTCTCATCAGCCAGCACCCCCAAGTCCTTCTCCGCAGGGCTGCTCTGAATCTCTTCTTTGCCCAACCTGTGGCTGTGCCTGGGATTGCTCCAACCCAGGTGTAGGACCTTGCACTTGGCATGGTTAAACTTCATGAGGTTGGCATCAGCCCACCTCACAAGCATGTCAAGGCCCCTCTGGATGGCATTCCTTCCCTCCAGCCTGTCAACCAAACCACACAGTTTGGTGTCATCAGCAAAGTTGCTGAGGGTGCACTCAGTCCCACTGTCCATGTCAGCAACGAAGATGTTGAACAAGACCGGTCCCAACACCGATCCCTGAGGGACACCACTCATTACTGTTTTCCAACTGGACATTCAGCCATTGGCCACAACTCTTTGCATGCAGCCATCCTTATGTCTAATTTACCACAAATACAATCCTGCAGATTATTACTGCCACTGCCATTCCTGGTCTTGGGTCCTTGTGAAAAATAGCTTAGAGACAGTAAATTAGGTAGAATACTACAACCATTAATAAAGGATGTGATCTGGACATTTCTATGTTTTGCCAGTATTCTTCATTCTAGGATATTTTAAATTGTCTGTCTGAATTACAGATTGAGTGATCCAAAACCAATTACTGAGTTAGTGAGTTTCTGAACTTGTTTAATACAGAAATATTAATACAGGGGTTTTTTTTTTTGGTTTTGTTTTTTTTGTTTTTTTCTTTAAAACAAATAAAGTTGGATAAACCAAATCTGGTAAAAGAGATGAAGTCTTTAGGTCTTTTTTTTTTTTTGTCAGAAATAAGTTTTGATACTTTATATTAATACCTTCAAAGTCTGTAATGTGACTGTTGTTATACGTTGGCTCTTTGGGCTTCTTTATTAGTAGCACACTGTCAATTCAGCTCCTTGGGTATAACCTTTCTTTTTGTCATGTATGTGTAAAAAACCTGGTGTAGGCACTGGTTAAATTTTTTAAGTGCTTTTGTAATACTGCAAGGAGAAAATAAAAAAAAAACAACCTTTTCCTCAGTCAGATTTTGGTAGTTGATAAATTATCTATCATTTGCATCAAAAATATCTCTCTTTCCTTAAAGAAAAATATGTAAGTCCTAGGACCCAGTTTGTTTTTTCTGTTTATGATATCAAAACTTCATGTATTTTTCATAAGTGAAATTTCTTTCTTCCTATCTAATAGAGCATGATATTTTGATACTTTACACCCATTCTTCTGAGTTGACTGTTTCTAACAGTGTAAAATATTTACAGCAACACAGTAGCACTAAGTTGTATTTACAGTATTCTAGTATTGTTTGGGTATTGCAATAAGTGTCTTAGTCTACTTGTTTCTCATATCAAGACCTTTGGTCATGCTTGTTGCCCTTGTATATTTTTTCTGATTCTATGAACTTTTCTGAAGCTGTTGCTTGTAATTGCATGTAGTTACCCAGAAGCGAGCTGGCTGTTGTTTTATACAGTGACATATTGATACTCTGTATTTTTGCTTCTCCTTTCCTAAAAATTCTTTCTTTTCTGTTTAGTTTTTTGCCTGTTTCTTAGTGTTGTACTGAGTCTTTCACAGAACCCAGCGACTGTAACCTCATGATCTTGCAATGGCCAGCTCTCTGCCAATTGTTCATTTGTAGACTTAGGATTGTTCTTTACATTTGTTTGCACTGGATTTTTGATTTTAATTCTAATGTCCATTAATATCTCTGTTGCATCAGACACCTCTAGTGATTCTACTGTTTTTCACTGGGATGTTGTATTGTTGCAAATGCAGGTGAATCTAGGTTACTCACAGTAAAGATTTTCAACGTTTCCAGCATCCTAAGGCAGACTCATGAAGTATTATATTGGTGACTTCCCATCACTCTGGAAACTGACAATTTATTTTGTATTTTGTCATTTATGATACTTTTTGTATTTTAATCTGCATGAGAACTGTAGCTCTTGTTCCAGAAACATTATCAAATATCTTTTTGGAAATGCAGCTAGACTGTATCACCTCCATCCCTCTTATTCCTGGGCTTGTTGACTCCAATAATGCACAGGCTCACGTCTGCATTGCCAGTCCTCACATGTACAGACAGAGGGAAGTGAAAGGTTACACACCACAGTTCCGCTGTTTCATCCTTGAATTCCTTTAGCACTCCTGAGTGAATACCGATTGATCTCTGGGACTTGTTAATGTTGGTGTTGCACATATATTCTATGGCTACTTCAATTTTTTCTCAATGGTCTTATTTCCCTTTACTAATGGTTTTCTCTGTCGCTTATCTGTTGGTGTTGCAATGTCTTGGCAAAGCTTCTGATACGTTGAAAAGTTTTGCTTTCCTTGTACAGGATGTCTACTAGTGGCATAGCCAACTTTATTCCTGTATGGCTTGTAGTTGTTAATGAGACCGGTTGTCTCCTCTCTTTACCGCAATGTTTTCAATATGCCTTTTATGTCAGATGTTTTTAGAAGAAAGATTTTGCAAGCTTTTAGTAAAACCTCTTAGAACCACTTTTTTCTCAAAAAGGGAATGCAGTTTCTCTTCTGTGGAAGAGGAATTCAGTTACCTAAACAAACTAAATTCTACAGCCATACAGATACTCTCTTCTGCTTATTCAAGGCACCAGCCTCAATGATAGCATGGCCATTTCTCAAAAACAAAAATGATTTCTTTTGTGAGGGTAAATATACGTAGCTGCTGAGAAGGAGGTATACCTTTTAGTATAAAGTAATCATTTAAGAGATACTCAGTAATACAAGCAAATATGATTTCATGTTATCTATTTTATTATGTGTACAATGCTATTACCTTGCCATAAAACTTAATTTGGGATCTTAGTATTGTAAAAGTGAGATCTGGCTCTCATATTCTAAACCAAACAGAACAATAAAACATTATAGAACTATTAATCCATAAATTTTCATACATCATGTGAATTTAAGGAGGTTTTGCTTTTTTTAAAAAAAAAAGCTAATTTAAAATTAAATAATTTCCCAAAATGTGTCTTTTCCTTTTCTTACAATCATTTGTATAGTTCAATTCACTGTCCTGTAGGGTAGATCTGATAATGCTTACCTGCCATCATGTCAGTTGTGCAGTTCTTCTTCTTAAAATAATCTTCTTCTTAAAATAATATGAAATTGTGCAGTATGACAAGTTCACTGTATTAGTTACATGGTTTTGAAAATCTATTCACATGCTGAAGATGACCCTTCCCTAGTGAAAATCAGAAATATACATGGCAATTTGAGTTCTGGTTCCCCACTGGCACATTGTCTTCTAGTGCACAAGAATGGTATTTTTGCACCATTGCCCTTCAGCAGCCAGTATATATATATATATATATATATATATATATATATATATACAAACACACACAAATTCTAGAGATTATGGACTCCAGAGAATGGATCTAGCTTTCCTTGGAGCATGGCCTGGTTTTCTGCCTCAGAGAGATAATTTTAGTCCAACCTGAGATTATCAAGCTTTTCCTGGAATTGCTAGGCATGTATGTCCCTTCTGCCTGTTCTGGGTGGACCTAGTTAGTGTGCAGGCATAAGAAGTCCCACTTTCTGAGAGGCATTGGACCTCCTGATACACCAGAGGCAATAGGGCAATTCCACACTAATATCTTAGGACAGATCCCTTCAAGGGAAGCAAGGTTGTGCCTCCTTTTGCCTGCCCAACAACTTGTTATTTTCCAATGACGGGAGCAAGTTGCTGACTCTTTTTCAGCCATTGTTAGCCTTGATTGCAGTTCTGTATGTTGAAGAGGAAGTGTGGGCTGATTCTCCTTGACCTGGTTTAATTGCTTTAGAGCCAAATTCTTCAGGCAAGGTGGTACAAATACAATACCAGAAAATTGCTTTCTCTATGAATTTGAATATTTAAAGTTTAAATCTCTTTTTTTTTTCCCATGTTTTTGCAAGCGAAGCAGAGAAAAAGTATTATTAAAAATGCATGTAGCAATATTTAAGTAATTAAAAGTTGTATAACTTGTGTTATAAAAATAGCATTTGGCTTTGGGTGACTCAAAGTACACTCTGTGTGACACAAACTTTTATTAAGCCACTTACACAGATTATTATCACCAGAAGCTGTCCTGTCTTTAGACTCTCTGACTGACAACCAATTGCAAGGATCACCAAACTGCTGTGGAGTGAGTGAAATGAGATTATTTAATCTCTTACTGAAAACATGGCTATAAATTGCACTGAAGGGGAGGTATATTTTGTTTTCTCCAGAATCTCTTGGTCTGAAATTATATGACAGTTACTTTAATTATACTCACTAAACATAAATGTAAATTGATTTACAGGTCGAATAGCATTTTCATAAGGTCTGAGTTAGGAAAGCATCATCTTCATCTTGAGAGGCATTTACTCCTCCAGATAGAGCACTTGAAGTATGTTATAATTTTCCTTGTAAAAAGAAGAGCGTTTGCTACGATACTGGGATAGAAAATTAAGAGTCTCATTCTTGTTATACTTTAATACTGTGGGACTATTAAAGTAGAATTTAAAATATTCCATGTACTGAATGTTATAGTGAGAAATTATTCTGTAAAGTAATACTTGATCTTGTTATAGGTCTTTTCTTTCTATTCGATCAAAATATGTGGGGTTTACCTATTTATTCTTATCATCCATCTGATCTTTAGTTGTATTGCTGTTTGCTCCTTCAGGTTTCTGGAAATATCCAACAGTTACTTAGAGTTTAAAATTCAGAAATAGGATGCTTTACTTTCTTTTAGCACACTTAATATGTATGGGTTCTTTACCTTAAAATCAGGATTGCATTAGATTTTTAGGTCATAAATCCTATTTACTGGCCAATGAATATATTTCTTATTTTTGAGTGACTATAATTTGTTGATCGGGGTCATGTATTGATCTTTTGGGCACTGTTGCTGTTTTGTTTGGTCCCAGGTACCACATGTGTCCAAATTTAAAATAGAAACTGACATACAGGTATATCCCTGTGTCTTGTATTCAGTATTTGTAAATAACATTTTTGGGCATGTAGGGTTTGAAAGGAAATCAAGTAGATCTCACAATATATAATAAGAATTGTATATTTTGACATAAATGAAGTTGAGCCCCTTTCCGATGTTGCCCCACTTTGTCCTTTGCTAACTCCTAGATCCTTTATTTATAAAATATATAAATATTTAAATAAATAAATATTAAAATCTATAAAGATTTCTATTTTATTTTGTATTTTAAATTTAAATATTTAAATTATTTGTATTTTCCTCAATGTCCATGATTTTTGCATATATATATATGAAAACCACGCAGTCCGAGTTTTCCCAGCTGTTCTGTGTATCAGGACTTTGTTTAGATTCCAGACATTCAAATAAATTTGTATATTGAGGAAACCTTTGCAAATCTGCTTTCACTGGTAAGATTAGAGTAATTTTACTTTACTTTCTACTAAAAGAAAGGGTTGGGGATGGGGGTTGACAGTAATGTTAAGGCTGCTGATATGGCTGCTGGAGTATGAAATATTCTGTATTTCATGAGGAAATATTCTTGGTCATGTAGGTTTCTAATAGAATTCCCTCTGGTCTCTGATCAGATATGCATAAGCAACTCATTAATGTATTGGGCAAGGTACTTTATGTATTTTTCTTTGTAGCATTTCTATCAAACAAATTGTCCTACATGTCTAACTGTTTTTTCGGGACTGAAAGGCTTCATGGAGGCCTCTGTTGTTGTTTATATGTATGTGGAGAAAATTACAATATGGAAATAATTTGAGAATTTTCAACAGTTTTAGCAATAGTGATCTAGAAATTGAATGGGTTGGAGATACAATATTCCGGTGCACTGCTGCATATATAATGTATGTGCAGCATATGCTGAGGTCTTTTTCAAAACATTTACATTAAACCTGTCAGGTATTTATGAATAGCAAAAATTAATTTCCCCCAGTTCTGTCATCAGTTAGAGAAATGGATTTCAGCACAGAAGACTGTCAGTGTTTCCTGCATACCAGAACAGCTCACTTCAGTGTCATAGAATTACACCAGGTGGCCTGCTAAGAGTCAGCTTAATGTGATTCCAAATGATAGGGTAGAGAATGTGAGGGAAATTAAAATAGTATCATACTTATGATTTAAAAGGAAGTTAATTACAAGGGCTTGTTAATAAACAAAGGAAAATTCCAAATGTATTATCTGTTGCGTAGCGTATCAGTAGTGAATGTGATGCCATAAAAAATAAAATTTAACACTGCATAACTTTACATTGACTATGAAATATTCAATTAAGTTGTTGACATGTTTTGGTTATTAATGGATTTCTGGATTTGGAAGGAATTATTAAAATGGTGGGTTTAGCCTTTTTATTTTTGAACGTTGTCTGGCAATGCAAATACAGTTTTAGCCTCTTCATTTCTCCTCTCATGCAAATACAAAACCATCTGAATGTGGCCAGTATTTTGAAATAAAAATATTTATTCTGTTGATGGAAAGTAGTTGGGCACCAGAGAGCATAGAGGAAATATTCATTATTGCCTAGTTTTCCATTATCTGAAAATTGATCATGTAAAATTGCTGTGTTAAATGTTTCTTAACAACTTAAACCAATGGCTTTGTTACTGTACTACTTACACACAGTGTGAGCACAGTGTTCCCAGTGTACTTGCATGAACTGCGCCATGACTGCCGGAGGTCAGAATTCAGTGAATATTAAAGTGGATTTGGGGGTTTGTTTTGGTTTTATTTTCCTTAAACGTAGTTCTTTAAACTGCCAAAAAAAAAGATGTATTTTGCCTTTTTAGACTGAACAGTAAATATATATGACCTTATTTTTCAGGTTCTAAACTAAAAATGCCCCAAGCTGTAGGCAAACTTGTGTCTATTTACTGTCTAGATAGAATGAACAAAAGATACACCTGAGTCTCTACAGGAGTTAAAGGACTTTCATTGTCTAACAGAATCTCTTATTATTTTAATTATGTCACAGATCAGTCCAGTGAAAAAAAAGAATCCTTTTTTTCTGAGCTTTGGTCATACTTAATTCTTAAAAAAAGATGATGTAGGTATTCTGTATGAGCTAAACTCGGCAGCTATATCTTCATGAGAAAATTCACCTGTGTGGTTTAACTTACAAAGAAAAAAATGGATTGGGTACCTTTTTTCTCTGGGATGTTGCATGCAGCTTGAAAATGTCAAAGAAACTGTAAAATGCATGAACCAGTGTCAAAGAGTATGCCAGAGCAGATTGCGGGCCTTCCCTCATATTCACAGACTGTAAAAATAGCCCCCCAAAAAACTTAAGGGGAGAATGGAAAGTGAAGAAGTCTTTTATGATTATGAGATTCATGAAAAATATAAATCTGCCTATGAAAATAAAATGGCATTTGTGAATAAATTATTTCATGGGAAGCATAAATTTGAATTAATGTTACAAGTATATATGTAAGTCTAAATAAAGGTGTGGTATTTTAGTAGACATCCATTTTTGCAAACCTTTGAAGTTAAATATACATTACCAGTTCTATCTTCTAGTAGTCACGCATACTTTATTAAGCTAATTGATTTTTAAGTGACTGCAATCTACCTACAGGTTTCTGTTTTTCAAATGATGATGTCTTCAAGGTAGTGCTTGCCAAAAGCTTGCTTACTCAACTGAAAACAAGATTTCCTGAATGTTCATGGAATCAACTTGGAAATTTGCTCTTAGGTAAGAATTCTGAGCTTGGAGAGAGAAACATAGATACTTCTATGGAGTTAAATGGCTAATGCCCTGAAATATAGACCAGGGACTTTTGCCTCATCTATGTTTACGGTTGGTCTACTTCAGTGTGGCACAAGGGAGGCAGGTTCTTTGCCCCTGAGAGTTACTGCGTAGCTGGTTATGCTTACTCAGACTGTGTCAGTAGGGCGCTGACTGGCTAACTTGGGAAATGAGAGCCTTAAGGAGCTGGTTGCTAAGAAATGCCTGAAATGTCTCCAGGTCTTCAGAAGGTTTTCTGTCCTGTCCTACATGTCGAGCACTGCAGTAGTACTGCAGTAATCTCATACTGTGGTTCCTTGTGAACTGATCTGATCTAAGGCTTGCTACCTCCTGCTTTTCCCCACCCTGGTCCTTGTCCTTCCTCTGTGCCATCTCTGTGCTGTGGATCCTTCTCAGCCGATTAAGTTACCTGGCAGCAAAAATTAATCACTTTTTTTTTTTTTTTTGCATGGATTTGCTTTCTGTTAGTGAATTGAGTTGGTTTACAGTGGACACCAGAGAGCATGATGAGCTCCAGAGCCAGCACAAGGTAATCCCAGCTGGGAACAGGAAAGGTAAAAAGCTGAAGGATACACTGGGGAGGGAGAGGACCTCCCTTCATAAACAGCAGTGATTACTGCTATCAACCATGGATTACAGAACTGCATTCTGAGCGAGCTGTTTCATAATTCAGCTGCTCTTTGGGTTTCTCCTAAAAACATGTTCTTCATGCTCCTCATACTGTCAGCATGCACCCTCTCTTCTTCCCCCCATCATGTAAAGTACGTAAATTCAGGGAACTCAGTGTGCAGAAGAATGAATTAATCCCGAACAGTTTTCAGCCTGCCCTAGGTGAGCACGTGGCTGTATGTGCAGGAAGGTTAGTTGGAATGGAGAGAGAACCAGTACTGCTGTTTGTGTGGTGGTATCGTCTCGGATTAGGTGAAGCCAATGATGAAATTAAACACTGGATATTTTCCAGAATAGTTGCTGTCAGTAGACTAAATTGTCTTCCTCAAGAGCTTTTGGGAAGGGAGGGAGGGGGGCAGGCATTCTAATTAGGAGATATGTATCTTTTGGAGAAGACGTTCTCTTTAGAGTCATCTAATGAAATTACTGAAGTTATGTTTGTCAGAAATCCACAATAGACATTTCTTAGTTTTTTCTTTATGCAATTCTTATACCTCTATTGTAGTCATAATTGCAGGACACAGCAGGTAAAAACTTGTCTCTGTTGAGTTTAGCGTAAAAATGTCCATGCTCATCATAGAAACTACAACTGTACTCAATAGTTTTTGATGAATTTATTTAAGATTTGTTCCTACCCTTAGATTTTATGGACTTAATTAAGTAATTAATTTTAAAATGGATTTGTATCGTCATCCTAGTTAGATTTTCAGCAGTTCCAAAAGGAGGTTATTGTTTGTCTTAGATGGTTTGTATATTGCTGTGCCTTTTTTGAAACTATTTATCCATTATTAGCTGTATCTTAGGTTCCCAAGGAGCTTCTTTATAATTATAAATCATCAGTGTTTATCTTTTTTTAGATGAAATTGTGGTTTGTTGAAGCTATTCATTTTCAAGTCTATTGTGTGTAATTATTATCTTTTATGAGTTCTTGTGTCCTAAGTAAGCATCAAATGGTATATTCGGATTCGTGATTTGATTTCTGATTTCTGAAAGGGAACATACAATGCAGGGAATACGGTATACCAGGATATTATCTTCCCTAGGTAGTGAGGAACACTTTCCTCTTTACAGACATCCTAACTACCATTCAAGTATCCAAAACAAAAGTTAAATGGAGATTTTTATTTATAGAGATTATTTTAATAGTGTCCTGCTTATTAGTAAAATGTAAAATCAGTAAAATCCTAACTTTCCAAACAAAAAAAAAAATTGTAGCATATGGAAAAAAATCATGTATAGATGAGGTGAAGTAGCTTCTAACTATTGAAAACACATTTGAATATATGGTCACATAAAAATATCCCATTTGGCCAAGGTGGTCAGGCAACATTAAGAAAATAGAGTATTTGGTATTACTTGGTTAGTATTTGGTACACTATTTCCTTCATCCAAATCACAGTATTAAATTTTAGAATAGGCTTAATTGCTTTGACTATTCAGTCGCCGAGATTCCCTGGATACAACTGTTTTCCTTAGTAAGATTCATGGCTACACAGATTTTATCATTATTTACCCTTTTAGTTAAATTTTCTGTTAAAAGTAATTCTATCAAATTTTAAACTGATATTATAATTACCTAGTTCTAGTGTTTCACTTAAGAGAAAGTGCTGTGAAAGGAGAAAGAGGGGGAAAAATGTCAACATTCCATTTAAGCAAGCCTTGTCTCTCCTCAGCCTACTTGCAACATTCCGCAGTCATCTTTCCATGTCTTGATTCCAGGTTTCTTCCTAGCAAAGGGAATATTTTAAACTGGTAGCCAGTGTGAAATCACAGTCTTATGAAAATGAAGTCATGAAATATGTGCTCATTAAATAAAATGCTGCTGGTTGTCGCAAAATGTAGACTCATAGAATTTAAAACATTTTGGCATTATCTGGAATTCAAGACATGTTTCTAACAATCATAGACACAGAATATTGCCTTATCTTATTCAGAACATCTAATTGGCATAGACCTCCTAAAGCTTTATTAGTTTTTTAACTTTTGATTATAATGTTCTTTAGCTTCTTATATGGTCTGAACAACAACAATACTAATTTAAACAGATCCCTTAAGAACAGCTGTGTGATATCCTGTGTGTGCAAGCAAGATGCATGGCTTTGCCCAAATGCATGTTCAGAGTCTTGACTTTTAGCCCTAAAACGGTCTTTTGTGGACCTGCAGCTTTGGTTGTCCTTGCCATGGACATCCCAACCTTTAAAACTTATTTTCAATGGTCAACATTTTTGTGTGATGGTTCTCTTCTGAGGTATACGTTGTGCTAGGCTCAGCCTCATTCTGCCATGACTGTTTCCATCATCACAAGTACTTGATCTGTTTCGCGTTTTATGGAATCGATAAATCTCATCCCTAAAGAGTCCAGCAGTCCTTTGATTCCTGACCTGACATTTGCTAATGCTATTCTTGATGACCTGCCAGTACGGATCTTCAGAACTGCAGTATGTGTTTGACAACACTCATAATATGAATCAATATTTAGCATTCAGTAAGTGAGCTGGGGAGTCATTTTATTGCTGCAAAAGGCTACATTGCCCCTGGGCAGCTGTCAGAAATGGGTAGTTATTAATAGCCCTCTCTTTTCGCTTAGCATAGTCAGTAGGGGTCAGCCATGAAATGATTTAATCAGTTTATGATATCTGTGACAAAGAGCACTTAAAATGTAATCACAAAATTTAAGGAGAAGTGTCCCTGGGCTGTTGTAATGTTTTCCTCATTTCATTTTCTCTGAAGTTGATATGGTACACTAGAACGGTGACCACGTAAAAGACCCATGTTTAAAGGCCTTTTTGCTCTTCTGTTTTACGCTGCATGTTTCCGAGTGTAGGGTTTTTATGAGAGGTGAGTGTGGTGATATTAAAGCAGAAAATGGTATTCCAAAATTTCATTGTCTGAAGACTCCTTCCATTTGACCTGTGGGGACTGTGCTGCTATGAGAGCCATGTGTGGGGATGAGGCATTCCCACATCTGAAAAGGAGGAGGAACTGTCCCAGACCTTCCAGCCTTTTAGAAACATTGGAAATACGGATGTGTTTTGTAGAATCCATCCTGGGGCAGCTTAGTTGTCTGTGTCTGGTTTACGAGAAGAGTTCACCACAGGACTTGCTGAGCTTGACAGCCTTGTAAGATTTGCATTTTCATGTTAGTAGCTGATCTGGTCTGGAAAATTATCTTCAGTGTGTGAAGTACAAACACACTTGCTTCAGTATAAAGCTTTTCCTTTATCTATAATGTTTGTAGATAAAAGTGAAAGAGACCAATAACAATTGGTAAAAAATTCACTGCGTTTATCTTTGAGTTTCCCTGTGTCCACCTTGCAATATCCTGAGGCATTTCATAGTGTCAGAGCTTGAACTGCCATCCTGTCCTTCTCTCAAGACTGCTTCTCCAGTAGTACTTCCCTGTCAGCCTTTGCAGTGCTTTAAGGAGCAAAGCTGATGCTCTATTCTGTAGTAGTTGTTTTCTCGTATGTAATAGTGAGGCTAAGGCTTTGTCTTTCAGAACAGTTTTATGAAGTTTATTTATGGTATAACTCCAAGATGTGCACTGATTCTGTAAGTAATTCAAGGTGAAGAAAGCTCTTTCATGAGCAGCTTTGTCCTGGGATATGTTAAAGCGCATTTACAAACTTCTTTCCCATATATCCAGATAGATAGTCTTCATTTCCTATGTTAGGATATCAGCTCCTTTACAGTAGAATACTGTCATTGCATGTATGTTTCCAAAGGATTGCATGCAAAGTTGCTGATCAGGGTCCTGGTGGAGGGATGGGAGATTGCAATTTGGTTTTAAAATGTTTTAAAATCAATACACTGTAGAAGAACCTGAGTGTTGCTGGATCTGACCATCTGACCAGGGCATCTTGAGATGGGGAAACAAGTTTTCAGGCAATTCCAATTAACTTGCTAGTCACTGTGGCATTAATCGTAACAGATTTATGTTTTTTAATGTCTGCCAGTCTGAAGTTGCTTCTGTTACTATCTCGAAGTAGCAATTTATTCTTTACTTTCTCTAGATGAGTAAAGCACACTCTGCCTTTTCAAGAGCTGATCACTGGAAAACAGATGAATACACTGCGTTTACTTACAGAATACTCAATTTGCTGAATGTTATTTGCAAGGTAATTCTGCTTCCAGTTAGTGTTGCTTCTCACTCTCATGTCTCATCTTCTGGAGATGCAAATGTTGTAGTTGCTGTTTAGAGGTATCTCTCCTAGAAAAATCCTCTGCTAAAACTGTAGCTGGTCAGACTTTTAATTCTGGAGTTATTTCACTGAACCCTTAAGCAACAGGAAGGCTGCAGAAGCTGTCTCCTTATATCAAGTGGTGAGGTGTTCCCTATTTAGACAACTTTCTTAAATTAATTATTGATATTTACTCATTTCCTAGGAATAAAATCTGTGTTAACATCAGTATCCTGCTTTCTCTTTTGTAAGTTAGAGTCTTCAGCAGATTACACCTGTTCATAAGCTGTAAGATACAACCTAAATGTTACCCGTCATTCTTTGGTAATGTATAAACTATTCAAATGGTTCTTGAAGTCAGTAGGAGTTTTGCTTGCAGTTAACTTTATAATGCTGTGGATCAAGGCTATGTGGCAAATATTTCTAAATAGAAATGCTTGGTTTGTGTTACTTTCAGAATTGTAAGATGTTTACTTTGCTGCTCTGGGCAAAATGTCTTGATTTTGGGTCATGAGATTTTCTTCTCAAATTTAGAGTTGCTATGCCTTTACTTTCCTTTGGTCTATTATACTTTTTCCCTTTTAGTTTCCGAGTTCTTTTCCTTTTGGATGGGCTCTTGTTCATCTTAAATGTCTATTTGATTGTATTTTGAATTTTCTTGTTAGCCATGTGAAATACTGTGATTTCCTGCTAATTCTATTTCACATGAAACACTTGTAGAATTATGTTAATGTATTAGTGGCCTGTCGTAACTTTTTTCATTAAATGTTTCCTGCTTAAAGTAGGATTTCAGTAGCCTATAAACGTAGACTAGGAACTTGATTATCTCCAGCATGATTCTAGTAGTCACTAAGCAATCAAGCATCTTCAGCAACTGAGAACATTTTCTTCATGTGCTGCACCTATGAAAGTGCAGCATTCTTCATAGGTATGTTCTTACGTCCTTGCCAGCATTGTGGTGTGTATTAAGTGTGCATCTGCCTTCAAAAAGAGGCAGAAATCTTGCACCATGTTGCCAAAAAAGAGCAAAATTAAAATTACTTCCTGCTTTCAGTAAGTGTTCTTGCTAATGCAACTCATATAGTACTGTCTCTAAAGAAGTGTTGAACATTATGGATAGTACTTGTGGCCTGTCAGTCAGATGAAGGTGTAAATTTTAACTGCATTATTCACATGAGCTAGTTGTAATTTGCTTTAATATGTAAGCTGAAGATCTTCATAGGAAGAGTGTCTGCAGAGGGGCTTAAATGTGTTTTAAGTAATGTACCTTAATTTCACCTGAATTGAGCTCTTATACAGACATGTCCATGTCTAGATTGACTAGAATCTTATGGTTCAGGAAAACTGTATTGATTTCATCACTCATTTGGTGGCAAAATCTGTGTATTCATTAATGTATTCAATTATCTTTGGGATTACAGACTTCCTTAATTTACTGTATCATATCAAAGTAAGATGCTTGTAGTTATGAAATCAGCTGTCAAAGCCAAACATAAGTGGACGTCAGTGCACAGTTTCATGTGATGTTACAGCCACAAAAATCATTTTACCTGGCAAATATTGCAAGGTTTTTCATGAAAAAATAATGAAATGTAAATGTTGCACACTGATTTCAAACCTTTCAGTAATTTAATAAACCATTGCTTTGTTTTGCAAGCATACTATTCTTTAAAACTCTTCATTATGACAAAATAGTTACAATTTTTAATAGTACATATTTAGTAAAAGGATTTTACTTGTCTGGTTAACAGAGAAAACAGGAAGCTTTTCACCTAAGACTGTGAGTGTCATTAGTCATTATCACAAAGTTGTCATAGATATCTTTTAGTTCCAAATTTATTTTGAGCAGATGGGAGGAAGATACCATGTCACCTCCCAAATATTTATGTATTTTTTGAAAACTAGTTATGTTTGAGAAAGAGATATAATAGAATGCGGAAGAACAGAATTGTTAGCAAAATTATTTAGCATGGGTTATTCTTCTGGCATTTATGATAGTATTTTCCCATTGATTTGAGGGGTATTCTGTCTGAATAAGCGACAAATGAAAGTAAAGTAAGAAATTCTTGAATATCCACTGTTTTCACATTTTGGGTTTTGCATGTTTTATATTTTTCCTCACTCTTTCTGCTAGGGGATATGTTCATACACCTTATTCAGGCCTTCTGATAGGTTCATTTTTCACAACGTAATACTTTTCTAGTTACTCATAAGGCCCTATAGCTGTAAGAGCTAATGCTAGTTTCACCTTGTTTTCATATGTGTACACAATTTCTATAAGAATGTAAGTTTTTAAAACATAATAAGAAAATCAAGTTGCATGAAATACAGAGAAGATACAGAAATTGCAAGTAAATAGTACACCCTGAAGAGGGTCTTTGTGAACACTTCCCACTGTATATGCTATGAATGTAATAATACTGGAGGAACAATGTGCACTGTGAGTGAGGTTCTTGTGTTTCGGCCTAATTACTCGTTTGTATTCTTTCACTTACGAAGTAATTGAGGTATACTGTGACTGTGTTAATTTAGGATAATGCAGCATTTCCTACTCATGCAGCTAAACAAAAAAAATCTAGCTTCACAAGAAATCTTGGCAGGAAATTTCTTTTTTGTGGCAATTTTCATGGAAGGAAAACATTGTGAAACCTTACACTACATGAAAGGAATTCAGACTGTGTTAGAGAGGTGGGAAAAGTTCACTTGACAGGGAAGTTTTAAAGACTCTAATCTGTAGGAGTCGGGTGCTCCTTGATGCTGAGAGTCCTGAGAGAGACATGATACCCCATTACTAATAGCACAAAACCAGGAGGATGGCAGTGTTGTCCATCATGGATGAGCACTGGAGATTGAATGGGCTTGGAGAGAAAGACCCAGGTCCTTGTCTAGGCCACATGGGTTTGTAGCCATAGCAGGATACCAGAAAGGCTGGCCAACAATAGATGTGTAATGGCTGTAACATGAAGTTACTCAGCCTATAACTGACTGCTCAAGAAAGATATATCCAGAAATCTACTCCAAAAAAAGGGTGGCAAGTAGACAAATAGGTGTGTGGTATAGCCGCATAGGAATGATACTTAAGTTTGTGTCAGAGAACGATGTTGTTCAGGTTCTAAGCCCATGGGGGTAAAATGAGGGGTTGAGATAGACTACTGTTAAATTCCTCCAGAAGTTAGGAGGACACTTAGGAGGCGGATACTTGATAAAATAAAAGAGTAATTAGTGTGATAAGAAAAGGAGTGGTAGAGCGCTAACTTGCAAAAGCTGAGAAGTAGAAAGATTTTTAAGGGGTTGTGGTGTTGGGTGTGACTGGCAAGTTAAAAAGGTTGGTTGAGAAGTGTTAGGTTTAAGCTTTAGCAGGAAGGTTGCTGGAAACTAGTGCAAATCACTTCAGTGTGGTCAAGGTGGAAACCTATGATTTGAAAGGTATCAGAGGAAGGAAATCCTAGGCAATAATTTTGCCTAATATGTTCACTGGTCTTAGATGTCAAATAGAGCCATGAGATGGAGCAGTCATAGAAAAGGCCAGTAGGCTCAAATGTTAAAATCCTATAGTGCAAACAAGGTGGTGGAAAAGATAAAAATTAAATTTAAATGTACATTTTCAACAATGGACTGCTCCTGCATTGTTATTTCATCTTTAAAGGTTTTACAGTTTATCTCATTATTATTTGAAGCGCCTTTCTTCAAAAAATTTAAGTATAGCCTCCTTGTTAATTTAGCGTAATGTCACATCCACTCCAAGAGCAGCTTAAAACCATGTGCCACTTAAGAAATCGGTGTAAAGAAAGAGTGTCGTTGTGTGTGATAATTTTCATGGAAAGAAAATATTAGATAAATGCTGAAATTGTGAACTTTGTGACATTCAAAGTCTCTGAGAATTCTGACATCTTCAGCGAGTGGCAGACACGATATTCAAGTGCCTGTAATTGGCCAATGCAGCAGTTGACATCTGACACACAGTTGACTGAGTGACCTGGAAGGTTGCATGGGTAGGAAGTACATGAAATCCTTATTTAAAGCTTTCTCTAGCAAGTGGAATGGCTGTGACATGAGGCTAAACCACACATAACTGGCTTCTTAAAAAATACATCCTGAAATGTAACCCTCTAGAAAGTTCTGTATTGTGTACAGTATTACCCATTAACTTCAAGATGTGCCTTGCTTTTGTTCAGGGTATTGAGTGATTAGATTTTGGGGTTTTTTTAGGTTACAAATACATGATTGGAATTGTATTTCACAGCTACATTTTGCTACATGGATGAATGACAGGATGGGTTGAACCTTTGTCTTTGTCTTTTTTTTTAATTCCTTTTTTTTTTTTTTTCCATTTTTCCTTCTGGATTGAGATGATGCGTTGCTATACAGAATGCCTCCCTGAATGCCACCCTGCAGTTATAACATGAAATAGAACTGCTAATAGAAGTATGAGAAATTAGAGGTAGAAAAAACATATTACTTCATCGGCTTCGTTCACCTGACAGTGCATCTCAATTGTTCAGGAAAAATGTTATTCTGAAAGGATTAGATATGATGTAATAAATTATATTAAAATGAGTGAACAAGGCTTTTGTAGCCTAAATTCTAGGAAGCCTGCATCTAAGTTTAATACTGATACAGGGAAAGATAGCTTACATCAGCTTTATGAATAATCTTAGTATTTCATGAGCAATTTCACCCATATTTCTTACATACATTATACTGGCAATATTTCAGTACATTAATTTCAGAGAACTCTGATGTTACCAAACATTCATTTCTTTCCATTTACTAGGAAATATGTCTAAGGTGACAGGCCACTGGCTTTGTGAACTTTTAAAATTGTACCATGTATAACTAAACCTTAAATAGTCCCAAATATTTTAATCCCTAGGAAGTTTACAATTCATGATAGTGTGATTTTGCTTAAGATTTGCTCCTTTGAAGCTGTGTCTTCTTACATGCAGAAATTAACGGGCACTAAACAATCACTTCTGTGAAGACTGCTTCAAATTCATTTTCTCCCCAAACCTGTGAATTCACCATGCTAGAATTAGTAACTATCTTCATAGTCTGCAATTCTTCCTTATTATTTTGTGCTTCAGATTTTATTCTAGTTCATACAGCATCTGTATAGGGATCTCTTGCAAGGCATAACCCATACTTTGTGAAGAATTAAAGTTTTGTTCATTTCAGTTGCTTTTCTTAAATTGATGAAATTTCATTATAATTTTTGGAGTCAGTACTAATTACCTTTCTTTTGATTTTGCTTTTACTTTACAGTAGAATTGAAATCAGAATAGGACTGATTTTAATACTTATTTTTAAGAGAGAGAGAGAGTGCAACAAGACTTGTACAGCTCTAGCAGCTTTAATCTTTTTTCCTTTTTTTTTTGTGATGTTTTTCAGTTAGTTAAGTTCGTGCTTCATTTTAATGTAAATCCAAACCTCCAAATTTCATTGTCGTCACTGAAGGCTGTTTATTCAATTTCTGAAATAAAATGTCTCATTGCTGTCACCGTAATATGAATGATCAAAGAAGAGTAATTGTAACATTTCTTTAGGAATCCTGCCCTCAGTAAGCCCATAGGATTTGTTTACCCTCTCTTACCACCCAACATTTGTACCCATATGTTGAGATGGCAGCATGCCTCCCTCACTAGGTACTGTGCCAGTTTCAATAGGATATAGATGCCAAACAATATTTAAATAAGGAACTAGCATCATGCTGAAAATACCATCTGTTCTGTAAAATTTCCCTTATTCTGTGACAGGATTGCCACACTGAACTTCCATGTGTTAATCGCATTTTTGATACACAATAATGAAATTTGAATACCTGAACAGCTGAAATGTCTGAGCATCCATGATACCTACAGTTTGCTTGAGAAATGCAGAAGCTTTACAGTGCATGTTTGGAAGCCAACAAAACAAGGGACATCAAAATACATTAATGTATATAGAATTATGAAGCAACTCATGGATGCTAATGGCCGTGAAATACATTAATCAGCCTTCAAAGATAAGTATTTACTATTATCATGCCCTTTCTCACGGGCAGATCTGCAGAGACCGTTACATTGAAAATCTCTATAATGATTCCCTCGGTGAATTTCATACATGTCAGCTCTTGGAACAATGTCTGTTCTCTGTGGATTCCTTATTTATGGATTGCATTAATCTTAAATTTGTCAGGTGGTTAAGGTTCAATTCCATTGCAAGCTACTGATTAGGAATCTTTCTAATCAATCAACCAATTGATTTGAAATCTCCATTTCTCACTCTTCTGTTAACATCTCTGTGTATTAAGTCCCCAAACACTTCTGTTTCTTTGGCTATATTCATGAATACTTGTTTTTTTTTAATGCTGTGATTCCATTTGGTGATATCTGTAAAACTGCATGTTTTCCCAACAAGTAAGTGTCTCTGTGTATGTATGAATAAAGACATACATGAATACAGCAATATGGCATTTTCTAGAAAATACTGACTTCTGTGAATGGTGGCAGCTGTCTGTATTAAAACAGATTGAATGCGGTTGATCCCAAACTGAAAATAGTTGCTGTGACAAATGCATATTTCTTTGAAAGAGCGTTGTGTCAAAGAACATTTCTTGTAACGTTTTTGGGTGTGAGAGACTTTGATCATCTTCATTTCAGAAAGGGCAGAAAGATACTTGGTATAACATAATTTTGCAGGAAGTTCAAATTTTTTTCCTGATACATATGAATCCTGTTAAAAAATTAGATTTCTGATCTAAGTTTAATCAGTAGTAAAATCCAATGTACCTTTCCCAGAATTGTTTTTGGAAATATTCAACTATTGAAACTAGTTAGTTTTAGTAACTATTTTAAATTACTTAAAATGAGCCAAAAAAATGAGAAAATCATATTAAATGCAATTTTTTTTTAATATATCTTTTCTGTTCTGCTTGAATCAATTCTATAATCTCTGTTTTCAGTTTTAAAAAGTCCATTACGTATATAGTTTGTTCCCTGCTTCCTTGATGTTGGCTGAATTCCATTTACTAGATTTTCATTCAGGAGAACTGGTTTGCATGTGTAGTCGCAGGCAGTTTTCACATGTTTAGACTCAGAAGAAGCAGATTAAGAAATGGTTTTGGTTTTACTGGTCGGGTTTTTTGTTTGTTTTCTATTTAGGCTTAGACTGTACAGTAAGTTGAAGTAGAAAGGTCTCGTGAGATCCTATAGATTTCATTAAAAGTATGTTTGGGTTCCACTGTTTCATATTTTTGCCTCATGTATCTTACTGTCTTCTATCATTTTAGCCAAGCTTAATTTTCCCTTTTTCTTTATTTTAACCAGAGAGCTCAGCCTTTTCCAAAAGCCAATTCAGGTAAAGTAATCCCTTTCCTGTTGAGCTTGATGGAGGAGCAGTGAGGTCTCGCTGCAGCCTTCTCTTCTCCAGGGTGAACAAACCAAGGGCCCTTAGCTGCTCCTCATATGTCTTGCCCTCTAGACTCTTCACCATCTTGGTTGCTCTCCTCTGGACACGCTTCAGCAATCTGATGTCCTTCTTCTATTGAGGTGTCCAAAACTGCACCCAGTACTCAAGGTGAAAATGCACCAGTGCAGTGTGGAGTGGGACAGTCACCTTCCTCAACTGGCTAGCTACCTGTCTGTAAGGCCTCTCTAATCTCCAAGGGGTCCAGAGCCGCTCCTGATTTACTGTCATTGGCAAACTTACTTAATGTACATCTGATTCCTGTGTCCAGGTCATTTATAAAAACACTGACTAAAATTTTACCCTGGGGAACCCCACTGGTGTCTGACCACCCTCCTGATGTAACCCCATTTACTACAACCTGTTAGCCAGTTGTTCACCCATCAGGGACACCTAGAGCCAGTTGCCCAGGGCTACATCCAGACAGCGTTTGAATATCCCCAATAATAGAGAATCCACAACCTCCCTGGCAACCTATTCCATTGCTTGGTCTCCCCCACAGTAAAAAAAACTGTTTCCTGATGTTCAGGAGGAACCTTCTGTGTTTCAGTTTGTATTGTGAATGCCTCTTGTCCTGGCACCACTGAAAAGAACCTGGTTCCATCTGCTTTGCACCCTCTCTTTAGATATCTGTGTATGTTGATGAGATTTACTCTCTTGAGCCTTTTCATCTCCAGGCTGAACAGTCCCATCTCTCTTAGCCTTTACTCATAGGAGAGATGCCCCAATCCCTTAATGGTCTTAGTGGTCTTTCTGGACTCTCTCCCAGTATGTTTATGTGTCCCTTGTTCTTGAAGACCAGAACAGTACTCCAGGTAGATACTGTACTCCACATGTGACCTTACCAGTGTTGGGTAGAGGAGAAGAAGGATCACCTCCCTAAACCTCATGACAACACTCCTCCTCACGCAACCCAGGCTACCATTAACCACCTTCAGTGCAAGGGCACATCAGTGTCTCATGTTCTGTATTATATCAGTTGTGGAGAAATCTTTTCCAACTATATGCTTGAAGCAAAACTGGTTTTGTAGAGAAGTTGAACATGAAAAATTACATTCTAAAAGCCACACAAGCTTTGCCTGATGTATTGGTTCAACCTCGCAGGCAAATCATCAAGACTTCCTACCTCCCTTCCAAACAGTAGAGGACAATGAAAACTGAAGTAAAGCAAGATGTCTCTTCCTATTGGTAGGTCTGCTCCTTCTAAGAGTTGTAAAATGTCCTGGCTAGTTGGCTTGGCTGTTTGGTGAGAATAAACCTAAAATTTAGAATTAACATAATTATTTTTTCCATAATTTGTGTTAGAAGTTTGGCTGCTCTAGTTTTTATGTACCACTATAGTCATAGAATGGACTCTCACAGATTTTGTCTTTGCTCACTGAGTTTCTCTGTATAATGAGAAGTTTTTTATTATAGGTCACTGTTTATCTGGGGATTTTTGTAAATTCAGGATTATTCCTTTATAAAGAATTAATACTTGTGGATTGTGTTGTAAAATCAAGACCGCAGAGATGCTTCATGGTTATTTGTTTCAACTGGATTACTCCTGTATCAGGTATTTGGTAGAAGTCAATGTATTTAGAAACGTATCAGCCTTATAAGTAATGTTTGTTTCCCCAGTATAAAGAAGCCCACTTAAATACCTGATATAAAAATAATCCTGTTAAAACTAAATGAACTCTACACCATTCTCTCGGCGTTCTAGAAGACCCTGACTGATAAATACTTGATTAATGAATAATCCTGTTAAATGAATAAAATCTGTGTGCCAAATAGAGAAGTAAATTACAATCATGGTCAGACTAGGAAAGTTACAGATTACTAAATCTTCTGGTCTGATAATTTATGACAAAGCATGATGACATTCTCTTTTCTTTGATAGCAATAAGCCTTTTATAGGAATTGTTTCAATGAATTTTTCTTTTTTTTTTTTTTCAAAAATACATTAAAAGGATTTATATCCATGTCACATAATAATGGAAATAGTCATAAGAAGTAAGTGGAAGTGGACATCCTTGTATAGTAGTAGAGCACTAGTATTTTAAGATGGAATGTTTTCTTATTTCCATTTCATTGCATCTGACTTTTAAAAAGTTTAAGAACTTTTTGGTTTTGTCATCTTAGAAAATATTATCCTAGCAATTAACCTTTACCAATATGTACCAAATATATTTTGCATTAAGTTGGATAATTTAAATTGGAACTTCAAATGAACATAGGTATTTCAATGCACATTAGGAAGACTACTTATTACGGTGGTTTTTATCCTTTTGGGATTCAGTCTGGGAATTCTTGCTATCAAAACCAAAATAAAAATATTTGTTCTTTTAAAATCTATTCCACATATGTGGAAGAGCCCATGAAAAATCTCACATATCATTAGCTGTGGAAGCTCATTAAAACAGATCAAACCAAAATAAATCCATAGCAAAAGAGCCTCTGCCAATAGGAGCATGTGACTGTAAGAAACTGTTGCTGCAGTACTGCTGCCTAGACTGAGCCGAGTGCCTCGCTGATGTAACATTCCTGATTGTGGCAGTTTTTCACAAAAAGGCACCAAATGAACAGGGACACAATTAAAATAAAACATAACAGTGGTCAGATTTGGTACTGAGACGTGAGAAGGGATGAGAAGGTTTTGGATGCCTTCAGACTTTGAGCTTCTTTATTGGGGAAGCAATTAGACTATCAGCCCCTAGAAATCTAGAGCTAGCAAAGGTCCGTGTGACTCCAGACTTAAGAACAGACAAAAGGTTAAAGCTTTAGTTTCATCTTTTGTTGCTTGGCTGCATTGGAATGACCATATTGTCCTTTCCTGAGGACCAGTTTTAAGTTTTAAAATCATTAGTCTCTTTTACATATGTAAAGATACTTAAGAGATAAAATCTGAATGAGTAGAAAGGTGGATTTGCATAATGATGTAGAACTGCCACTTGATTTACTTTTAAAGGTGTCTTCATTAACAAGGCTTTTTAAAGTAGAAGTGCAAAAAAAGGTGGGTTTATCTGCAAAGAAGTGATCAAAATATGCCTTGTGTTCAGATGAAAATGCAGTTTTTAGTTAGGCTTATAAAAATCATAGTTTTAACATTTAATTCATTTATTCCTCTCCCATAAAGATGTTTCTTTCTTTTATTTTTAAAAAATGATTTTACTTATTTTTATTTTTATTTCTTTTAAGAAAACAAAATATTTCATACTGGAATACACAATTTCAGCCCTTTCTCCATGAATGTATTAGCAAAAAAAAACCCACCCCAAAACAAGGCATAAACTGTCTCTAAGGTAAGTTAGACTTTTAAGGGTGATGATTTTGTTCTTGGAAACAAGTAGTCTGATGGTCTTCATAGCTAGATGGAAATAAGGCAGAAGAAAGACTTTCTACCATCTGTACTTGAAAGTGGGATGGTGGAAAAGGAGGAAAACTTCTTTCACTACCTGGTTGATTTATGGACTTCCTGAATGTCCCTTTATTCTGACAGTCGTCATCTCAGTTTTTCTAATTTGGACTACTTGATGTCTTCCAGTTCATGCAAGATTACAGTAAACCAGGATGGTTTGGTTTATTGCAAATCTTGTACTGTTTGTTGTATGAACAGACAAAATGCAAACAAGGAAATTCATCTTAATTGTGCATTTGGGATTGGGATTGTGCATTGGGATTAAGGAAAGATAGCATTTCTATTACTTTCCGTTCCATTTCTAGAATTATTTGGACTAGGTTTGTGATTATCACCAAATTCCCACTGTCCACTTTGATGCTTGCTGTTTAAACCTGATACCTGATCAATATGGTTTCCCAGATATTGTTACATTACCACTCTTACGGTCTTACATCATCTTCTGTTATTGTAAAAGATAACTTTCGTAGAATTGTGGGTATTATAACAAGCTCTTTGTGGAGCTGTAATTTTAAAACCTGGAGAGCAATGTGATTATTTATGGGAATGAATGTACTCACGAGTCTAGTAACTAGAACTGGAATTTTTAAGAGAGACTGAAGAAATACTGATATTTATCACCTTGGGCGGCTTCTTAAAAACTTGGCATAAGTAACTTAACCTAGTCATCTGCAGTAATCTTGTTGGAATTCTCTTTCCATTCACTATTAAGAAAGGACAACTTAAAAAGTAATTAATTTATCCTACAAATGTTATCAAAAGTTTGTCCCATCAGATATAAACTCATATAGATTATAGACTGTTACTGTGATGAGGAAGTTCAGAGGAAAGTGTTTTAATGATCACAGTCATTTAGCAAGGAAACCAGAGGGTATTAATACATTACTAGGCCTGTGGACGCTATTTTCTTTTAACCTTTACATACTCAACTGATTGGGACTTCAGGTACTCACTCATTTTATGTACTGAGTCATTGAGACTATTGTTTTTTTCAGTTTATGCTGCAGGGTCTGTATAGTCTATTTTAGCAATGGAGACATTCACTGACTTAATTTACATTGTGAGCGGTGACCAAAAAATCACAGATCATAGAACACAGTGCTGAAACGGATCTGAAGAGATCCTCTCAGGATGAACCAAAGGAGACTCAACTCTGTGTAATCTATTCCTGGCAGGCATTTTTCTGGACTGTTCTTTAATTTCTACATTGATGGAGATTCTCCAGCTAACATATTCCAGACCTTCCCTATCTTCATCACTAGAAATGCTTTCCTGACTTCTAACTCTCCCTTGCACCAGTTTAAGATCACTGTATCCTGTTGCCAGTGGACAAATCTGCCCAGATCTGTTGGACTTTGCTATGATTTTTTAAAGGTATTTGTGTATCAATCTCCACCATCTCATCTGACCTGACCAACCAGCTTGTGTTTAAATGCTTACTATATAATGATTCAGACTTCTTACTTGGGAATGTGTAGAGTTTCCAGCATTCATGTACTATTAAGTCATGGTTTAACCCCTAAAACTAGATCACACTGCAGACTTAAAATTGCAACTGGATGAATTATGCAGTTGCATTTGCTCCAGTTATTAAGCACTCACTCCTTCCTTACTGCTTCTGTTGTTTTCTATTTGTATATACAAAGTTACTGGTCACTCTTAATACATAAATTTGTGAAGTAAAGTTTTTTAAATTAGGTTGTATTGAAACAGCACAATTTGGGGCATTCATAATACTTCAGAGTTGCAGCAATTCTAATTTTCATAAAAACTGAATAAAGACATTTCCATGTAAAGTTAAGGCTTAATCTTGAATCTAATATGTTGGTAATTTAAGGTATTTGATAATTTTTTTATTGTTTCACAAGTAAGCAGTGGAAATTCTGGAAAACTGCATGTGAATTTTAAATTATTCTGCACATATAATGATTTTTTTTTTCTCCAAACACCATGTTTCAATTGGAATTTCTCTTGGAATTGTCTTGGAATTCCTTATGAGCAGGTGAGAGTTCTAGTCCCTTCTCAGTTTCTCTCCCTCTTCTGTTAGCAGGAAGGTTTGACTGTGAAGTAATGTACTGTTAATAGGCATGGTTAGAGGGCAGACCTTGTATCCTAAATTCAAGATGAGGGACTGCTGCACATCTCATTAAGAAGCTGAGTTTTCATTTCTGCCATGGTGATTCTGTACAGGCATTGGGCAAATCACGGTGCTCAGGAAAGACTTTTCTACCTGCTCTTCCAGCTGGAAGTAAGGTACCAGGAAAAGAAAATCAAAAACTTGCTGAGAAAGTCAGCTAAATATGGTATTTGGGTATACTTCTGTGATGGAAGATCAAGGGATGGAGAGAAAACTACTCGTCCATGTTTCCATGAGTGGTAGGCGAAACAAACTTCCTTTTCAATCCACAAATCGAGAAAGTGACAGATAAATCAAATCTGAGGTTAAGGCAGGGCAAAAGGAATAACAGTATTAATCAACTAACCGGAAGACTCAAGTATGAGGACTACTAACTCTTTGGTGCCAGAATTTGCCAACACTTGTTTGTCAACAGCTGTGCTATATTGGCTAATTCAGAAGGCTTATGGCAGTTTTAATGCATTTTTTCTGTTAACAGAAATTAAATTCGGCATCATATCTGAAGTGATTCGGAAATTGAAATGATGCTGATGGCTGCAGTGTTAAAACTAAATCTTATTTCTTCAGTCTGACATTTCTCTGCTGTCACTGCTGCCTTTTTCCTTTTTTTTTTTAACAATATCAACTACTATTTATACACTTAGAATTTCTGACCAGATTACTGTGGTTGTGTTACCCACATGTACAAAATAGTATAATAATGTTCTGTTCTTTTTGAAACAAATTTGTTACACAGAATGTCAGATGAGTCATTTTGTTCATGTCAGATATCTGAAAATAATGGAAAGATGCCAAAGTAAAAGCCCGGTAATCCATGCAGTGGTGTAATGGAGCAAATGAAATGCAAAGCTCTTGTACAGGTCCAATTTCAGCACCAAATGCTTACCTGTCAGTCATCAAAATTGTCCCTGAATAAAAATGAGTCCATCTGAGAGGGAAAGGATTTTAATATACATAAAACTCTTTGAATCTCTGTGAGGTAGAAGATGTTCTGAGGAGGAAGTGCTGAAAGGGAAATCTTAGTTCAAGCTAGTTCAAATCACACATGTATTGCCGACTGTGAAATGTTTGGGTTTATCCTTATTGTTTGGTGTCTCTAGCTCCTTGGATAGACAGGTGATGTCCCTTAGGCTACAGGAAATCTGGCCAGTCACTGATTTAGAAGTTGTAGACAGGTAACTTGCAGACCTTTGGAGGCATCTGTGTTTTATCTGTGAGAGACCTGATTAAAACTTTAATTCATGAAATGCCAGCATCAAGAGGTGTCTTTGCAGATACTAGAGTTATGATTTGCTCTGACTGAAATGTTTTTGAAGAGCTGTGCAGCTGAGTGTGTTTCTACCTTTCAAGTGGCCATTGGGAAAACATGTTTTGCTACTGAGATGTCTTCCTGCAGGCCTAAGCATAAAATATTAAAGGTAGTATTTATCTTATATAGCTTCAGCATTGATGCTGCCACAGCTCTACACGCTCTCGTGTTATGAAGTCCTGATTTTCTTCACATTTCAGTAGTGTGTCCCAGTAGTATTTCTCAGTGCTGAAGGTGCGAGAGACTAACCAGAGTCAGAAATAGCACTGGCAGGCAGTCAGGACTAGTTCTCTTAAGTTAATGAAACAGCACTTCAGGAATGAAAAAAAAAACATGAAATGCGCAGTATCAAATGTGATAATAGATAAACTGAGCCAAGCTGCATGTACTTTTGGGTTATGACTAGTTGAAGTACAGATCAAAAGCTCTAAACTGTTGCATGTGAAACAAAGAGCACAATGGTGAATTCATTTTAATCCTCTGGTTTAAGTGAGTGTGCCTTCTACTTCTGGGTCTAGAAATAATCATACTTGTATCAATCTATATTGTGTGACTTTTGTAAGCTGTGAAAATAGTATTTTTCACTAAATTGTCACTTATTATTGTTCATTTGTGGCCACTAACATAGAAAAATGTTGCAGGTACAATGTCAGAAGAATAGGGACAATTTGATGTTTTCTTTTGATGCTGTTTGTTGATACCTAGACCACTGCAGCTTGATTGCCTAACATTAAACCTATAATAACAGTGCAATCATAGCAGTATCATCATGAATGTCGTTACAATAGAAACAACGTTTACACGGCTTCAGAATGGTAATTATCAAACTTTTTGTCATGAAGCGCTTATTTGCTAGCATTGATCTGCCCCGGTCAGTTGTTAGCTCTTCTCATCTGAGGTGTATTGATTGTATAATCAGTAGATAGAGGCTGCGAGCAGATGAAATTCAGTGTTGTTGGGCAAATTATTGTCTGCTTGCCTGTTGACCTGGACCCTGCTGGTTGTACCTTAGACAGTGGTGGGATTATTACTCATTTCAGTGACCCTACTCTGACAGAGAACTCCATATTATTATAAAAGATAAATGGCATCCTTCTTTGCTGTGGATGTGGTTGAACGCAGGTGTCAGTGTGTAGTGAAACTGAAAATCTTGTACAGCCGTGTTCCTTGACTTTCCTTCAGGGTTTGGTTTTTTTCCTTCCTTCTTAAGTAAATATATGTAAAATACTGTAGACTTGCAACACGTTTCATGTTGTATATGACATACGTTTATAGGTACATGATGCATAAGCATGGTGTTTTACATTGGTCATTGAATAGTTCTATTTGCCAGGCTGTAAGATATAGATACTGTTCAAAAACAACTTTTGGCCATCTGATAACAAGGAGGACCAAACACTGCTTGTAAATACATATTTTTAAACCTCAGGCAAATAACCCACTTGGGTGTAGAGTAATTTTGAAAACTCTTCTCTCATTTGCTTTGGTTTTTTTTTTAGCTCTAGCATCACTGTGAAGTAACTAAGTAGTAATGTGTGTGAGACAACTTTATGAGGTATCAGTTTAGTAAATCTCCTACGTGGTATTCATATTAGGACCTTTATAACAGTAAAGGTTATTAGTGTACACAGCATTTAAGAAGGAGATCTGCGTTATGGTTATTACCAGAAGGAAAGCCCTCCTGACTCAAACAAGAGGTGATGTAGAAACCATGAATACTTTTACATCCTTCAGTAAAGCCAGCTGTGTTTGGCTAATGTACTCTGCTCTCTGGTGGTGACTGTACCATTGTATTGTAAAGGTCAGTCATTACCTGTGCATTGTATTTAAACCACCTGCTCACAGCAAGTAATTGTATTTGGATGACCAGCAGTTTTATAATATTAATTGCCCAGAACCCTGCTGAAGCCAGGATAAGAACACTGAGCAATCACACAGTGATTTGCAACTTCAAAGTGCTGTAAAAACATTAGCTAATTATTATTATGCTGGAAAATATATGGACAGTTCTGCATAGCTCTGAATATACCCAATGACCCAATTTAATTTCCAGAAACAATGGATTTACATGTAAAAAAAATAAAGGCATACAAATGGCTTAGTGGAAGTGCACAGTGATGGTACTTCTGTAATCTCTAGAATAATTACCCATGTAAGGGAGCCTTTGCAAAGCAGCAGTATATTTAAACTGGATGAAATAATGGTTTTGAAATGAAAACATAAGAAAAAAGGCAATGTGAAACGTGAGTGACTTGCTCTGTAGATGTATATCAAGTGCACAGTATAGTGTGGTCACAGAAATTAAGTCATATGGCAGATGAGAAATAAAGCAAAATGTAGAAGGAAGAAGAGCAAGCATCTCTGGGAAAGGATGGTTTGTCTGGTGAACAGAATATCTGTACTTTAGAAATGACTTTAAAATAGTTATAAACTATGGTATGGAGTGAAGTAAGTAAATATGAGTGTCATCCATACACAGGTTTATATATGGTTTTGGATGGCATTTGATAAATTCTTTCAAGAAAATATAAACATCTATTATTTGCAAGAGTAATAGTAGTAGCTGGTGGCTTACTGGGGAAAATGAAGTTTATTTTCCAAGATGTGGCTGTTATAAATCATTATACAAAAAAAGGGCAATTCTCAGCTGGTAACTTCGTGGACTAATTAGAGGGGAGCGTAGGAGTCTTATAAATCTATTAATTCTCTTCTTTAGTGGTGGTGTTTACTCAGATATACCCTTGCAGCATAGTCGTGTAACTGTTCTGCCAGGGGTTCATCTGTCTGTGGCCCATTTTGGTACAGCACAGTGCTGTTGCATTGGCTCAGACTGATGTGAAAACCAGGTGATGAGAAGGAGGAGCTTTGAGAAAGTCTGTAGAATCATGAGATGTGAAAGGTAAAATCAGGGACAGGTAAAATTGCTGAAACAGCTGAAGGATTCAAGAAGAAGGGACAATGACTCAGTAGCATCAAGGATTGAAGAGGTACTGAAGGTTTCCTGGCAGACTTGGTGTTTGGCTTGCAAAGGCTCAACGGGTGTCTCAAAGAGGCTGGTGAGCAAATTAATTTGTATAATGGTAGCTTGTAAGCTTGTTATCTATTGGATGTATTAGCCAGTAAATAATTGATTTTTGACTGTGCTTGCAGTCTTTTGTGGATGGTAAAAATTGCCTGAACAAAGTGATGCAGAAAGGGAGGCCGATAACCAAAATGCTGGGTTTTGGATTCTTGCCGTAGTTAGTCTTCAAAATGAGATCTGGTCTGCTTGGTTCTGTGAAGACTGATTTTGAACATGGCAAAGCATTTTTCTTTTTCACAGGAATCTTCAGAGTCCAAATACATGAATTAGCTGTAGTCAGGGCAAAAGCATAACAGTTTTTATCTCAGTTTTGGCAGAAGTTCCAAGAATTTGGAACCTGGAAATGTTGCAGTATTTTTTTCTGGAATATTTTAGGGGCTTCTATAATCTCACGCAGCTTCGCTTACCTAAATTACATTGGTTTTGATATGTTGATAGCTGTTTCTAGACTTACAAATCCAAATATCTTGTGGAAAGATCTTATTTGCAGACCTGGCAGTAAAACTTAGTAAGACTCTGAATTAGAGTCTCCAGATACGATAGCACTGGGAAGAAAATAAAAATAAATCTTAATATGGAGATTCTTATTGCAAAGCTGGTTTTCATGTCTCTTGTATTTTTGTGAAGATAGGTGGTTTGGAAAGGATGATTAGATGTTTCCACTATGAAACAAGAAAGAAAGGAAACAACAGAAGAAGGCAAAACAGGAAAGGAAGGAAGGGAGGGAGGGAGGGAAGGAGGAAGGAAGGCAAAAGGAAGGAGGAAGGAAGGAGGAAGGAAGGAAGAGAGAGAAAGGAAGGAAGGAAGAGAGAGGAAGAAAGGAAGGGAGGGAGGGAAGAAGGAGGAAGGGAAAGAAAAGGAAGGAAGGGAAAGAAAAGGAAGGAAGGGAAAGAAAAGGAAGGAAGGGAGGGAAAGAAAAGGAAGGAAGGGAAAGAAAGGAAGGAAGAGAAAGAAAGAAAGGGAAAGAAAGAGGAGGCAGGGAGGAAGGAAGGAAGGAAAGATGGAAGGAAAGCAGCAAAAGTATAGGTGCAGTGTTTGCTTGTGGCAGACCATAAAAAATGTGAAGGTACTGTTTCATGATCGTCAGTATGACACCAAGTGAGTCAGAACATTGTTGTGCTTCTGTGTGCAGGAGTAAATATCAAATATCTTAAGTACAACAAAATATTATCACAGGTTGATGGATATACTGAGTGATCTAGGAAAATTCTATTAGCAAAGAGAATAAAAGCAAAGGTGACCCCCTCTTCATTGCTAGGAAAGTATTAGGAAAGTCAATATCCTCTGAAGATATATATTAGAATGCAAACAGTACAAGATTTCAGGTATCTGAATCTGAATATTAAAAGTTATAACTTCGAAAGCATTCCAATCTTTTTTCAATTATATTGTTTAATTTCTGTCACATTAATATGCTTAAAAAAAAAGCTGATGTCCATAAAAAATTATAATGTCCTCAGTAGTTCAAAATTTCATCATTTGACTTTTTGGTGGTCTGCAGATCTTCTTCAAAGTAACGCTTGTTGCCATTACAGCCCTTAAAGTAACTGTTGAGTGAATCAGTTCATCTCACTTCTTTTCCCTCCAACTTTGAAATTTAAATTTCCTATTGCATTAACAAGCTCAATGGTTCCATCCTGTGGCTGCCTGTTCACTTCATTTTATGCAAGGAGGCAATACAGATAGAGAAGGACAGAACAGAATGCAACTTCCACAATTGCTCGCAGTTACTCCGAATAAGGTTTAGCATGAAGCCATGACCTCATAGTTCTTTGTATAAATCCAGTATATCTAGGATAGAAATAATAAAGAAATAATCAGTGGGATTGTGTGCTACGTTGATATTATTCAAAGCTTTGTTACCTTCCTTGTACTGTAAACATTTCACCTAGATGAATTATAATAAACCCCATATTTTTTTACTAGCTTTTTTTCTTTTAGTTTCTACTATTTCTACATTCTACTAGTTCTTGCTTGGTCATTTTATCCAGATCATTCACTGTGATATTAACGTGATGGGTATCAAGAAAATTAGAGGGAGGGAAAAAAAAGGTTGGTGATAAAAGTACCATCAGAAAAGTTTTCAGGCCGAGTTTTGCTTTTTGTTGGCACCAGAGAGATATATCAATTAAAATATTATTGAAATGAGTTGCTCATAGTGGTCTATTAGATTACGTTTTGATGGATGTACAGTAAGTAGAATGTTTTCTTGTATATGGTGGAGTCCATTGTCAAATATTTTGATTTCAAAAGTCTGCTTAAAGATGTTAGGTTTGACAAGATGTAAGTCACATAACTGATCTCTTGCTTGTACTGAAAGAGTGGAAAAAAACCCCGTCAAATCCTCTCAGAGGACTTGTGGAATTTTGGTAACCATTATTTGTAAGGTTTTTGACACATTCCCAAGTTCTGCTGTATTTTTAACATGGACATATTATCTTACAAAGATTTATTTAGCCGTGGCTTTTGCAGCTTATTGCAATACTAAATCAAGAGTTTCATAGCCCCATGACATGACAGAAAGTTAAATCTGCTCTGTGTAGTCAGTCTGAGCAGATTGAATTGGGCACTCATTATTTGATTAACAAAATAATTTAAGAATTTGGGTTTTTTTGTGATAGGGCGTTTTTGGTTGGTTTGGGTTTTTTTGTTCCCCACGTAGTAATTATTTCATCTGTACTGCATTCTTGTCACCTTCTCCCCTGAAAGGACATTTTGTAAATACAGTGTGTAAAAGGCATCCTGTCTGAGGAGCTTACTGAGCTGCATTTTGTTGGATGTTGGGGGTTTGTTTTGGGAAATAGCTGCTTTTATCTTATATTCTTCTATTCTATTTTGATTTGCCAGTGTTGGAAATAAACTGCCGGTCTAGATGGACCTTTGGTATGATCAAGAGTGAGCATTGGGTCAGAGAGAACCAGAAGATGACATGCTAAGAGTAGGCAAAATAATTAATCACAAAGTATACTGTTGTAGCTCCTTTGCTGTTTTTTCCCCCAGTTTTCTTTCAAATCAATTTAATTTCTCCTGATGAAATGCAAAGGTAAAACACAAATCATGCCCATCTTTAGAACTTCCTTCTGTTTCAGTTTTATAATCCTCTGAAGAGTTGAGCATGACTTAAAAAAGCTTTTTGTATAATTTAAGACCACTGTGGTTATAAGATACAAGCAGACGCTTTTTATGCATGTGTGACAAAACATCTAAGTATATCACATTGTTATTTATACACAAGCTTTGTTTATGAGCATAGACAATTCAGAGGGAGAGGAATAAACAACAGGTCAATAATATGCTTGTGCTGGGGCATGAACTACTTCGGTATCTCACTCTAGTGAGTGACATACTTTTGTTCATAGGGGGGTTTATGTTTGGTTTGGTTGGAGGGGTTGGTGGGGTTTTTGGGGTTTTGTGTTTGTTCTTCATTTCATTTCTTTTATTGTGAACATCCATTTTTCACTTTCCCTGGGATTTTTGAATGCTTTTCCTAGAGGGACCAGTTTGGTTTTGATGTACTTTAACAGTCCTATATTCATCACTGCATTTACTTCCAGTGTGAGGCAAAGAACAGTTTCATCTGATTAGAGAAAGTGCATTAATACTTGGGAAGGTAATTGGCATTTGTGAGGAAAAAAGCTTCATAAAGTATTTCTGAATTATAGCTGAATTGTGAGCTGCAAAGTCTTGTTTGTTTTGTAACTGTTTTTCCTACTTTGCACAGGGAGACCTGTTTTACTGAGGTTTTATTGGCATGGCAGCAAAAAGATGACCATGGCAGCAGTGCATCTGACCAGTGACACCATTCTAAAGCCTTTTAAATTTAGCTGATACCTTTTTTTATGATACCCTATAAGCAAAGCTTTTACTCCTGAGTTGATTGTGAATTCCAACTTACAGTGTTACTATCAAGTTAAAACATTTCAGCTTTCCTCATCTTTTCACCTGTGTGATCATACTGACTGACAGCTGAAGGATCATTTTCCCTTTTCCCTGTAACTGCTTAATCCTTCCTGTGATTCAGAGAGCACCATTATAAAAGCTCCTTGTTGCATATTGTGCCAATGAGCTGCACACCAGAAAGGGTCAGGGCTCTAGCAGTGGCTGACTGGACCTGGTCAGGACTCTGTGTTGGACTAAACTGACTTGTTTGGATCCACAGACTGTTTTACATAAGGTCTTGGTAGGAATGAAGAGAGTCCTAGACATCACATCTAAGCAGCAGCTATTATATTCGTGATAGAGGAGATAAAAGCTGTTTACATGAAGCTGGGAAAACAAGGTGCTGGGTGAGTTTGATTTTCAGGGGATTTATGCCAGTCCATAGAGAAGGAGAATAAAGTACAAGGAGGTAAGGCAGGGTCAGAGGCATGAGAAGAACTTGGAACATTCTGCTAGTCTGTAAAACTTAGCCTTTGGAAAACTGAGGATTTTTGTTCAATGGTCAGAGCCCACTTGGTTGTCTGAAATAGCCACCTTTTAGAGCTGAGGCTACAAATAAGGAAGAGCTTCAGACGGTGAAATGAGGAAAGTAACTGGCAGAGGCTTGTACAGTCTTTGTGATAAATTTTGACCACTGAAAGAGGACAGAAGTTCACCTAAATGTTATACACAGGTGGATATTATATCTTAGAAGAACAGACAAGAGAATGTTATTACAGTAATAAGGTGGACAGTATAGTTAGTTAAAAGACTAATCTAAAAGGTGAATTGCAGTGCTAAAATGAGCTAATGCAGAACAATGTAGAGCCCTTAATATATACTCTTGCATTTTCCATGTATGATGATGCAAATCCTCCTCCTGAAAATTCTGTATTTTACAGAAATAGGCTGGGTTTGTAGTTACAAAAATCTGTCTTAACCAAATAAATCTGGGGAAAATGGTAAAAGAAGTTCCATTCAGGTTGCCCTGTAAATCTGCTGTGTAATGACTTCCCATGTTATTTGTGAGTATGGATATAACTGGAGAGCTTGATGCTGCTGGGAGTTTTTCTGTTATTGTAGACCTTGCCTTCTCTTTTATCAGAAGCCCAGCATTTGTTCTCTCTGTGTCTGCATGTGATAGTTAACAGACTTCATTACGCAGTCACTGGGTCAGCAAGAGCTGATGCCATTTGAGACTTGTTTACTGTAAGTCTATCATAGAAGAGCTGATTATGGAAAATAATCTCATTCGTTCAGTTCAGATTAAAAGGGGAGATAAAAGTAATTCAGTTCCTAAATCATTGATTTAAAAATGCAAACTTGGGTAAATAGAGTTATTTAATGAAGGCAGTTGTGATTTGAGAGCAGAGGAGTTGTGGAATTTTTCTAGATTGAACTTGCAAAGCCTATTTGGAATTTGTAGAACAAATCAAGGTGAAAAAAAGGAGTGATGCATTTTTCAGCAATACAATGCTACTGAATATGAGGGGGAGGAAAACACAATGGCAATAACGAATACAATTATAAACTTCAGGTCCAAGTCTCTGCCAAAATGAAATTCAGAGAGCTCTGTTATTCAAAACCAGATGTGCTCAATCACGGAACTCTTGAAAAAGTGGCACATGAAGCTGGAGGCCTGGTCCCTATTTTAAACAAGTCCACCAGGTTACTAGGTAGTACTGTGTGACCAGAGAGTAGCAAATATTATAGTTGAGAAGGATCTGAAGAATTACCTTCCCATTAGCCGGTTTGCCATGATGCAAAAAAGAAGGTCCTTTGAATTCATAACTGATAAAAAGATAGGATGCAAAGGACTAGAGTAACGTGATCAGTTTTCACAGTGAGGGGTCATACTAGCAGAATCCACCAGAGATCTGTACCCAGAGCTACACTGTCGTAAGTGGGAGCTCATGGTGCTGAATAGCTGGTTGATAAAGTTGTAGATTAAATATTCATAAATACAAAGCAACATCAATTGAAAATGCTGCCCAGAGTGTGTATATGTATTCATAGGCTCTAAAATAATTTGGAGTAGTTAAAGCTAAAATGAGGAAAACATCCGCAGAGTGCTTGGTGGTTTTAAAATCAGCAAACAATATGAGACATCAAGTTATCATTGTGCACGGTAACCGTGTCTGGTTCTCTCACCTCAGAAGGGGCATAACAGAATGAAAAAAAGCACAGACAGGAAAAAAGGGGATGACCAGACTAACAGAACACTTGCCATTTGGTGTGAGAGTAGTTAGGGTAAAGATGCCATAGGTCAGAAAAGAGCTGAATGCTAGCAGTGAATGTAGGAATGTAAATCATGGATGAGAAAGGAGAACAGGAAGCACCTTTGTTGTCTGTAAATCAGGAGCAGGGAGACATCCCTAACGAAGCCAGCAGGCAGCACAGAATGAAGCCTTGGAATTTATTGACAGAAGATATTTTTGAAGCCTGAAAGTGAGTATCGATTCAAAATGCGATTGTCAAATCTGTAGAAGAAAAGTCCATGAGGGATCACTGGTTAAAGACGTGAACGCAAGCTGTGGACTAGGAAGATCCTATGCCTGCTTATTGCAATTCTGGCCTGATACAGGAGTGAAAATCAGGGTGTGCTTGTTCTGGTTTTACACTAATCCACTGATAATCTAGTACTGACTGCTATCACAGACTGGAGTCTTTGGCCTGACCCAATATGGATGTTCTTTTCTATATTATATACATTATATATTATTTATAACGGTGTGGAACAACTTGGAAGGCTTTGTTCTGTCCTGTAAACCTGTATTTCATATAACAATTGCATGGGTTGTTTGTGTTGTTTTTTTTTCTTCCTAGAAATGTGTTTGATATCAGATTTAAATTTTATTATCTCTCAATTTCATTGCACATCCTTTTGTTCTTGTATTATTAGCAATGATGAATGGAAACTTACGATGATTATCTATATAATTCATTATATTGTGCACTTTTATCAAGTCCCCACTCGTTTCTCTCATCTCTCAAATACATACTCTCAGTCTTTTTGCTCTCTCTTCATGAGAGGTTTTGTTTCTAATATTTCTTACTGTCATGTCCTAACCTCTTCTAATCATTTTAATTAAATGTTTACAAATACAGACTTCACAAAAGGAAACTTTGAAGCTATTACTAGGATAGTTAACCTTGATCAAAGAAAAGAAGCTAGAAGAACAAATACACAATATTAAAACATGATAAGCTATGAAGGACCTCTGAAATCAGTCTGTTTTAAGAATACATGGCTCAGAGGGAATTATTTATGATACTGAAATCAAAGCAGATTACAAAAATCTCAGCCAGAGCACTGTGTGAATGATTGTGTCCATATTATATACAAGAAAAAGGAAACTCTGTTCTTTACTGAAGTCTTCTCAATAGGATGGCATCTGCAGAGGGGGAATAGGGAGCTTGTGCCAATGAGAACCCTGACCCGCATGTACCAAACTGGGTATATTGGAAGTAAAGAGTTAAAAACATGAGAACAGTTTTGTGACTGCACATGTTTCTGGACAGGATATGAGGGTTCACTTGGTTTGGGTTTCAGTTACTGCAGTTATAACAGCAGTAGCATCAGAACAATAGCCATATTAAGTCGTATCAAAGAAGTCCAGCTCTGAATTGTTTGCTTCAGCTTGTCTATGTAGACAACCAAGCATACCCATTTTGAAAACACTGTGTTGATTTTTAATGCTTCTCAGTGAATAAAGTGAGGCTAAATTCTGCTGGTATACTTCACTACATAGTGATTGTTTCCTCTGGTGTTTTCCATAGTATGTGACTACCAAAGGGTGATGGTTTTTGGAAGTTTTTTATCAGCTGAGTTGTTTTGTAATGAGTTCAAGTAAACCTGGTTGGGTTTGAGAGGGTTTTTACTTCTTGCCTACTGAGTATTTTTGGTTTCTTTTTCCCTAGTCATTTCATTAAAGAGTTGCAGCACTTCCATGCTGTGGAGGGAGATTTTTGTAGCTGCTTGTGGAAAGGCCAGTTGTTTAAATAAGGACCCGGGTGTTAGAACATTTCCATCTTGTGTACTAACAACAGTTTAGGGTCAAGAGCCTTATTGGAAAAGAGGGAGGGCTTTGAGACCCTGGAAGGAAAGCTCAATTAGCTGTTTGAATGAGACACTGGAAGAGATCATGCTAAATAGCAAAATCTACCTATTGATATACCAGCTAGTAAAGAGGGTACAAACATGAGATGGAGATAGGAGCTTTCCTGCGTGGGGAGTTGCTGGGCTGCTGTCCTCTCAGCTTCGAGTGCCTGCATGTCAGCCTTCCTCTGCTCTCAGCAAATGTCTGAAATCTTCTTGTGAGCCCAGAACTTACTGCAGGTGTAGGTTTTTATGTTGCAGAGGCAGTAGTCTAGGTTGTGAAGCAAAGAAGAAATATCTTTCAGTGGGTTTATATTTGCCTTCTTTAATATTTGCTGTTTATTGGAATGTTTACAAAATCTAGCATTTAAAAGCTGAGAAATGAGGCAATTCTGTTTGCTTGTTAGATATCATCTCAGTGTTTCAGGTTTATCTGTTACAATAGTGTTTTTATTTATCTACACATAGATTGTCTTTTACCACAGGACTCCTCTCTGATTCAGTGTACATACTAAGAGAGATCAGTGAATGAGCAGCTATTCATGTTTTCTGTTACTCTTATTGGCCAATATGTGACCCACATGTGGTGTTCACATTCAATCATTACATTGAATTCAAAACTATTAATTTCTCCATAGGCTTTCTTTCCATTGTGGCTATCATTAGCATCTGAATGCCTCACAAACCGTAATTAATTAATTTTCACAAAGCCCCTGTGAGGTGAGATGACATTATTAAAAGAGGAATAAGCCACAGAGAAAAGTGCCAGCCTATATTTTGAATGCCCAAGTTGACATGTGTAAGGTGTGTTTTTTTAAGCTACTTAGTGTTCCACAACGCTTTATTTGTTCTTTGTCTAGCTTCCTCTTACTTAGCTACAAGAGCCAAGCAACTTTGCAAATCCTGCCATAGATAGGTACTTTATGTATAACAGTTATTTGTTGTGAAGCAGAACATTAAGTAATATCATTTAACGACTGTAATATTAAACAGGCTCTGATACCATCCAATGTTCAAATATGGCATCTAGCTGCCTTGACCTTCCATTTTCTTATTATAGTTTCCTTCATTAATAACTACACACCATCAAACTTCCTCAGGAGATCCTGTGGACATTGGTGATCCTCTGCACAGACCTTTGGTGAGTCCCCAGGGCATAAATAAGTTCGCCAGTGTTGTGACATGTTAGAAGCCTAACACAATTACGGCTTTCCAACATGGAAAAGAAAACACTGATTAATTAACAGCCTGAAAATGTGTGTTTAGCTGATAAATATCAACAGTTTCTCAAAACCAGGAGCCAGGTTGCCACTTCTGGCTGCTAGAAATAGATGTGTGAGATAGAAAACCTCAGTGCAACAGGAGCCGTTCACAGGACTTTTGTTTTTCCCCATATCAGTCTTCGGATGCCTCTTACTCCTTCCCTGTCAGGTAATTAAAGGGTTGTTCAGAAAAATAATGATTTTTGGGGGGTAATTTGCTGCTTGCAATTTTGGGTAGTTGGAAAAGGTGAAGAGATTCATGGATCCTGCTGAAAGTGCTGTAGAACAAGTCCAGTTGGCTGCACCCACTGAATTGTCACATAACTGGCAGGGGGTATTGAGCTGAACTTTCTATGCAATACTTACTAGAGTGTGTTATATATGATTTTTAGGATATTCTGTAGCAATGCCTGCATTTTTATTGCATATAATGAATGCATATGTCTTAATTATCTCCTGTAGAGCTTGTAACAGTGAGATGTGAACCTATCTCAAACAGATTCTTTCTCTACATGAGACTTCACATCTGGAGTGATGAAGAGATTGTTTTGATTGCCACTTCCCTTTAACTGTGCCTTAGTTTTTAGGTTTTGGTGTTTTGGGCTGGGTTTGCTGGGATTTTACTCCTGAAAAAAAGTTTTGGCTGTGAGGTTCACTTTGTTTTGAGGCACTTCTGTACGGCCATCCTCTACCCACACCCCAGGCATTGTCCTGATTGAGTACATGCAGTGTTTCTGGAGAGGCAGGCTTGACAGCTGAGAGCCTGTAGCCTTATTGTTACAAAAACATGTCTAAACAGACAGCAAAGCACCATAGAGTGTGATTCCTACCTGTTGGGCCCCTTCAGGAGAAGGAAGGAGAGAAACCTTCCAAAAATGCAGAAGCACTTTACTCTTCACAGATAGTCATTACTGAGTCTCTCTGATGTTCCCAGTAGGGGATTTATGTATGGTAATTGTTTGCTGTCTGATAGTGTGAGTTAGTAAATTCAGACCTCTTTTCAGATACTGAAGAAGCTTTACCTAACATGTAATTCTTGTTTTATGTTTGTCTAGCCTCAGCATCCAGAGACTAGTATTTCACTTTCTTAAGAAGTAATAACTAATGACAGTGTAAACTTAATCCAAACCTTTTCCAGAATTGCCATCTTGGGTTTTTTTAAATGATGCAGAGAATTTAGGGACATATATTTATGTAATTTTAATTGAAAATACAGATCTGTATCTTCTAGCTGCTTTGAAATGCCATGTCATCCTCTAGCTGCTTTTTACTTCTTTAAATTGATACATGAAGGACACAAGGTTAAACAAAGCATGACAATCGACAGATATACTGCTTACCTCATGTGTCTTGAATTCACTGCTCTGAGGGGTTCTGTGATTCTCCGGGAGATTGACAACCCATTCCAAACAGGCACTGATGGTTCAGTCAGTCAAATTTACTTCCATGTGATTTCAACTTCAGGGATTTATTAATAAGTGCTATACCTTTATGTACATGCTTTTACTGATATCCTTCTGTTTTTTGTAAAACATCTACGTAAGGTGTCCTAACCGATACTTGATCATTAAGCGTAAGTCTAACAGAAAAGCAGCTGATTCCATTTGACTTAATCTGAAAGTTCTATGTAGTTTGAAAAACAACAGGGACACCTATTTTTAACTGCAGCGCTCCCTACAGGCTAAACAAAAAGAATCAAAATGTACAATTATCAAATGCTTCTAAATTTCTAAAATTTGATTTAAGGTACCTGCAGTATTTCTGCCTTACAACTGCAGAACATACGAACTGTTTAAAATGAACCTATGAATATGGGTGCCCTTGTGGGTCTTTACTTAACGCTGTTCAGTTTGCCTATAGTTTTTCATTTTGGGGTTTTGTAAAGCACGCGTTGGTCATAGCTTCCGATAAAGTAGATGTGCAGCTCAGGAAAATTTCTCAGAGGACAAGATGCATAGGCTTCAAATTTTAAATTTCATTTCCACACAACATGAGTACTTGTGTTTGGCATAAGCAAACAGACAGGAGCAAATTAGATTACTGGACTGTCACTAAAGCAGAGCTGTATGCTGTTGCAGGCAGACAACTTAAGGTAGAGCATACAGAGAAGACTAAAGTAAAAGTTACATGTGGGTGGTGAAAGGCCTTTCTGGATGGGGCCTTTCTGATTCTAAGAAAAGCAATGACTCAAATTTAACAAAAGCACTGTACTATAGCTAAAATGTTTCTTTTAATCTTATTTTAGCTTTCTGGCATGTAATATTTATATATGGTTGTAGCAGTTAAACTCATTTTAATGGATGAATTTTTATTTAAAAGTAAAAAAAGATGTTCTGTGCTGCAAGCAGCAGGTGTGTTTTTAATCTTTAATAGGTCACCTTCCTCAGTGCAAGCAGGCAAGCTGTTATTGATCAAAGAGGTTTTGTTGGGTAGCTCTCAGATTATTGAGTGACAAACTTTATTGAATTTGACTTAACAGAAGTCAGAAGACAGCTGAAGCATAAGAGCTTGCACTACCATCAGAGTCATTTTACGACAGCCAGGGAGCAAAGCTCAGAGATGGATACTGAGCTCTTTGCTGGCCCTTGGAGATTAACTGAACAGCCTTCCTACCAATTCCCAAGCCTGTCAGCAGAACCAATTAGATTTTCAACCAGTAGACAAGAAGGGTGGCACTTGGGGACCTTTTTGCTTTAGGTCAAAGGCTTTTCAGACTGCGATGAGATGACATTGATGATGACACGTTGAGCATTGGTTGGTTTTAAGACAAGTTAAATTAGCAGTCTTGAAATGATTCCAACTGTCTCCTGACTTCTCACTGTTGCCATATTCAGTGGATCCTGTCAGGAGCAGGTTGATGACTTAATAGTCTTTCTTGAGTGGATTTGAGCACTTTGGCTGTGTGTTTATGTGTAGTTGTCATGCTTAAAATATTCATATAAAGGTTTGAAATATTTATTTGAAGGAGCCTTCTGCAGAGTTCAGCAGTACGGCTCTCAGCGATTCTGCCTACTTCTCTCTCTTTTTTGCTGCTCTAAGCTGTTATTGCTACAGAAATGCCTTTAACTATGTTTGATCTGTATGAAGTGACATTGTGTCTTGTGGCTACTGATAGCATAAAGCACTTAGGAAGTTTAAGAATCTTTTCAGCATTTGATTTCCAAAGCTCCGGATGGCAAGTGCCAGTCCCACCTGTACAAACATTACAATGGTTTTGAGACCATTTCAGATTAGGAAAGGTGTATTCAGCTTGTACAGTCTTGCAAACGTTTTGTAATCTTTGATTCTAATCCAAATGGGTTGTGATAGATGTGGAAAAAGGGGAAGAGGAGAAAGGGATAGGAATTAAGATGAAGTCTGCTATAATTAAATTGCCTTAGGCTGTTGAAGCAAGCGAGCAGGGTATCATGATGAGGCATTTCTTTTAAAACTACCCTGTACTGTAAAGACATTTTGATGCACAACTGCTGTTCTGTTGTAAAAGGAGCTAAGGAAATACAAGTGAAGTAAGCTAGCTGACTCTAAATTTGTACCCTAATGTAAACAAAATCCTAACTGTTACTAGAAATAAATTGAAGCTGTCAACATGTAGGCGTTAAAATTAGCATGCCTGTAACTTTTAATATTTGTTAATATTAAATACTCAGCATTTAAAGGTTATGGCTAGAATTTTTCCTTCTGAATAGCTAAGGTTAAACTCCTACGTCTAAATCCATGTTTATTCACCAGCTTAGGTACTTAACCTGTATTTAGAACTTGATGTCAAGCATTCATTTTGAAAATGTTGATGCTATTTCTTTGAATTCTAAATTCTCAACTACTATTTTCTCTCAGTAAGAATTCTTCATCTTTTTTAAGGATGGTGATTTAAAAAAAGGAAATGAGCAGTCACCTGCAGTTTTCAGACATTATTCTAAGAACCAGAAGCAGCATAACACGCAGGAGATTGACTGCCATTTAAAGTATATCAACTAATACTCCAAGCAACAGTATTCTTTTTCCATAAGAAGTATTTCTGTTTGTCATAGCACCAAAAAGTGATCAAACAACAAAGGATTTGGAGCATCTGTCTACCATGGTAAAATTAAACTTTTAGTGTTGCATGTTTCTGAGCAATAATATTTACAATTAGTATCATCCATTCTTTGTGCTAAACTGGTGTTTTAAATATTTTATGTCATGCTCTAATAAGCATTAACCCCCAAATTGATGATGCAACCATAGAGGCGGGCAGCCCAGGTTTGAAGGTCAGTGGCTTGCGGAATGGTCATGGGGCAAAAAATGTGCCTTAGTTTTCTCTTTTAAACAGGTGTAAGTGAGCTGTAAGTCTTTAAAATGAAAAGTGATATGAAGATCATTTGTCTGTTATGCAGCAAGGGTTCTGTGTGTGCCAGGTATTTCCCAGTTTAGCAGATAAATACTGGATATTACTGAGAAAAGTACAAATAATTTAGTGAATATTTTGGCCACTAGAGAAAGAGTAAGGAAGAATTGTTTGAATTTCTTTAGTCAGTTCCATAAAATACTTTAATAATTTATATCTGGGCACTGGGTATAAATGTGCATTCCCTCCAGGCCATTTTAATAGAAACATGTAATTTTTAATGGAAGCATTGGTTTTGAGGAGAGGAGATGCTGCATTTTGGACCAATTCAAGTAGTTATATGAGGCCAGAACATTTTTCAAGCACTGTTGCCTCCAGATTATGAAGAGAAATGCGAGACCAGAGTATCAAACTGACTGAGCCAATGCCACGTATCAGTGACACTGCTAAGAGCGTCGGGTTGTTCTGCCTATTAATCTGGGACTCTGCTTTCTGGAGCACACAGCCTTCCATCGTGTTCACATTTTTGTGGTCAGTCAGTTCAACTCCCTGTTAATACCTTAAAGACTGGGAATTTTCTGAGTTTTCCTTGAAGAAAATCAAAAGGAAAACTTTCAGTGATACATGAGCCACTAAAACAATGGACAGTTGCTGTCTCACTACTGACAAATTCATATATGACTTTTTTGTTTGTTTGTTAGCTTCAGCTTCCATCCAATGAACTTTATTGAAACTTTGCCTTTTCAATAAGGGGCCTCTGTTATCAGTTTATTTCTCATGTAGATGCTTACACATTCTCAATGAGCTCCTTCCTCACCTTCTCTTTTACAAGAAAACCTCCTTCTATGTTTCCCTTTAAGTGGTTCTTTTTATAAATGTCATAATTGTTCTTGAAATGTCTTGTATTGCAGACATCAGCACTGATGTTGGTATTTATAGCAGCCATATTAACTAGGAAGGAAATGTAATGCATATTTTGCAGGCAATATTCTCTGCCCGCAAATAGGAATACATGAACCCTGCAAAGAACTGAGTCCCCTATCACAGAAGCATGTATTAACTCCTCTTTTCTAGGTGTGTGACTTTATATTTGGTGGTATTGAATCACAAATTGCTTGCATGCATCCAGATTATCAAGAAATTCAGGTCACACTGTACCATTGAACTGTCTTCTTCAGGGTTATTCCCTACACCAGCTTTTATGCTATCCGCAAATTGTATCTGTAATGATTTTATGTTTCCAGATGAAGATGTTAAATGACATAAGGTCAAAAATATACCACCCCAGGATCTCAGGAGAAATATATGCCCTCAATAATGGCTTCCATTTTGAGATGTTAGTTGTTTGTGCCATGCTGGATTTCTGAAATTATACTTTAGAATCCATGTATTTGTTGTTTTACAGAAGTTATATCAGCACAGTCTTTATCAGCCGTAAACCTGTACTGACTGGTGCTAATTATATTGTCATCCTTTACTATTTATTAATCAAAATCTTGTAATGGCCATTCCATTAGTGTATCCAGGACCAGGTCATTTTGTCAGAGCTACTTGGGTTATTTTGCTTGCCATTTGTTGAATATTGATATAGTACTGGTATTCATCCAGGCTTCTGGGACTTCTCTGTAGTTCTGTGATATGTTAAAAATCAGCATTAACCATGTAAGGAACTGCTAGGCTAACATAAAACTCTTAGCTACAAGTTAGCCATATGCAAACTGACTGAGAAATAACTGACTGTTGTAGTTGCTGAATATCTTCCTGAGATACTGCTGAAAAGAAACTATATCCTGATCACTTGATCAGAGCAGGTTATCCTGCTTGTTTCCCAAATGCAGAAGATAATTATTTATTGAACTTTTCAACCTTTTCTGCATGGTTTGTGATGGATGCAATTTATAGATCCTCTGTTGTTCCTAGTATGTCTTGAAACTCATTTAAATTATCCTTAAATCTCCCAACAATTGATTTCTTTTTGCATCTATTTGCTTCTCACATAAACTTGATACATTTCCTAGCTTCTTTAAATATTAGAATTTTTTTAAACTTTTTTTAATCTAATGCAGATATTTCTCTAGTTTTGGAATTTTTTTTGTATTATTAGAAATGAGAATTTTAAACAACTTTCACTTCCATGAGCATTTCTGTGTTCAAATTATTTTCTCACTCTGATTTGGCTTAGAATTATTTTTACATTGTGAAATTGGTTTTAAAAAACATCGAATCTGCTTTTGAGTTTGGGTTGTTTGCCATCTTTTTGTAACGGATGTGTTGACTCATGATAGCTTGTCTCTGACTTTTAGTTCCACAGTCATTCTCTCTATATCTTTCAAGATGAGGTTTAACATGTCACTTCCCTATGTTGACTCTCTTAATGATATTTCAATTAAGGCATTTTAATACGGTTTTAGAAATTCCATGAATTTTTAGAACTAGCCATTTCATGTTGTTGACATATGTCACGTGATATCAATGCCTGATGAGAAGACAGATCTTTTTTCTCCCCTTCACTTTAGCGATAGGAACTTTGTAGGGGTTAGTTATCCTGTTCTCTAGCAGGACTCGGTTGTCTGTTGCACACAACAGTAAGGCACCCATTAGGACTTTGATCCATACTACTTACTATCCATGGCTATCTAGTCAGGATAATTTACTTCCAACTTGGCAGTGATGTAGGTAGTGGTGTTTTTTTATTTCAGTGAAAACCCCATACTTCTTATTCATGGAGCAATACTAATCTAAAGACGTTAAGTAAAACCTATAGATCAGCAGTTTCGTAGTGCGTCAGGAATCAGGTTTTCCGTTGTGGATTTATATCTAAACGGGTAACTGTCTGGAGTGGTGACATGCTCAAGCACCTTAACACAGAGACACTGGTCTAGAACTATCAGATTGGAAAACTGATAACGGATCAGACTTTTGTTTCAAGACTATAAAATCTCAGTTCTGGCAGACAGGTTTGTTCAGTTCTGGGAGGATATAGTAAAAGAGAGAACTGCAAGGAAAAGGAATAAACATGTCATCAAAAAACAGTGGCAGTTTAGAGATCATAGTCCTAATCACATGTACATTAAGACTAATAATTTGTTTGTGATGGGTGCTGAGGTTGTGTACCTTTTGGCCAGACATTGTCAATTTAAAGTTTTCCTTAATTGCTTGTATAAGTTTATGTGTATTGGAGGAAAGAGGTTAATTAATATTTTATAAGGGCATTTCTTAAAGCAGAGGATATAATAGTATCCTCTTGCATATTAACCTTTTAAAGCTTGAGTTATATTATGTGAAGGGAGGAAGTAAATCCAGTATCATCCTTCTTCGGTTCACTTCAATTGCAAATACGACCTTTCAACAACTTTTAATCTGCTTTAACACTTGTGACTAGCAACCAAAGCGTTAGACAGCCACTTGTGTTCTACTTGTTTTATCACTGTATTATAGTAGCAATCAAGAAGAGAAAACTGACACATTTATGGCCTGTGGCAAAAGCTGAGCAATTAGGAGAATCAGTACTGGATTACATCATCTTAAAGCAGATTTGTTGTGAGTGAACTAAGTTAACTTTCACACCCTGGATATCACAACAGTTTTAATCTTGTAGTAACATCTTGTGTAAAAATTAATCGTAAGCTTGGGTGAATTATTTTTGACATCCAGGAAAATGTGAAAAGCCATTCGTGTGCAGTTTTTTGATACGTGGAGGATATGTCATAGATCTTCTGAAACAATATACTTCCATTTTCCTTCGCTGTTTGCACAGCTTAATCCCAGTGGCCTCAGTAAATGAGCGTTGAAGCAAATGTCTCTGTATGTTATCAAAATATGTGTTACTTAAAAACAGAACAGTGGATCTGACATCACTTTTCAAATAGAATGAAAGCCCCACTCCCTAGCTTCAGGAACATTCAGCTTCAGGAGACAGAGGAAGAGGTTACATGATACAGAAAGTTATAACGTCCCTCATTATGTAGAAATTCTCTTTTATTTTGAAAGTTAAAAACACTGGCTTGTGGGTTTTCTCCTCTAATCTTCTTAATTTGTGCTGCATAGCTGTATAAAATGTAGCATAAATAATTGGCAGAGAGGATTTTGTTGACAGGGAAGTTCTTACCAGTGTAAAGGTGGTGCATGTCGTTGGGGTGCCCTTTCTGTCACCTCATATGCTCATATCAGGGTCATTGCTAATCTGGCAGGGAAAACTCTTCCACATCTATCCTCCTTTGGGGCTGGATGATTTCCCTGAGTTCCTGTCTGTGTGAGTTGGCATTAGCTTGGACTGACTACTGAGCTTATGTCAGTGTTACCTAAGCCTGGCAATACGCTTTTAAATCTGTGAGCACGGAGAAATTACTTTAAAAGCACTATTTCATATGCACTTTAAATATACACTTATAGATTTCTTGGTTTCAGTCATGTTTATATAGCATTTCAGAAAAAATAACTAAGGTAAAATGAGAGGCTTGTATGTATATTTTTAGTGTATGTAAGCAAAATACCATGCAACGTACATATATTACACTGTGCTTGTTATTTTCACTGTTTACTAATAAAATATGGGCAATATGCCCAAACAACAACCTAAGATACGGCCTAATGGGGGATGATTAAGGCTGTGAGCTCTTGTAGTGGTGTGGCCTTCCACTTAGTGTATTGAAAAGTTCTTGACCTAAATGGCTTTTTATGTGTAGGAAACTAGTTTTCTCTGAATTGTTCAATTAATATCTGAAATAGATTCATCTATTTGTGGACAGATTACCCACAAACATTTTATTCACGTTAACAGTAACTGTAAAGGAGTTGTCAGTAGTTGCACCAATACTGAAAATAGAATCCAAATTGCCAAAAAGGACCGATTTTTTAACACAAGGAATTGCTGTTTTCCCCACTCTTCCCTGCCCTTTCCTTCCCCTCAAAGGGCATGCATGCACTTGCTTCTGTTTGCTAGAAGTAGACTACTTGTTGGACTTGTGCTAGGCTTCCTTGAGAGAGTTTACGTGAAGATAATGCAACTAAGCAAACCTGTGTGCGTACCAAGGATTTTTTTTCAGTGGAGTTATTAATGTCACACAAAGGCTTCAGCTTAGCAGGTGTGAGTTTAACTTGTAGACTGGATTTACATCTCTCATTCCGGTATGCTTAGTCCAAAGGGGTTTGAAATGCAACAGTAAAATGGTAAAGTGGCTACTGGAAAAAGGGCAGGGAATTAGATTCTGATCCCTACTTAAATGTGGAAAATCACAAAGGTGACACGACACAACAATGTGCAACATGCTGACGTTGTTTAAAAGAAGGTTAAAAATAAAGGTATAAAACTATTAGAGAAACTACATCGTTCTGTACTTGGAAAGCAAGTATGGCAGTGGGTGCTTATCAACAGATGATTTGGGGTCATGGGAACTGCTATTTCTTTGAGAGACGGATGGAAGTAAGTGGTTGAAAATAGCTGTGGAGTGATGCAAGATGTGCTTTGTTTACATGAAGTTGTCGAACATATGTGTGGGAAGAGATTTTTCTGTTGGGGGCTTGGCATGAGCTTGGAAGAGTTATAATAGAAGAATTGGGCAGGTGGTGTTTTCCCTGGAAGCAATAGCAAAAGAATGAGTACTACAAGTTTATTTGTCTGGCTAAGAATAAGTAGGATAACGAGATAGTTTCAGAGTTTAAAGATCATAACTTAAAAATATCAGTGTGTGGTGATACTTGCAATGAATAGAGTCCTGCCACCTGTGGATAAGGAATATGAGGGCACATCCAAGGTCTGTAGCAGGAGTAGCAAAACAGAAAAGAAAATCAGGGAAACGGACTGCACAACAGGCAGCAGCATGAAGACCTGAAGACTGGGAATCGATCTAGTTCTGAAGAGTCAGGTTCAAACACATGGAGCCTGTATTACTTTTGTACGTGGAATGCATTTTGTACTATGCAGTGCAAGATAAAACCTTTGCACAGCATCTCCTCGCTTCAATTTGTATCATTCCTCCTCATCAGTCTGCCTTTGCATCAGGCTGGCCAGTGTATTTGCTCTAAACCAGGGTGGTTTGTGAGCCTTCTGCACGGAGTGATTTTCCTCCTGTTCTTTTACTTTTTTGCCAAAGTGGCTTTAGCAAAAGCTACCTCCTTCAGTATTGCTGGAGAAGGTTCTACTTTAATCGCAGCAGTTCACAGTTAATGTGTAGACAGCCATACGCTGTAAATGCTTCACACAAAATAAAACAAGTCTTTATTTCATGCTGTATTGATTTTGCCCTTTTTAATGTCTGAAGTGAAAGTATTACATGGTCATGATTCACTGAAATATAGTAATACATTCCTGAATATGGCTTTAAGTTTTCTTTGGCGTGCATGGGAAGTAGCTGATCTTGACAATAAAAAATCAAGTCACCTTTTAGAAAGTTTGATGTATTAATAAAACATCTGTATAATAGTGAGATAATGTTGTATGGTTACTAATGACCTCAGCAGCATGCAAGGTATTAGCCACAAAAGCAAGCAAGCTGCGTTTCTGGTGGCAGCTGGTGCAGCAGTGCTAGAATGGGCAAAAATGGCATTTCTCTTTACTGCCATAAAAAAGCCTTATCATAGAATCATAGAATCATAGAATAGTTAGGGTTGGAAAGGACCTTAAGATCATCAAGTTCCATCCCCCCTGCCACTGTCATATTGTATTAATGTAGTTAGTATCATAGTGTGTTAATATCACTATCATATTGTATTAATATCATAGTGTATAGTTAATGTCATATCAATAATATCAATAGTTAATATCATAGTGTATTAATATCACTATCATAGTGTATTAATATCAGTTGCATCAGTACAATACAAAAGTGTTAGCTTATCTACTCAGATAAAAGGTTCTTACCATTAAAGTGTTGCAAAGCTGTTCAAAACCACAGAGATTCTGGGCCTTATCAATCTTATAAATGACAAATGCAGAATTGCTAAACAGAAAATATAATTCATTTTCCAGTGAAGAAACTGCAGAAAAAAAAAACAAACTTAAATGTTTTGGGGAAATGTAACTTTTCTGTATTAATTTGTACTTTAAATAAGGAACAATTAAATTGCCTAGAGGCTTCCCACTTTAAGAACAATTTCAGAGGTACATAAATTCTATTGCATTGCCTCTTCCTAAAAGTGACACCCTCTGGAGCTATATTCCATGCTTTGTGATACCTTCACAAGGACTCTCTAATATCAGGAGGAGAAAGTCATTCCAATTTGTGTAATGGGTTTATCAGCCTGGAGAGAGAAAATACATCTTCATGAAGAATTACATTCAAGTAAGTTTCCAGGATCAGGGGTTCTGAAGGCAAGGAGTGTAAGGAGCATCCAGAGGATGGTGAGCCAAGGTCAGAACACTAAACTCTGTTAAACTTCTAAAGACAGAAGTGATACTGCCTTCACTCCATAGGCGAAATGCTTCCACAGTGATCTTGGGAGGGAGCTTACACAGAGTCCATATCAGAACTAGGGATGTACTGGTCACATACCCTGTGTCTGCTGTACTGGAATGAGTAATTATTCTGTTTGTAAAACATCTGCTTTTACAAGCCGTTTCAGTAATCTTGGTGTGTCTGAAAACTAAGCCACTCAAAAGTTACAAATCCCAAAACTGCATCATTCTCTCCGCCAAAAGTTAATAACCAGGAACATTTAAGCAACTTGAATGCAACACAAAATTTCAGGTATTCATAACTGACATCACTTGATACTTGCTATTATTCTCTGAAATGCCTTGCTTAGGCTTTGTGTGTCTCCCTTGAAATGTCAGTACTTTTGTTATGGGGAATGATATATCCATTTACTCTTGCAGCGATTCTGTCGTGGTTGTAGTCTAACTAATACCTTCCCAAAGAAATCAGCTCTTATCTGCCTTCTCTCTGGAACTTGGTGAAGATATCATAGTCTGTAGGAAATAAGGTTAGAAGTGAGCTCCGAAGGTCATCTAATCTATCCCCATTACCTCAATATCACCTCCAGGGAATATGGCAGTGGCATCTACTCGGTTTTTATATTGTAATTCTTCCATGCTTCATGACTTACTGCTGACAGAAGGACCAATTTTTGAAAATGCAGGTGGTGTTATACCTGGACCTTTTTTTTTTTTAAGGGGAAAATCAAAAATGTTTCTTGTTTTCTCTCTGTGGCACAAAGAAGGAATTTCTGGGTCATGTGCTAATTTGGCTAGTCTAGTCTATTCTCAGTAGTATTTCTGAAGAAGAGCAATCTATACAGGGAGGAAGGCCTAAATGTAGAACTAGGTTTTTTTTTCATCAAAGTATTCTGTGTTGGAAATTGCAGGGCTCACGCAGATGGAATTCTCCTTGGAAAGTGTTAGTTTTGGTGCATTTTCTGGTTTGGAGGATAGAAAAAATATTTCTGTTAGGTTTTATGTCAAAAAGTCTCTTTTTACATTTCAAAATTTGGCCTTCAAAACCAACCTTTACTTAGAAATTTAACTTTATAAACAAACCCGTGTTTTATTTCATGTTTTTTTCAACACTATTCCATGTTTTACAACATCTAAAGAAAGTATTTCCTTTAGGACAGTTCCTTTAGTTGTTGTTTGCTTTCTTTAGATTGCCAGTGCGTGACAGTTTTAGACCAGGATCTAGATCGGAATGTTTTTCATAGTGTGAAAAATATCCAAAGGCTGACAGGGAATTTAAAGTGAAAAAGATCATTGGTACATTATAGAGATGAATAAAATGTTGTTTCCTGATGGTTCTGTCCAGATAATAATCTGTCAAAATCTTTTGTCATATCTGCTATAATACAGGTCTAAATATCTGTATGCTTTCATTTAGATGTCTTATGCCAGATGCATGCAACTTGAGATACCTTAGATTTGATTTTGAGCTTTATTGCGTTGCCATTCATAAGGAAATACCTACATTTATTGTGTACCGAGATACAGACAGCTAAGAACTGAGATACTTCTGAAAATGTAGTTCCATTTAAGAAGACTGAGAACATGATTCAGTGTGCAGAAGGATGTCTTTCATTCTCAGATATATATATTAATTCTCAAATATAAATTTGGATGGTCTTTTCTTCTGTCTTTACCTTCATAGTTTCAGACTTTAAAAGAGTGTTGATAATCTTATCTCAAGAAGAGATAAACATCCACAAAGCTTTGAAAACCTGATCCTATAGAGCCATGGTGTATCCCTCTCATCTCCCTCTCTGATCTATTGAAATACCACACTTGAGTGAATCTGAAGTGAGGATATTGTAATTCTTCAGACATACCCAAGAAATTAATTTGATCCATGATCCATAATGTGGTTTTGTTTGAAAATTTGCAAAATAAATTCATTTTAGTAAGTGTATCAGGAAGCTGTAATTGACCTCTCTTTCTAGATCAATCTGAAGCCCGTATATCACAACTCAAAAGGTTTCTTATAATAGCTACGTGTTTTTGTTGCACGCTGAAAAGTGCAGAGTATGAAATCTGCATGTTTTATTTTGTTGGTGTTTTGAATTAGAACTTGATGGCCTTTCTTTTGAAGTAGTTTAAGTACTATCTTGCTATAATTCCATATTGAGTAAGATTGAATGAGAAAGTTGTGTGGTGTCATTTTATACAATTGCCTTTTAATCCTATTTCTTTCTTGGCAAGTAAATACAATTTCTAGATGTAATTGGTGTAATTACATACACTGAAAAACTTTATTTGAAGCTTCATGTTATATCACATTTTCCCTTTATATAGCTGATTTTAATTGTATATTATAGTCTTTAAAAATCGTTGCTTGATTTCTTCTCTGATAGAAGAGCTTAACTGTTGAATTCTCAGCCGTATCTCCTAATATAGTCAGAAAACACTCTTTTCTACACTTGTATTCTTTTATCTACTTTGTATTAAAAGGAAGATGAGTTTATTTAGCATTACCATGTCTGAAAAGGTAATAATCAAAATTTTGCACATATTTCCAATAAATGAACATGCTCCTTATTAGCATGCAATTCTTTAACTCAAAAAGCCTGTCCTAAGGTTAAAAAAACCAACAAACCAAAACCCACCAAACGCTGTCACTTTTGGTGCTTCTCTAGTAATGGAGGTACAGAGTTTATAAAGGGTACCTAGTCCTAAAGTAGGGGAGAGAGATGTGCTTGCACATGATCCCTCTAGATGATAGGCAGATGGAAAAAAGTCAGCTATCATCAGATTCTGTCACAGAAGGCTGTGTTCCTTTATTTTTCTTTCATATAGCATGTACTAAGGTAAAATACTGTAAAGGACAAACCCTTTTGATCCCTCCCACGTTTTTTACTGGTTTTGTGCCATAATCTCTCCAGACCCTTATTATGATAATTTTGGTATTTAACATAAGCTGTTCATCAGCATGTTCCTTACAGATTTCTCTCTTGTTTGAGAAGATGTATAATTAATTTTTTAAATTTTCAACAAAATTTATGCTAACCATTTGTATTCCACTGATTTTTTTTTTCACGTGCCTTAGCCTTAAACCCATTTAATAGTACTTGAGAAGGGTTGTATTCTGTCTTCTTTTCTCCAGCTTCAGGTTTCCAGTTTCGGTTAAAAATGTTTCTCATGAACTCTGCGTGTCTTTCTAAAAAACCAATCTGTATTCTGAAGTAAGGGTACATTTTTGCATCATTAAAATTACATGTAAGTGAAATTGTGCATCACTGTTTCCTCCTTAAGGTCTTCACAGTGCAATTGTCCTTCAGGGTCTGTATATCTAATGGTTGTGCCAAGCCAGAAAAAGAAAAAGAAAGAAAGGAAAAACCAGCCCTGTTACCTAGAGTTAGCAACACCATTTTCTTGTACAAAGAGCAAGGGAGATACTGAAATACAGAGTCTATATCGCACTATAGCGTATCAGTAGAGGAGCTTCTACAGGTAATTCTTGCTAAGAGTGAAGTGTGTATGCAGTGCTGCTAGTGATATTTTGTTATGTGAGCTATTGACGTAATAACCTACTGTGTGTAATATAGAAAAATAACACCACTTTGTAAGTGCTTTCATGCTGTTTCCTAGTGACAACTTTTGGCCAGGGTTAAATGGATTCATTAGGTTCAATTTACAAAACAATTGTAAATCTGAAATTTCAGATGTAAATTTTTTGCATGAACTCTGGACTGAGGTCTCATGCTCTGAGTCAGGAAAGTTTAAAAATAATCAGCAGCATTGTTGAAAAGTCATGAATGTATGCATTTATTAAAGAATGAAGGCTGTGTCTCTATTTTAGGTCAGTCTTGATAAATCAATATGGATATCTCCTGGTTCTCCAACAATTATCAGCAGCTGAAGGGTTTTCTCTGCCTTTTTTTGCTGGTAGTTTGTCTGCAGCAGTAAAAATGCAAGATCTTGTAACAGTGGCAGGAGGAGGTGGAAACACCAGTGGTAATTCAGTCTAACATAATTTATTTAAAACATTTTATATTAACCTCACTTAGGTTATTAATTGCAGATATATTAAATAGATTTCAAAGCAAGTGGTACCCCCTGTAGTTTTGCAGGATTCTTCAGTTGCTATTTGCTTTAGAAAACTACCTAGAGAAGAAATGAAACAAATCACTCTAAAGTTTCCATGTGTAGTTTGGGGCACAAAAATAGTTGGTCCAGATTTCCAATGCATACGCATTGAGTAGTTTCACTTAAAGTAAGTTTAAAGATTTGTCTGTTAGGAATTCTAGTAGAAATCTAGTAGATTACTATGTTGTTTTTTTTTTACTCAAGTATTTACTGACTATCTTATTAACAAAATAATACCTATTCCCTATCCTTTATACTCAATCCTGGGTATAAAAGTTTTTTAAAGGCATGAAGATTTCCTTTTGCTGTTACTGTTGAGAACTGAAATTTTCTCATTCAGCAAGAGCTGATAAATAATGTTCTCCTATGGAGTATTCCGTAGACAACTTCCTTCTTCCAAAATTGCTACTACCTCCTATTGCTCTCAATGGGATTGAAGCCACAGTTGCCCTCAGCAGAGATGCACTTCTGCAAAATGACTAATGCTTCCCATTGTTTCCAATATGAGTGAAACTGCTCTTAGATGGAGTAATTGTACCTGAAGGACAGGAAACAGCAAAAAATTTCACCCAGTTTGGCAGTGACTATCTCAGAGATGCAGGATTAAGATGTTAATTTGTTTTTCAGAGTTAGTTTTATTTAATCTAAGATTGCAAATAACATAAGAATTGTGTGGAGTTGCAAGATAGGTAAAACTAAAAAGTTGTGGGAGATGTAGCTGAATGCAGTGATGTATTTAATCCTTACAATTTCTTGGGGTCTGGGTTTTTTTTGTAGGTTTTCTTTTTCCAGTGGCTATAACAAATTTGTACTGGTTTTACCTTTCATCATCTTTACTGCTTTCAGATATCTGAAAATAGAGTGTTTGCTGCTGTTTGATCTCTTGACGTCAGACTGGTTCTTGCTCGAGGCAACAGTGCCAGTAGAGCGTTTTGACCTTGTTTTCTTCTATTTCACCCTTTTTCATGCCACTTAGAATAAACAGGGAATACACATTATTTTTAAATAGCAATTACAAAGCTATGTCCATGTATTATTTTTAAAGAGAAAAATGAAGGGATTTATTTTTCTTTTAGCAGGACACTTTATTAGTGAAACTTGTATTGATCACTTCAAAGCATATACAGTAATCTCAAAAAAGGACTATGACATATGATTGCAAAAGAAGAAACGTAAGAATTTTAAAAACAAGAAATAAAGAAGGAGTGCCTGCATTCCCTGTCATTCTCGGAGTGCAACTTCATGGACTTCAGTGAACTCTTCCCTGGTTTTCAGAGATGAAAGACTTATCTCCTGTCTGTTTAATTTCTTTGTTCACATTTGCGGTTTTTATAATTCCAATAACATAGCAGCATTAAAATCTCATAGCCATAAAATAACCTCACCATCTGTAGATTGTGAGCTTTTTTTTTGTAAAATTACAATTAAAGAATAGCCATAATATTTCAAAATTCCTTCAGCAATGCTTTTTAAAGATTGGAAGGGAAAGGGATGTTCCAAGCCAAGTGCTGGGGTAATGTAACAAGCAGCCAAAGGAAGGAACAGAGGGCCAAAGTGTAAAATCCTGGTTTGTTCTATAATGCAAGCTCTTTCAAAAAGATGGTAATATTTGCATAACCGAATTTAGTATATTCCACTAGTCTCTTAGATATATTTGAACATGAAAGTACAGGACCAGATGAAGTAGTGTTTGAGTACTTTTCGTGAAAAGCCTTCTTTAAAATAGATTGTTTTAAAAAACTCTATATAAATCCTGCATGTGGGTTTCTCCCAGAGAAGTCTGTGTTCCTGTTAATCTGATCAGAGTAGTGTTAAGAAAGAATGTTTCAAATTGTTGAATACGTGACAACCAGATTATGTTGATTTATGGACTCTGGACTCTCTCTCTTGAGAGCATGATCTTTTTATAGAAGGCCTTACTGGAGAACAGAGCAAATATTTCTGGACTGAAAAGTGAAATACACAACACGAAAGTGGAATCCCTGAGTAAAACCACAGTTTTCACCGTAGGGCAGCTGCCATACACTGGTAAAATACAGACCTATTAAGAAAGTCATTTCAGACTAAGAGAACAGAGGATGTTTTTCATGCATGCCTAGAGAAAGGATCCCATCAGGATCATCCTATTAGGATGATCACATCTCAAAATAGCACTGTGTTCACATGCTCCAAATTCTAAGTAGTTAAAAGGATAAACTGAATCCAAACAGTTTGTGGTTATTTATTTGAATTGTAATTGTTTATGGAAACCACTACTAAAACTTCGGTGCTGAGGTTAGAGAGCTAAGAACCTTTCTGTTTCCATTATAGTCAGTGGAAAAGGTACCCATTTCTAGAGGGTACCTAGAAAACCTGTCATAGATCTCTGCTCTGATGAGCCCCTTCTTTCTCCGTGGATTATCTAGGAAGCCAAGGCTAAAAAAATTACCTAATGTCGCTGCTTAAGTAATGTGGCTAAATTCAGAGTGTAAAAATACTCTCCAGGTCTTGAGCATATAGTAAGAGATATTACCATGAAGAGCAGTAAGTGAAAAAGAGAAAGAGGAGGTGAGGCAGAATCCACCACAAAGCGATGAAATGACCTTTTGAAGGCAATGCAGAAAGTGCATGTTTATTCTGGGAATGGGATGCAGATTTACACTTCGAATTGCATGAAAACAATTTGGTATGACAAGCTTTGCCTTTAATATAGATGAAAACAAGGAAGGTAAGGTGCAAGTGACTTGGGCATGGTAATATGGCCAGTGTGTAGCAATTCAAGAATTACAGTAGGTTTTCTTACACTCCCAGGTCATATTTGCTTTCCTGTTGACTTCAGTGCAAATAGCAATCACAGAATTTGGCTATATGCTTTTTTTGTTAAGCAGCAAGATTTGTCATAGTCTATCAGAAAGAACATGACATTCAGTTGTCACCATTCCTCATGTTGCAGGAAAGTAGGAATCTCTTCTACTGTGTTCTACCCATTCATGCAGTACTTAATGTGAAGACATTCTTTCTCTGACCCTGCAGAAGTCAGCACATAGCCTGATGCATGATACAGCATGAGGTTTTTTTAGTATGTAATGATGAACACTGTCAATAGGTCAAAATACGTTTTTGTCTCACCTGTTCTTGATAGTTTTAGGGTTTTATTCATATATATTTAAATTTAAACTATAATTTTCTCTTTCAAGACAGCACCTAGTTGATCATAAGTGACTGCATATAATTTCAAAACTGAGCTACAGTGTTGGATATGATGAAGTAAACTGACATATGGTTTTACTGGAAATAGTGCTCTCTCATATAAGTTTAGGCGTGTGTGCTTTTACTATTTAATAACACTGTAGTTTGTTGTATTGTTATTTTTCCAGGTCTTTACAGATAATTTTATGCAGTATGTATTTTCTTCTCCAGTTGCAGTCCTTTCTAAAATTACTATTGTTATTTTATTTTGAGCTTCTTCAGGCAAGTGATAGTATTGAATAATGTGTGCTATTCTGTGTTCCGTTACTTGGGAATATTGAATACCAATACCAAAAATAAAAGAGGTGCTGGAAGACAGGAAAAGAGAGAAAGAAAAATTATTTTCTTTCTTGCCTTTGAAGTCCTTTCTGATAATTGTAGTAATAAATTTTATTTGAATTTTGCTTATTATGTCGTCTTCATTACATTCAGCATAGATGAATGGAGTAAAGCAAAGGGATTTATCTAGTTCTTGCCATGAGATGGATCAGAATGAAGGGTAGGTGACTCATCTGATTTGCGCAATGACACAAGATTCAGAAGAGGTTGCTTTGGTATAACAATGCATTGTTATTTTTATCTTTGCGTAAGCATAAGGCAGTAGTATAGAAACACATACATAGGCAGTAGTAAAGAAATACTGTATTTCCTTTCATATATGGGTATGCATGTGTGCTTGTAGTATGGAACCCTGACTCATACTGATTTTTATTTTCATTTATCTTAATAATTCTGCTTTTCTATTTAGAAAACAAGCGACTCAGAAACAGAATGAACTTAAGTGAATCATTGCACTTAAGTGTATATTGTGTTGTCGTAATGTGTCCCTAAATTTAATACTGACTTAATTCTTTTTCCTTATTGGGTTTTGTGGGTATTTTTTCTTTTGTGGTACCTATTTAGTCAAAGACACAAGTAACAGGAAAAAAATTAAACTATATAGTCAAGATCCATGGTCAGATTAGTGATATTTTGCTGGCATATTAACGAAACTGTTCCATGGAGTACATTCCAGTAGTGCTTAATGCCATCATGGTGTCATCTTCCTGGATGTTATGTTAGGACTCCTTATTGCAGAAACACAGAAGATATTATGCATCTAAATAATCCATTGTTCTGTCACTAATTAATATTTTTGTCATTAACAGTATGCTATTATGTCGTTTAAGATTATGTAATATCACAATTTTCTTTTTCTAAATAACTTTTTTAATACTACTTCCTTGAGGACTTTGGAAGGAAGCACTCTAATGTTTCTTCCACTAACCAACTTTGTTTTATCAAGAGACTGTTTTGGTGCTTTGCAAGAGTGGCACCATATTGCAGTAACTAGAAGTTCCAACAAGCAATAGTAAAACCTCTGACAATATTTTGGTATTAGGCGCGTTGCCCAGAATCTTTAGTTTTAAGAATATTCTCCTCAAGAGGAGGCTGTTCTGCAGAAAATCACACTCAGGATGCTGTATTTTGAGAATACCACTAGAAGAATCAAGTTTTTAAACTGCTGCTAATACAAAGTGCAAAAATCCATAGTCCTTAATTAATGTACCCTGTCAAGAGCACCTCCTGGATGCCAGAACCTCTCAGATTTGTTTTATACTTCTTAGAATCATAGAATAGTTAAGGTTGGAAAGGACCTTAAGATCATCCAGTTCCAACCCCCCTGCCATGGGCAGGGACGCCTCACACTAAACCGTGACACCCAAGGCTCTGTCCAACCTGGCCTTGAACACTGCCAGGGATGGAGCGTTCACAGCTTCCCTGGGCAACCCATTCCAGTGCCTCACCACCCTTACAGTAAAGAACTTCCTCCTTATATCCAATCTAAACTTCCCCTGTTTAAGTTTTAACCCGCTACCCCATGTCCTATCACTACAATCCCTAGGTTTAGCAACTTCATTCACCAGCTCCTACAGGACCCATGGATGGATTTCATCAGGTCCTATGGACTTGTGTACATTCAGGTTCTTAAGATGGTCTCAAACCAGATATATAGGGGGCCTAAGGTCTTCATTCTCACAGTGCCTGCCTCTGCCTTCCAGGACTTGGGTGGTGTGGTCAGAGCATTTGCCGGTGAAGACTGAGGCAAAGAAGTCATTAGGAACCTCAGCTTTCTCCAAATCCATGGTAGCCAGTTCTCCTGATAGCTTCCGGAGAGGGCCCATGTTGACTCTGGTCTGGTCTTTTATTCACAATGTACCCATAGAATCCCTTCCTGTTATTTTTCACATCCCTAGCCAAGTTTAATTCTAACTGGGCTTTCTTTAGCTTTCCTAACCTGGTCCCTAGCTTCCCGAGCAGCATCCCTGTATTCTTCCAAGGCTACCTGTCCTTGTTTCCACCTTCTGTAGGCCTCTTTTTTCCCTCTGAGTTTCCTCTAAGATCTGTCCAGGCTATTGTCACTATGCCAACTTGTAGAACTGTTATTTTCCAAGTCCACACGTTAGTAATTCTATGGAAATATAATGCATACTGTAGAAACACACTGAAAAATCCTCTGAATTTGCTCCTTTTGGCTGATTACAATGAACTGAGTCACATTTGTAATTTTCTTCTTTTTATAAGGTAACTCTGTTTCACGTGCCATTTTCAAATATGTGATGCAATCTGTTTCTGCAGTCACTACTGTCTTTATGAACAGTGTCAGTAAAAGCGAGGCAAAATCGATGTATTAGAAGTTAAAAGTCTGCTTAATACTGTGTACTACCGGTATGCAGCATAGAAAAGAACAGTGTTACAATGCATTGTGTTCAGCTTGAGTAATGATGTTCGATGATTTTAGTGTGATGAAATAAACATTCTGGGTCTAGCTTCTTTTGAATTTTGAAAAAATTCCTATTTCTACATAGACTTAAATTGGATTTAAATTTAGAGCCAGACTTTCCTCATTAAGGCAGTTATCAATTGGATCATAAATTTAGTATAGAAACAGCTGGTTTCCTGTTATTACTTGCACAAAGATTTTTCCTTCATGATAATAATGACATATGTAAAGTGAAACCTAAAGAAATTATACATGTAATAACTTACTAAAACTCAAGTTTGCTCATGCATATTTTAAAAGCTGGTTTATATCTTAGAATCTAATTAACTGCACTCTGAAGTTCTTTGAAAGAATGCAATTTGAGTGCCAGTGAGATCATTCACTTCGCAAATGGAAAGGACCAAAAGGATCCCAAGAATGCTTAGGCTTGACAAAATGTCTTTATTTTTGTGTGAACAACAAGGTTCAGTTTTAATTAATGGAGTTCTCTGTTGCAGTCACTGAAAAATAAGACCTGTAGTTTCTCCTATAAAATTCTGTAGATAGATGAGGAAATCAGTCATCATGTAGTAAAATATGATTTGCAAGCAACGCAGTAGGGTTGTCTTAATTACAATCCAGTGTTCTTCAGCAAATCTATATAAAGTTAATAGAGGATGCTTCCTATAATCTTTAAAATGGCTCTTCAGTAGTCTCTGAGTGACTGTTGAAATGATAGTGGCCTTGGTGATAGTCTTAGCAAAATGTTTTCTCATAATGACTATATATTCATATACAGTTAGCAAGTCAGATCTTCTATGGCAGCCATCCACTTTAATCAATTATGTTTCCATGCTAACATTTTTGTACAAAAATCCAAATAATATTTCACATCTTGAAACAACATTTTTGTCATAAATTTATAAATGGTTGCAGAATTCTTCATTTTACATTCAAACACAATAACTCTTGAGAACTGGATATTCAAATCCACTTTTGCTTAATTTCATTAGCCTGGGGTTTTGGTTTTTTTGTTTGGTTGTTTTTTTGAGAGCATATTTAGCTTAGATTCTACAAAGAAATTCTTTATTATGAGGGTGGTGAGGCGCTGGCACAGGTTGCCCAGAGAAGCTGTGGCTGCCCCATCCCTGGCAGTGTTCAAGGCTGGGTTGGATGGGGCTTGGAGCAACCTGGTCTAGTGGAAGGTGTCCCTGCCTGTGGCAGGAGGTTGGAACTGGGTGAGCTTTAAGGTCCCTTCCAACACAAAACAGTCTGGGATTCTGTGATTCTCTTGAGCTCTCTGGTAGCTGCGATTGAAAAACAACTTAAAGAATTTGTCAGACATCCAAAGGGTCAGCTTGTAGAAAGCCAGCTTTCTCATCACAGCAGATATAACTTTCAGTCCACAGATGTGCCAAAGGTATAAGGCTTGTATGTTACTTAGAGTGCTAAAGAAAGGGTCAATGCAAGATTTTCCTGTGACTGATAATCCTGCATTTGGAAGAAGAGCTCTTTCAAACTCAGCTCTCTGAAAGACTCAGTAGCTAAGCAAGAACACTTTGGGAATTTTTTTCTTGGCACTATTGAACAGGCTTAGGAGTAGCCATGCACTCTGACATACAGATTCCATGGACTTCAGCAAGGGGCTGTTTGTTGGTTGGTTATCCAGAGGGAAATACTAGTGTTCCCATGGGAACCCTCCAGCACACCTAATCCATCAAGCTTGAAGTTATACTGAAGAATCACAATATATTCTCTTTCTTATGTCATTATAGTCTTCCTTTCTCTTCTTTTCTTCATTTAACCCAGCCCAGGCCATTGTTGTGATTTATCAGTTGATATTCAAGGCATCATCCGTAAGCATCATCATCTATTCCATCTCCTTTCTCCTCTGAAATCTTTCCTTCTGTTCTCCCTTTCCCTCTCTCCCTCCCGCTTTAGTTCAAGTGATACTGTTGGTCAGAAGAACACTGAACCGCTTAGACATCATTTAGACAAACAGAGGGACTTTCCTGAGCTGTGCTTCCCATTACCTGCACAGGATACAATGCTTTCTGCAAGGGGGCAAGGGTTCAAAAGACAAAGCAGATCTCTGCTAGTTGGCATGTGCTGCAGCAGAGCAGAGCCTGTATCTCTCACTTCACTTACGGATGTTTTCACCCAGGACAAATGCAGAGTTTCCTATCTGTATTGTGTCCAAATGTTAAACCATCCAGGAAAGTGGCCAGGAACTCTGCTGCATTTTAGTGCAGCAGACCTAGAATTGTTCATTTGGAGGTTTTTCAGCCCTGTCTCCTGGCATCTGTCACTGTGTTAACAGTACTGCCTGGGGTCAGCTTGATGGGGAATGTGTACCTAGGTGCTGCCACGCAGGGAGGAGGTGGTAGTTACTCACCAGCAACTCTCCAGGTACAATTTGAAATCATTCCTGGTCTGCCGGGTTTGATTGCAGTCCTGTGGCTGAGAGCAGCCTAGGAATAGGAAATGTGCTATCTTACATATTCTTCAAGTAAGCAGGAGGATAGGTGGGCTTGGACATGCTGTCTGTAGTTGTGGGAGAGGAAAACCATCTCTAGCCTTGAGCAGCTCTCCTTGTGAACATATGTAGAGATAACTCATCTTGAAAAGGCCTGGTTGCAGGAAACATTTTGTTACTGGTTTAGAGAGAGGTTAACTTATTGCTAATTGTCTAAAAAATGTAGATTTGATGAATAAGTAATTGTAATTTATTACCAAATAATACCTCTGAAGTGCATCAGAAATAAGCAAGATACAGAAATCCAGTTCTTGTAATATTTCTTCCAATTCTGTGGCAGCCCTTGTGGTAGGAATATTTACCATACAGATCTTTTGGTACACAGTTTTGTGGGGTGATGTGCTTTTGTTGACCACTGCCAAGGAGACTGGCTGCATCTTCCTTGTTTTCCTGTGTAAGTGTGAATGAGAGATGCAGGCATAGGACTGCAAAGGGAGTCATGACATTCTGCAGTTGTAATGTTAGCTGCTCTAAAACCTGTACAGAAAAAAAACCCCACAGATATTTTGGAAAACACACAGTAAAACCTGGCTCTTGGTAGAGTGCTAGTCTATTCTCTGTTGGTACTTAGCTTATTATGGCTAGAGAGGATGCATACTATTCTTGGATCTAAAGTACCTGTCCTCTACTTTATCATTGGCTCCATGGTAGTCAGTGGAGTTATGCAAAGGTTAAAACAAGGTGAGATTAGAATCTGAATTTTCACACTGCAAAATTATGTGTACAATATTAATACTAGGTTATGAAAAAGCATGTCAAATAAAGCATGGAACCTTATGTTTAAATTGAGAGTATTATATATATGTGCATATATATGAACTGTTAGATACTAAGAAAAGCATTCAGGGTAGGTTTGCTTTGTTTTGCAGTTTATGTGAATTAACAAGGTAGTGAAGATGAGTTTTAGTCATGGTGACTTGTATATGGTTTCATGATATGACCATCTGTCTAATGCAGCGGACATTACCTACCATTCTCTTAAAATGATCCAGTGCCTATCATAAAAAGTGAGGTTGTTTGCTTTTAAAGGAACAGCATGATAGCGCTTGGCGATACGCTCCAGTTTACTAGCTAATAGGTCAGACAGGCTAAGACGGCTCTTCTGTCCAAACAGAAGGGTTGAATGCGTTGCTTCTCTCTTATGTCTGAAGTGTGTAATCTAGTTCCACAGACCATCTGCTTGGTTGCTCTAATATTACTTCTCTTTATCATGCCTGACAAAACTAAGGTGTACAACAATACCCAGGAGATAATTGGAATGGTGCGCTTCAGCTGCATTTGTGTGTCTCTTCCTGTATTCCTGTTCAGCCCTTTTAGCAACAGCTACATAGATGTGTTTGTCTTTCATATATTTTCACATTTAATCTTTCTTTCTTAAAGGAAAGTTTTGTAGCCCTAATAAGCAATATTGCATCAATGTTAATGTGTTCTATGGCACATATGTTCCCAAATATACGGTCAGTAATAGCTTTTTATTGGAATGGTTTGTTTCAGTGGTTTATAGCTGAATTAAAAAAAAAGAAAGTAATATTGAAATGTGGTATTGCTGCTTTGCTGATATTAAATACTTGCATTAGTCTTTATTTTGAATTAAAAAACCCTCAACATTATGTAAAGGCTATCATCATGAAGTGCCCTGCTATAGGATAAGAGTTTGAAATTCCTATAGTGTGCCTGACAGTTCAACAGAAAGAATAGTTCATGTTACAGTATATATTTAGTAAATTTTGAAAAAACCAACAACCAAATAAATAAAAAACCAAAACAAAACTAAAAACCAAACCCAAAGAAAACCCCCAAGCTGAACCTTCGGACACATTTGTACAGACAAGCTGGGACGGATTCCCAGAATGTAAGTCCCAAAATGTTGTTAATAAAAGAATGGCATAAAACCGTATGTTGTCAGTCAAAACTAAAGTCAGATGGCAAATCTGTAAGTAGACACACTAGGTTCATTCCTGTGCTGTGACTATGAGCTGAGGTGAATGTACCTGGCACTGCAGTGGTCAGGGTGGTGTAATGCTTTTGAGCTACTCTTGTGGAAAGAGAAGCCAGCCAGGACAGAAGGTGAGTTGTGACTGCACTGGTTGTGTCAGGCTGGTCCTGGGCATTTTGGCACTGACAGACCTGTCAGAGCAATGAGTGCCCCCAAGGAGCTTTAAAGAAGCGAATTCCACCGGATGCTTTGGAAGTTACTTTGGAGGTACGGTTGTTGAAAAAGAAGCTAGTTGCAATAATTCTACAAACCATTGCTTCCTGTAAGGACTTTAGAATAGAAACAAATATATGCATACATTGGTGATACTATATATATAAATTAAAATAAAAGGCCAACTTCCCTGATGTACTTTTAGGTGATAAATGGAAGGCATGCAAGACAAGCATTTGAAAAACCCTTATCCCAGTGCCACATTTTCATTGTTAGCCATTTTACTCGCGTCAGTGAAGCTTGACTCTATCAAATCTGCCACCTTTGTTTTGGTTTACTCTGTTATTCTGTGTTTAGAAAACAGGGAAGTAGCAAGCTATTAGGTATAGAATTTCTGGTGGGGAATATCGAAGGAGTGTCACTGTCTCAAACGGTTATCAGTCTTCTCATCTTACTGAGGACTCTCATATTCCATTCAAAGTTTTCTTAGTTTCTTTGTTGTATTGGCAAAAAATCAATAAAACAAAAAAGGAATATAATTAATGTCTTTTATTTTTTATATCATTTCTGAGATGTTGAAGTGGGCATGACTAAATGCGAAATGACAGCACCCTCTAGACAATGGAGAATATCACTTTTGCTTGTGTTTTGTCACTCATGTTTCTTGTCAAACTCTGAAACAATAATCCTTGGGGTTTAGATTAAAAAACATGGCAATCTTAAGTGGATATTTACAGATTATCTATTTGGCCCAGATATTTTTACAGTAATGCTAATGTGTAATGTCACTGTAAACAGGGTACCTTCTGCTTTTCTGTTGGTGTTAAGATTTCAAGGTCCAATGGTCTGAAACTAAGAAAGAAGAAAAAAAAGGCAGCATTTTATGCCTATTGCAGCCATGTTTGCTGTGCGTTCTTTTTTTTAAGGAAAATAATAAAAGCAAAAGAAAATTAATCTCCTTTTCTTTTTTTTTCTACAACTCTTTTGTGTAAAATATGCCAGCCTATGTACTTCAGATTTAACTTTGCTGTGGATTCGTCTTCCTTACCAAATAGATTGTAATTTTCTGAACAAACCTTTCCACTTGAGGCTAATCCTTTTAGGAAGAGGTAATTTTCCTGTTTATCTTAATTGACGTGTTCCCTAAATTTCAATCTCTACATTAACTTGACCTTAATTATGTGGCCTCATTGATAAAATGAAGGTTACCCAGGCAATCTCCATGCATGATTAATATTTTTTCCTCTGTTTGTAACAATTGAAAATCTGAACCCTTCTCCTAATCTTTATCTTCAATCGTTTCTAGAAATTAGTGTAAGGAGTATTTATGGTGTTTGTTTAGTGCCGGTTTAGCTTCTTAAAAAATGAGTATGATATGTGAGATAGATATTTTGATGAAAATCTATGTATTCCTATGTCTCTCTTTCCATAAGGAAAGTGAGCTTTGATATTGTGAATGCCATAATTAAGTCTTGATAGGTTTCTTCTGCTTATTTTTTTATCACTTTTCACTGGTCAAACTTGCATTACATACAGTAATAGACTGTTGAAAGTTGAGAGTCTTCTAGCACTGTCGGGACTTAGCAAAGTACATGTGGAGCAGAGTAAAACCATCATGGCCTAAAAAAAAAATAGACTAATGGATAGCCAAATTTCATGCTTAGAATGAACAACTTGCACAACTTAAATCTAAAACTGATGTTCAGATAGGGTTAATCTTAAAATTTGAGCCACTGAATCACATAATCAACATTTGTTTGAATAAAATGACAAGAAATGCCACTGATTTGAGCTATGGATTACTACTGGCTAAGTGACATCAAAGAGTAAAACCTCGCATATTAGAAATTAATTCTCACAGCCACCGAAGGTTGAGCAGCGTTGCAAGTAGGAGAGGGCTTCATGCTTCAGGTGGTTTTGTCCTATACAATTAAGTTGTTAGAAAGAAACTACTTTGGGAAAATCTAGCAGTGCCGTTATTATCAGTAACATTCACAGCTGGTTTGTAGTAGAATGCAAGTCACTCTAGTGTGTGAATAAATATCTTTCTGACTGCACAGGATGATAATTGCTCTGCCTGCACTTTCTTTGGCACCTACTTATCTCAGCTGAAATGATTGATAAAAATATTTTTGTACTGATGTTGAACACTTGAAATTATATAATGATTTTTGTATTATTTCACATTTACTCTGAAGAAAGTTCAGGCTAAATTGAGTTTCCTTGCTGTCAGTATCTGTATTAATCAGAATAGGAAAAGTATGGTGTGTTTCCCACCTTTTTGCACGAGATCAATTTTTAAAACAAGACTTCCTCTCTCTATTTTGGAGTGATACGGAGAGTTATGTACGAGGATATCAAGTAACTGACTTCAAACAGAAGATAAATTCACTAAAGTGAAAATGATTGTGATAGTTCTCTAATTTCCCCCACAGTGTATGTAAAACTGACTTTTAAAGTGTTTAGTGGATAATGGATCATGTAAGGTCGGTACTAGCCATAGCTGTTATGGCTATTATTTTCTCCTTTCATGGGAGGGTGCTCAGCAAAATGAGATTGTCACGCTCTTTTTTTTTTGAGAGGACAGCGACAGACAGTTAAAAGCCTCTTCATGTAAGGATGTTATTTCATAAAGACACCAGCACTGGATTATCCCCTTCACTTTAAACTTCTGCCAGCTTGTACAAAGAGATAAAACAAAATAGCCCCAATCCCAGGGGTGGAGAAGTGCTGGCCAGATCTGCCCATGTCCACAGCTTTCATTTTGATTAGTCACATGTGAGGAAAATTCACTTAGGCTGAGAGGTAAATTTAATACCAGTTATGCCCATGCTGTTCATATCACAACCATTTTCACATGATGCCACTTAATTCCCTAAGAAGCAGAAAGGTAAATCGGTGGCTGGCCAGCTAAGGTGTCATAATGCATTAGGACCAGGGCTCACTGCAGGGGATAATGGTTCTGATTGCTGTTGACTCATGTCTCCACCAACAGCCTCATGTAAAATAAGTGACATTTAAAAGGCATCAAGATGTCAGAAGAGGTGAAAAAAAAAAATGGGGAAGAAGAAAAAGCAGAGTACTAAACTTGCCACTTGAGCATAAAGTCCCTTTTTCACCCTAAGTGGTATAAAAATGATAACTCGACATGCCATAGGTGACCTGTGCTGCGCTTTGAACTTCCTGTCTTGTGTTTTTAGAGAAAATCTGTAAAATCGCTTCTGGGAACTGCTCCAACACGTTATCATTTATTTCCCATTTAATTTTTTTTAACTTTTATTTTTTTTGCCCTTGGATATCAGTCTATTCATCTTTTAAAAAGCTTAAGGCTGAATCAAGTTAGGCAAGGGTATACAACAAGAGGCAGCCTAGTCTCTGAAGGCCCATTTAAGTCTATTTTTATAAAGAGAATCAAATTCCAGTTTACAGTAAGCATATGCTTCAGTTGACATCTGTTTCTAAGACTTGGATGCTTTGTTTGCATAACAGGCACCAATAAATGGCCTTGTTTTAAGTCTGCTCACTCAGTTGTATTTGGGTTGTTCAGCTGGGGATTTGAGTTGCAGCTGATCCCCTACCGCTCATAGCAGATACGAAAGGGAAGAAAAAATCTGAGAAACCCAGTCTTATTTATTAATGCAGATGTCAACATTCTCAATGAGCTACTCTCCTTTTGTTACGTGGCTGCTAAATTCTTGTTTGCCCAAGCAGAGAAGTGTTTCTTAGGATCAAATTAAACATAATAAAAAGTTGGGGTTTTTTAATGTTTGATTTAATAGCATTTGTATCTTTCTCAGCTGACAAAGCCCCGTATTATGACCAACATGTAATGCTGGGAATTAAACGGATGATACGTGTAAGAAATGCGTTTGTTTTGGCAACATATAATTACATGGTATAGCAATTTTTTTAAATACTGTGTTTTCTTTAAGTGTCCGTGCCCTGCTGATGACACAGTGTAAAATATTTTGTAAACAAAATTTAATTCCATCTGCTTTCTTGGGAAAACAAATTCTGGGCTTTTCAAGGAAAAATGTAGAAGTGTGTATGTTGCTTCTCTGGCTTGCAGAATGTAAGCTTTTCTCTGCAAGGTGATGCATTCTGTTGCAGTTATAGGATATTTCCCTGATATATATATAACATAATTTAAATACATTTCTATGAAAGAGGAAATTCCTGTAAAGAGGACAAAAATGTTTTGGTCATGTCACAACTGTGTAATTACCTTGCTTGGTAACTACTGTAGTTTTTTTTTAAACAATAATATCAGCACTGATTCCTTTTCAGTATTTTGAACTCTCCCCCCCCCCCTTCTAAATTATTATAAAGTGCTCTCTAGTAGTGTACAGAACATGTAACATATTTCAAGTGGTTTTACTTATCAACTTTTTCTAGTGGTACCAACAGCAGTAGTGTGAAATATATCTACTCCATTTACTCTTATCCATTGCACCTACTTTCTTTTTCCCTTTAATTTTTATATATGGTAAAAATTTCATTGAAGAGAGATTTTAGATGACAGGACTGTAATTTTAAACCCAATAGAAGAGGTGTAAGCAATTTGAGCTTAGCTGAAGCATAATCTTAGGTTGTCAAGAAGAAACCCATTCTCCCTATGCTAATCAATCAGTATATCAACCGACCAATCATCTCCTCAGCTTAGCATATATCCTAAGGTTTGATATATCTATTAACTGCCCATCATGCAGCTGGTCTCCGGTTGATGAGATTCCCCCTATCTTGGCATTTGGAGGCAGACAACTGAGCTATCACAGCCTCAGATAAATACTAAAGTGGAGATTTCAATCCTGCTCCTGATAGCAAAGACAATCCAGGAATATAGAAAGTGTTTTCAGAACAGAACACATAGAGAATTACATTTTCAACAGTGTTTTATATGTAAAAATTGCATATATTTCATGATCCCTTCTTCCTCCACACCCCTGCCTTCCCCAGAAGTAACAGGACATTAGTCTGTTATTATGGCTTAAACTCTTAACAGGAAAAGAGAACAAGAAGAAAGTGATAGAATTTGTTGTTAACTGCTAATTAATAGAGTGGCAACATACATCTACTTTTTTGAATATGTGTTTTCCTCATTATTACAGTGTTAATACTTTATTGATGGAGAGCTATATGAAAATAGTGTCACAACATGTTTAATCCTTAAGGAAAATGTTTGAGTTTCAGAAGATTATACACTTGCCTCTCCATTTTTAAAGTCTGAGCTCAAAACTCATTAAGAAAAAGCATAATCTAGGTATTGAAGAGTCTACCTATTAATATGGGAGTTCAGCATGCAGATTTAATGTAGTCTTTCGAGGTCTGTCTGTGCAAGAAATGCTGTAGAAACTGATGACTTACTGTGTTGGCTTTGCTGTTGGTAAAAATCTGTCTCAAAGAATAAGGTGGCCCAGGTTAGATACTGTAAAATCTTGCAACTCCCTGGGACGAATACTGGGGTCACCCAAGGATCTGTGGTCACCATGACATGGAGCAGACAAGGCAAAAGTGTTCCACTCAAATTGCAGTGTGAAAAGGTGGGTCTCTATTTCTGCGCTGGCATGCAATTGAGCAATTCCTGAAGTCTGAGAACATGTGCTCACTTTAAGAATTCGATCAACTGTCTTTCAAGACCTACCAATTACAAACCTAAACATACTGTTATGAGGTTATCTCATATGCTCTTTCATGCTTTCATTTAGTTAAATTGGATCTAATGATTTGCTTTGTTTTTGAGACTCAATCCAGTGGATATTCTGAAATACGTTCTTTCAACACTGAAAAATAATGTAAATCCCTAAACTGTATGTCTTAGTTAAAGCAAATTATTCTTGACCTAAGAGCACTTCTGTGTCAGTGTGTGAGAAAGTGTTTATACAGCTCTACAACATTTTTCAGCAGAGTTCTTGTAGCACCTGTGTTGCTCTTTTGCATTATTTATGTCTTGTGAAATAAGGATGTGGTCAGTTAGGTCATAATCTATTACAGTAACATGGGAAACGTGAAAGTAATCAGGGAAAATTGATTGTTAATTTTTCAGGCCACTTTGGAGACTAAATTCTACTTTTAATCACTTTTGTATCCTGAAACATTGATTTCCTGGGAAGGATACCTTTGGAATTGACTACAAAATGATCCAAAGCAGTATTACTAGCATATACTAATGTAATAAGGGCTTCTTAGTTTCTCAGAAAAACCGCGAATGTTTCAAGTTCAAGACTGGTTCACTAGCTGGGGTACAGTGACATAATGCCAGCTGAAGATCTGGCCTGTTCTATTTAGTGCTGATGAAAAGGGCCAGATCAACAGCTATGGTTCTTGAAACGAGAGCAGGCAAAACCAGCCATGAGCAATGGTAGTGTAAGTTCTCTTGTACTGCCCTATAAATAGATGTCAAACCTGACCGGGAAGGAGATGAAGGATCTTTGTGCTTATGTAATCCTTGGTCTTTCAGAAAGGCCATTTCCCTCACTGTAAATGATAGCATTTGCCTTAACTCTTACAGTCAAAATTTTTATGGAATGCAGATCTATGTGGATCTGTAAATAAATGAGATAACTAAGAGTGGTTCATCTTGTGCAGAGTTCTCACTTCAAGAACTCGTTATAGATCTAATTCCATGTTAGAGATGAAAACAATGTTTAGTAACATAGGGAGATTTTGGACGCCTGCTGCAGGATGGTTGCCAGTAGTGCGGACATAAAAACTACACCCTTTGCACGAGTTGAAGATACCCCTGGAGAAAGAATCAACTCTTACTGAATACTGTGGCATAACAATTTCATTCAAGAATATGTAGGATGCATGATCACCTTTTGCCATTACGTGAAGTTTCAAGCACTGAGGTACACTGTTTTGTTAGAGATGGTCCAAAGCCTTCAAACTGAACTGTGCATTCAATTACTATTTCCTCTTGCACACAGTTAATATCTCTTGGCAGCACAGAGCAGATGCTTTTCTAATAGTTTGGTCAACTATGTAAAATGGCAGAGTTGGTAAAGGAGAAAAATACTGAATCAGAAGCTGCTAGGACCAAAAAAGTATCATCTTTACTTAATTCAGTGGGAAAAAATAATGATGAAAAACCCCAAACAAACACAAGAATTCCAAGCTCTAGATAACACTTCTGAACACAATCAAAATCCCCCAAATAAGTTCCACTTTATTTTGAGCACTACATAAGAGTGCATAGATCAGCTACGCAAACTTCCACGTTCTGTATCAAATGTTTGAGGAATATAAGCAATATTAGTAACCAGGGTTGATCTACAGGTTTGTTACTTTCTATGTGCATGATATATCTGTAAAAAACCCCTAAACAACAAGAACAAAAAGAAAAAAAACAACAGCATTCCCCCTCTCCCCCAACTACTTTCTTCACTTGATCTATAGACAGAAGTGAAATTAGGATATTGGAAGTGACTAGATAAAGATACAAGGCTAAACTGATATATGGTTGATTATATCTATAAGCTGCTGTGAATACTGAAAACAGCAGTTATTTAACTGAACTATCCAGTTATTTGTCTGTACATGTGTCCTGGGTTCAGCAGTAGCAGTTGTAAACCACGACAACACGATTCTTTATAATTTTCATTTCTCCATAGGTTTTTGTTTGTGAAGCAAATAAATAGGTGTGCACTTAAAATTTATTGTTATGTATTTAAATGGTACAGTTCAAATATAATTGAATATTCTTTTTCTATGCTTCCTAGAATGAGCACTCATTTGAATCAGATATTATGAAAACAGGGTGACTAATCCTAAATTCAGGTGTACCACCACTCAGGCTAGGCAGATTGCTAGTTGATCATGCTAAGATGCTCCCTTATCCATTATTGGATCTGAAAAAGAGGAGGATTAAGAATTATCTGACTTCTCAGTTAATGTGCAAATCATCTAAAAGCTCAGCTTAGCAAGGTCTTAGAAAGCCAAACAGCATGAAAATAATAATAATGTTTTAAGAATTTTTAATAATATAAATGTGCCACATCACATTTTTAGAGTGAGAATGGAGTTTTATGGTTTATATCTCAGGTAGTCTTTTATCTCTCTCTTCCTGGTTTTGTAATTATATATGCAAGTCCTATAACTATTTTTAATTAAAAATCTTTATTGCAACTGAAAGTTATCCCTTGGGACAAACTCACAGTGCTGAAACTTAGTACAAAATTGTATTATTTTCAGGCAATAGTAGAAAACAATTTGATAAGTATCTTTGGAAATGAGCATTAATATTAATCCATCTACATTTGACAAAGAAGGAGGGAGGGAAGGAAAAGTATCTCAGGAAATACAGTTGTATAATGTATCTGTGATCTTTGCAGATTTGTTAGTGTTTTTCTGTGATACTTATTTGTAGTATCTTTCTCTGCTCTTGGTTATGGTGAACAAAACCCTTCACTGAAAAGACTGAAAGACTATTTTTTATATTTTCAAGGGACAGGAAAGTCTGTGAACCAGAAGGTATCTCTTAACGTTCTGTCTTTGCATTTTAGGCTAGTTCTGCTGTTTGCTCTAGTAATATTTGTTTTATCATTTCTATCATTCCAACATGTATACTTGCCTTTCAAAATCTGTGAAAAGTATTTAAAAAGAAAAGAGAAAATGCTAGTATTTCAAAACCCTATTATAATGTATTTTCAAATATGTCAGACACATCTTTGTTAAAATTAAACCAAGGATTGGTTTTGAGCGAATAGCCCTATATCCTTACAGATGCTGTGGATGGATGCATCTAAGCTGCTTATTATATTGATGGGTTTTGCTGCTCTGCAGCAAATGAAAACAGGCAGCTGCTTCCTCCATCAAAGCAAAAAGCAGCCTGAGTTTTTATTAAACGAGTGTTCATTTCTTCTATTGCCAAAATTCTTACACAAAACAAAAGAGCAGTTTTAGCACATTATTGCTTAACTAGACATGAACAACTGACAGCAAGTGATAAGCCTGTCTGCTTTTCACAACTGGTAATCATTTTTGGAATAGATGTTTTAATATAGTTGAATATAAAATTTTGTAATTTACATCTACAATGGTACATAAATTTATAGATCCATTTTTTTTTTTGCAGTCGAATGAAGGCTATAATCACAAAAGGTTTGTTCCAGTGTTGTTTAATTTTTAATAACTATTTAAAAACTAGGCAAAAAAAAAAGAAAACACACAACACAATCAAATTCATTCTTTTGAAAAAAGGGTGTTAAAGACAATCATACAAGTAGGTTTGTACAGTTTGCCAGTTTTTCTTATGGAAGAGATAGGCGTACATTTACAGCTTTGACTTGTTACTGTATTTCCACATCAGTTCCACCGAGCCTCTTGAGTTTGCGCTCTGAAAGAAATTTGCAGATTGCAGACCATCGTGTTTCCCTCCTAGCCATGAATAATAATGAGAATGAAAGTGAGAGATACAGTGCTGAGGACATTTTGCCTAGGCTGAAGATCTCATACATATTTTTCAATGATCTGAATATCATGAATTCTGCTTTAGATTGAAAGAGCGACAAGAGTTTCTGTAAAATATATGTGCATAGAGAAAAATGACGAGATGTGTTTCTCTTCATATCTTCTGTTTCTTCTGGTGTTCTTGTAGCTTTTCAAACTCACAGCATTCCTGCTGTGGAAAAGTGAGCTAGCCATTCTCCCTGCCTCAAATTACTCCTCTTCACTGGACTTAAAAGGTGGTTTGCCATGTGCAAAAGTCAGGTGCAGTAAGGTAGAGGTGTAAGGCACTACTCTTAAGGCTCTTAAATACTTCTCTTTTCTCACACTGTGTGCATTTATCACTGCTCAACAATACCCTTAGGGTAAATTTCAGAATGCAGAGCCTCAGATTGGACAGTTGGACTTTCAGAGCAAGTTAGCTCTTACATTGACACTTGATGTGGTCAAATGTCCAGAAGGGCGTAGTACTCTGAAACTGTTCTCCTATTGAAAATCTGCTCTCAAATCTGATTTTGTAGGGAAATAGTTTTACAGGCAGACAGCCTGCAACCAACTTGGTGATGATAATTCCACTTCCATCTGCTTCTGCCGTAGGTGGGTGTAAACTTAAAGTTGAGGGTGCAGGCTTGAAAATCAGGGGTTTGTGTACTTCACACAGAATGCGAACAAGAGTTTTTTCAGGCCTTTATTCTTCCCTCACTAAGCAATTCCCTCTTATTTCTTCATTTGACAAAAGTGAAATGAAGAAATAGATTATTATGAAAGTAATTTTCTACAGAAGGTTTCTCCTGTTCTACACATGCATTCTATGGCAGCTAAAAATTTGAGTGCTAGTGCCTTATTACATGTGTTTATAGCTTCAATACACATTAGGTCGGATCTTAGGTAACCTGGATTACTGATCATCTTTTCTTCTCTGTCACATTTTGCGTGGTATGGGGACAGGTGAATGAAAATAAATTCTTTGCTTCCTGACTATACTAAGCAATAATTTTTATGGTAAAATTATAATGAAAAGGAGCTTGAGATATGGAGTTTGAAGAATGTTGAGGCCTACAAGTATTTTTGAGAGCTATCCATGCAAACTAACTAACTACAGCAGTACAATTAATTACAAGTAGTCTTTACTCAAGCAATTACTCAAATTAGAGCAACCATGTTATGTTACTAGCAAGGTGTATTTGGCAGACAAGCACTGTGCATCCATTTTGTACTTAATCTTAATTGTGCTATTCATTGTTTCATGTTGTTTCTTCGACTTGAGAAGTGAATTTTAGTGCTCTGCTGACAGAAGGGCTCACAATATTGGTATTTTGAAACTTACTCCCAAATGCTGTGGAACCCTGATTTTGACCTGCTCTTTTATCTCTCCAGGATCGTGCTTCTTGCTGTGCACAGTAGTGGTGATCCACACAAAAACTAACCAGGATCAATCACCAAACTTGCCTTCCCTTGTAACTTGAACGTAAAGCACAGTCAGTAGAAAACAAGGTTTGATACTGTAAAATTATGATTGTAACAATGCTACAGTAAGAGTGGAAGGACCTTATTCTAAATTCCTAGAATTCCTTGTGTTAAATTCCTAGAATAGCCTGTTCAAATACATATCTTAGTTTCAGGGATTTTCCATCCACTCTATACTCTTTTAGCAGAGGGTATGGGGAATAGTTGCCTTTCTGGATAGGTACTTACTTGAACCCCTCTACGCAGTCCATTGTGGTGCCAGAGATTGTTCTGCTCTCCTCCAATGTGTTCTTGGTGCCAGGAAGGATAAAAAATACTTTTCTCAGGGTTAGAAAACAATTCATCGTTGTTCAGTGCAATTGTTGGAACTTCTTTTGAGCTATTATTAATCTCTTTGCCCATAATGTGTTTCATTTTTCATTTCGCTTCGATGAGTATTAAAGCAAATAAGGCGACTTCATGTAGTCAAGGATCAGGGCATAGTAGAAAAAAGTCTTTCTGAGAATATTCATCTGGGGAAAATGACTGACTTTTCAAATTTAAATTGTCTTTGCTTTTGAGAGTTAAGATAGGATTTGTAAAAAAGTTCACTTGAAACTTCAAATGAGCAGGAAGACATCTCATAGTTTAGTAATGCAACCAAAAGACAAAATCTGCATTTTGAGATCAGACCTCTGTACATGTGACCGTGTAGATTGCAAGGGAAAAGTGACAAAACTTTCAATTTGGCTTAGCTTGAAATGGAACTTCCTAATCTTCTAGCATGAGTGAAGTAGTTGTAAGACAGATTTACACCTCCTACTCAGAGCTTCAAGGTGACTGTTCACCTGTCAGCTCCAGTTGACCCTTTGCTTCCTGTGTGTAGCGTTGGCAGACAGTAGACAACAGTTCCACTGATATGCTGTCCCAGTTAATGTAATCAGTAGCTGCTGTGACTTCTTTGTGCCTATGGAGCAATGCAGACACATAGTGGCTCCAAAAATCAAATGTCTTCTTTAAAAAGCCACATCTCAAAACTCTCAGCACTCTATCCTTAGAATTTTCTAATAACATGCTATCTTTTAAGAACTTCACATCAGAGCTCAACATTGTTATCCAAATGGGTAACAGCATTCCTTAAATATGTGGTAAAAAGCCACAGACAAGAAACAGTAATATCTTATTATTTTTTTTGAATACTGGATAATTTATTTCTACTAGAAAATTCTCTGTAATATCATACAGAATTCAGCATTTTTGATTTGGTGCGGAAGAATCAGATTTTCTTATTCCTTTGGACATGTCGTGCTCCATCTAATGGTTAAAACAGTGCTTTCTACACGTGATTTAGTCCATGTGGGTTGAAGGTTGCTTTAAAGAACTGTTTTGCCATGGCTAGTGCAGAAGGACCTGACACTTTCCATTAGCAAGTGCTGTAAGAGTAATAAAACCAACCTAATGTATGTGCTCTTAGCATTATTGGGATTTCTGTTAGTGTTTCCTCTGTAGGAAAATTTTGGATCCCATAATTTCATTCTGTTTAAGTAACTTAATCTGTCTCTGTCTATTAGTTTGGTTGCTAATGTGCTAAACTGAGATACTCGTTATGTCATCAAGTTCTTGTGAGGTAGATTCCATTACTGTGGTAAGATTTTATGGTAGGGCTGTGGAAATGCCTACATTTTGTATGCCTCTGCATATATAGTATTTCTCCATCCATCATCATACTAATTAGAGATAATGTTTTCCTATCCCTACTACTGTAGTAAATATGAAGCTGTCTGGAAGTACACATCATCTCTCAAATGGTGCATTTGTGGTGGATCTCCTACTCCATCCTAGTGGTGAAAGGATACCTGTGAAGAGTAGAAATGCAGGCAGGCATTACTCTGTGAGCACAGCCTCTCTCCCATGTCTTCAGGCGTGCCAAATCACAGTCCTTCTTGAGGCTCTCCTTTAAGCACCAACACAGCTTAGGTGTTTTACTAGAGATTCCAGTGTTTTATAGCAATTCTTCTGTTTCCATCTTGTAGTTGAGATGATAAAGAATTTTAAAACCTCCAGTAAATTCTGCAAAATATTTATTTTTGCAAAAAGAAACTCTTGTTTCTCTCTGTCTGCTTCTACAGTGAAATTTTTAGCCCCTCGTTCTAGGATTTATGGTATGTTTATAGCCTTTTAAATATAAGCAATATTTGGAGGCCTTTTGGTATTCTTTTGCCTATACTCATGTAAATAATTGACTGTCGTGTGTAAGTAGTCGCACATGCAAATAGGTACCCATCCAATGTTATGTATTTATAATCAAATTCATAATACAAAATGAGAATAATTTGATTTTAAATATGAAAGAATTATTTTAAATGTGTTCAAGGGAAACTTAATCCATATCCATATGTATGTGTTTGCAGGAAATAAATCACGCTTTTCACAACCTAGTGGTAGTTGTTAACTCGTAGGAATTGCTGCATTCCAGCTGTATGTTTTCTAACAGAAGCAGAACTATCTTATACTTGCGACTTCAAAATGTAGGTCATTGTGTTGGTAAATGTAGGTCAGAGCAAAGAGGAAGAAGACAGAATGCAAACTCCTCCACATGGATCTTTAAGCTTTATCCCTGTTTTGAAGGTAAAGAGGCTTACCTACCTGTTCAAGCACGAGAAGCTTTTCCTTTTACTAAAATTAACACAGGTATTCTGGCTTCTTGGCTTAGCTGGAAGCACTGTGTGTTCGTCCATAGAGTTCGTGCGAGCAATTGAGACCTGTGTTCATGAAAGACCTCCTGACTCCTGCTTCCTTAGCTGCCAGCCACTTTTATCATTGCTGAGATGATACTTCCTTTCCTATGGGAGAAGGAAGCAGGGAGGAGAATCCTGTGCATCCCTGCATCCGCCTGAAGAAGAACATTGTCTTTCCAAAGGTGCTTCACCCTTCTCTCAGCACAGAGCTATCTGACACACCTGCAGTTTCAGCTGGTATCAATGTTGTAATAGTAGCAGGGGAAAGAATGGTGACCCCTCATAAAAGATTTAGTGACACCATTCAGAGTGCCCTTTCAATAATAACTGTAGAAAAGCAAAGAGACATTTGACTGAGGGTACTGAAAAGTCAGATGTTGAAGGATTTTTGCTACAGTTGACAAGTATTTTTAAACCTCGCTCATCCTAAAAGTTTGCTATGAAAGGGTTGAGGTTTTTTTGTGTTTGTGGGCGTGGAGGTTTTTTGTGAAGCGAGATCTAAGTATTATAAATGGTATTAAATTAGCCGTGTCTTCACTAAATACGAAAAATAGCACTTTTATTGCTTGAGTATACACCAGTCACTGCAAACTGAAACATTCTTTATGTTATACACTAAAATATTTAAACAGTTATTATATTTATTGCAAAATCTGTCATTTTAGCATATTTCAATGCTCAAAAGCACTGAAATGCTCAAAAGGGAGATGGAAAATCCTGTACAATTCTTAATGTATGTTTCACTGAAGAATGGGTAGTCTTGTGTGAATGTTTTATTTTAACCCTTCGCAAGTCGAAGCAAGTGGCACGTTCACAACCACCTAATCAGCCTAAACTGTCATAAATAAGACAAATAGCAATATCGATTTAGTGGTTTTGTCATGTATACTCTATTCTTTTATTGTTACGCAGATGTTATATGCAAAGTTTTGGCCAAATCCTGTCAAGGCTTTTGCTTTATCTGTGTGCAGACAACACATTCATAAATGTTCAGTATTTATCACTGTGAGTAAGGGTAGTTTAGAATGCTTACTGGATGGAAAGGAAGAATTGCACATTCAGTAGTTACAGTCAGGCTCTAAGTGATTTAAAAGGAAGATAGTTTTTCTCTCAAACTTCTGCTTTTGTGAAGTATATTGAGGTGTTTTTAAAGTCTTGAGAATAAAAAGACGTAAAAAAGGATGCACATACCTAGCAAGCTGCATGGGATTCAGTTTACCTGTCTAGAAATATCTAAAGGATGCTCTCACTTGTTTTTAAGTTTATGAAAACTGTCTGTAGTTCATAATACTAAGTTTCTGTCATGTTAATTCATAAGGCTGTCTGCTGTGGGGGGAGGCTCCCCCTGCTTTTTACCTGTGGATAGACATGTAAGCATGTTATTTCATTGCTAGGCAACAACAGATGGAAAGCAAATACGACCATAATTTGGCTGCATTTGCCTTTCATTTATCCTCCCTTAACTTTGGAAACCTAACTCAAGTGCCTGAATGCAAGCCCATTTTCCCCAGGCTCCCTCCAGCAATGGAGACTGGTGCCTGCAGGAGATGCGCAGGCCATGCAGGATCTGTGATGCCCTCTCCGTGGGCCACAGCACTTCACTTAGATGTTCAAGTGGGAAAGTGGTCTGATGAAACAGTGAATTTCATGAGTGGATGGTGTTGAAAGGGTAAATGTGCATGGAGGCCTCGAAGTCAATGACCAGTGCCTCCAAGTACTTGCCGTGCTAACAATGGCCAGTGTAAGTTTTATGATGGAAACTTACAAAGTTGTGAATGATACAGATTATTCATGGGGGAAAAAAAAACCAACAACAAAAACCAGTATTGCTGCTGTTTATTTCCATGTGAGAGCTCGAGGGCCTCAAATGAAAATGACAGGGAGGCAAGTACAAAACAAGAGAGAGGAGGTGTTTATACAGCTCTGTAGAAGTGTGGTGCTTCCTGCCATAGGATGGTGCAGCTATGGAAAGTTTGCCACAGTCCACAGAACAACTAGAAAAATCCTTTGGCAACTATTAAAAAGAACTTTAAACTTGTGTCTCCTCTCCCCCACAGGAACTTCTTGAGCCACAACTAGAAATTATACTGCATTATTATTGCCCTGGTCCTGTATTTGGCCTTAGCATGTGTGGCTGGTCAGTTGTCCCTTACAGTCGGACTGATTCCTAACAAAACCAAAGAGAAAAAAAGCTAATGAAAAACTGGAAAGAAATGAAATGACTGGAGAGGACAGCTAATGAAAAAGTAGGGGCTCCTGTCCACTGTTAGAAACAGGCTACAAGGCAGGGTGGCAACATCACTGGTGTTCATGTGAATGCCCCAAATATCAGAAGTTTTGTGGAAGGAAATTTTATGTAACTTTTAAAGTCTTGACATTGATATGTATAGATATATTGTGTATGTTTATGTGTGTGTATCTATAAAGTAGATTTCTGATTAGTCTAATTCTGATTAGACTTATTCCGATTAGTCAGGATGAGATCTATGAAATATTCAGATCCCATGCTTAAATCAGAAATGTTCCATTAAAAGTCTTATTTGTTTTTTATTCTATGGTGTTATGACAGGTTTAGAAAACGAAACAGTTGGTAGAGGTCTGCAAATGGTAATATGTATTCAAATATTACTTTAGACAATAAGAAAGTGTTCTAAGAAGGGGAATATCTTTGTTTTATAGGTCTCTGGCCGTCTGAGGAAGTGCTGGCTTACTACTGCCTAAAGCATAATGAAACATTCAGGTACAGAGTTCAACATAAAAAGATATTTTCCAATCTGTTAGTTTTATTGTATCTGCATGGTAAAGATTGCTATGATTTAAGTCTTCACATTAAATTTAAAATGTTCAAGGTGAAAGCATGTTGCTCTTAACAAAGAATTCTGAGCTGCCTTTGGGTACTAATATTGCACAGCAAGCTTTCTGTTATATGTCAAAGACTTTTGATTTCCACTCAAGGCGTTTTATTTCACTTTGATTTTTGGGAAACAAAAGTGAAGCTCCAATCGATCAGTACTGATTGTGAAGGTCAGGAAAAATACGACATTCTTTAAGCTAACATCTGTTGGGAAAGCAAGCAAAATATTACCGGATAAAATACATAATAATCACTGCTTATAGCAATGGAGGAATTTACACCTGTATCTAAGTGTTGTGAAACAATTTTGACACATGCTGCACTTTTATTTGCTATTCTTTTTTCACATTTTCTAAACTTGTAGAAGGCAGTTATCAAGGCTCCAGTAGAAACACCTAAAAAGAAAATCCACCCTGTATCCTCTCTCTTTCCCCTTGAGTATACAGAGCTTTGCACTTGGAAATCCTTGAAGTTTCATTGTCCAGAGGATGAATGGGGTGCAAGAAAAGCCATTATAACAATGCATTTGGAGGCATAAATTGTGTTCTGAGTGAGGGTGCAAGGCTAATACCAAGTAAACCAGCTTGGAGTATACAAAATCCCTCAGTCTGCGTACATACGGTGTTGATAAAATAATGAAGACCAAGCTCTAAGTCCTTGCCTCTTGTACCAAAGCTGAAAGCTGTGAGCTGGTTCCTGCAGCTTGCTCAGAGTCCTGTCTGAAATCAAAGACCTGGCACCAAAGCGTGCCCTGGTTCATTTCTGCTCCATCCACCACCTGAACAAAGCCCACCCCATTAGAAGAGGCAGCTAACACACCAAATCTGGTAACTGCCGCTCCTCCCTCTGCGTTTGGTGGATGTGTGACATTTGCTGTCGTAGTGGTGTCCCTGTAACGCTTTGCAGTCCAGCCCCATGCTTTGGCTCATGCTCTGTCCTTGTTTTTAGAGGCTCTTCACAGGAAACCTCCCAGTGCTGCTCACTCAAAGGGTAGTTTCCTAGTTTGGTTATGCAAGCCTAGACACTCGGAGCCAGCTATCACTCGAACTCCCATGGAAGAAATGGGCAGTTGATTTCTCAGGATTATGCCCTCTCAACAGTTCGCTCAGATGAGATTTTAATTTTCATTGATAAATGTCACTAAATATTGCCTGAGAGAAGGATAGAATTTTAAAAACTTGCTATGTTTTCAGTGCTGATTGCACTTAAATGAATTATACACATAAATGTATATATGTACATATATAAGTATATTGTGAACATACAAGTTTGGTTCAAAATGCAACAAACCCCCCGCACTAGATACTTTCTGTGTTTGTTTCAATAAGTGTGACCCTTATAAAGGATTAAGGGGCTTGCAAATCTTACATAAGTAACCATATGCATATATTTTTAATATATGCGATGTGTTAGGTTTAGATAAATAAAAACTTGTGTGGGGAAAACGCTATGATCATTCTATTTAAAGCACAAACTGCACATTTCCCGCATCTGTTTTATATTCTCATTGGGTTTATGTGCAGAGTGTTCCTCTGAACTATGCCTTTTGTCCCATTTCCATTAAATAGGACAACTAGACTTTTTTCGGATGAAATTTGTGGCATCTAAGAAAAATAAATCTATTACAGGCAGACAGGCAGCAAGCATTAATATACAGTCATACAGCCTAGTCCACTGGCCTCAGTGAACAAAATACCAGCATCTGTATACTGCTACTGATATGGCTTCCTAGATGCTCTTCCTAAATATCAGTGTCGAGTGAGTAGGGAGGTAAGACTTTCACATAAAAAAATTGATTTTCAAAATGTTGGTATTATAGGGGACAAGAAAAGGTGTACCCAAAAAATAAAAATAAAAATAATAATAATTTAAAAAGTCTGGTTAGCTGAAATTCCATTTAAATTCCATTTTCTGACTGTCAGAAATGTCTCCATGGGGAGGTTTCTGCCAGCTGTAACAGTTGCCGCAGATTTAGCTATAAAGCAGCATGTTCCTAAACTGAGGCTGTGCCTTGCCCCAGATGCCACTTCACACAGTTTCAGCGCGGGGTCAGCATCCCTCCCTCCTCCTCCCCTGGGGCAGGCCATGGCTCTGGAGGACATTCTTTGTGGCTCCCCCTGCAAGCTCCCATCCGGCACGCTCTCTGCGCCAAATTATATTTCAGATGCACGGCTTAATAACAGCACAGTATGGTCTAAGTTAAAAGCAGCCTTTCAGACCATGTATTCAACCCTCTGCTCGGGCTCAGTTTAGGCTCTTGACACTAACTTCGTTTAGTTTTCTGTGGCTTAACTGTTTGCTGTTCCCATCGTTGTTCATAACAGCATTCTTTGTAGGTCACTTGCAGTTTTAAGTGCTAATTGAAGGATCGGATTTCTTAATGTGTAATTGTTTTGTGGTATATGGCTTGTTTTAAAACTTTTCTCTTTTTAATATAGAAAGGCTTTTAGGCATAACTATATGGAGAGATATATAAATAATATTAATTTCCCCATTTACTTCTCTAACTGTTTTTGCAAGAATGAATGTGGATTAACATTGTTATCCTTTCCTAACAATTATCTTTCGCTACTCTAGCTAGTTTAGTTCTAAAAGACAGAGCCATTGACAAGGGAAAAAAGGGAACCTTCTCAGATTTTTCAGCTCAGCGGTGGTAATGTTGCACTGAACACTAATGAGGGAACCCCCACTGATTTGCCTGCTTTGTGACTTTTCTATTTCATAATTATTTTTAAAACGCAAAACGACATGAGGTAGCCTAGTCATGTCTCTACAACTTCCTGGTAGCTCAGTTCTTACTGCAGATGGCAATTTGTTCTTGTAACATATATGTCTCTCTGACCATTTTCATCTAATTTGTATGGGTTCTACCATTTCCTTTCTCTCTTTCAGGGACCTTGCTGTGTGTGAGCTAGGGGGTGGCATGACATGCTTGGCTGGGCTCATGGTAGGTCTTTTCTCAATTCCAATCCCATTCAGAGGAAGAAACAAAAGGAAAAATGTTCCAGTGCCTCCAACTGCTGGGTCAGAGAACTGTCAACAGCCTCAGCTGCGGTCAAGCTGCAGAGTCTTGAGAGACCTTCTAGATTGACTTGCTTTCGTATCATATTGATTTTATGGTTGCCTCGATGAGCAGAAACATTTTACCTCCGTGTAGTCAATATCTTTTGTTGTGACATTCCAGGCCACGTACGGTCTGTCTTTCATTGCCATAGCCGAAGCATGGTTTTTTTTTTTCAGATTATAGTCCCATTTGCTAAGATACAGGAATAGCCTGGCGAATCACAGTTGGAGCACCATGATATAGCTGCTAATGTTTTGCCTGCATTATTACACCAACAAACATGATCCAGAGCTCTCGGTAATTAGATTCTTTTGAATTAGATTGGCCATTCAGGAGAGTCGTTCACCATTCTCTGGGTTCTGAGTCATGTATTCAGGAGATATTATGTAGCAGTGCAGTGCATTAGACAAGTTTTTATGTCTCTACAAATAAAAGCATATTGTTACACTGATTGGCATTTGACAAACCTGTCGCTCTTATACAATGTGTCGAGGTTACAGCCCAATGTGCGAGCATGTCAAAGCTCACAAAAAAATTACCCTTACAAAGCCATCTGCCTGCAATGCAAAGTTATATGAAGGGCATCAGGCAGTCAGACAGAAGCAAGCTGAAAGGCAGAGTGACAGCCTTGTATGATGGCTCTACTAGATAAACAGAAGCCCGCAAATGAAAGCCTCTCAGAATACCATCATCGGCTGTCACAATGCAATTACGGAACAGAATGATAGCAAGATAGAGGCTCCCGCAAATGGAATGATAAAAGTATTGACTGATTTGATTGAATGATTAAAATAATGCAGACATAAAATGAAAAAAGATTGAAGATTGTTACAGAGAAATAGGTGAGGAAGCATGATACTGAAGGCTTGTCACTCCTGTCTTCACTTCCACACAGACAAGCATATTTGCTCATTGTTTGCTGTGCTCTTTTTTTCAGGTTGCTATTTCTGCAGATGTCAAAGAAGTTCTGTTAACTGATGGAAATGAAAAGGCCATCAAAAGTATCCTTATTCAGATAGAAAACTGGTTTGTTGTGCTCGTTCCTTTTTACTGGCTGAGTAACAATCAATATAAAGACAGACAGCATGGGGTATATTAAGAAAAAGTCCTCAAATAAGTAATTAAAAAATAGATGAGGAATATGTCGAACAGAACTACAGCTTCCCCCACAATAAATGCCACATTTTCTTCTTTAATTAAAAATGTACATGTTGGTATAGAGCATGTACAGTAGTAAATATTTGTCTTGTGGTTGAGTGCTGAAAGATTCCTAGTGTGTATGCTTCACGTTAGAGGAGGTATAGCAATGAATCAAGCCATTAGCTCCCCTTCATATATCCATTTTGCAGAATTGGATTTATTTTCTGGTTGTTTTTTTTTTACTTTCAGATACTAGCCTCTTAAAGCCACTATTTGTATATTGTCATAGCTTATCCAGCGTATATTGAAATGCATGGCTTCATTATTGCGGTGAAGTTATAACTGCCCACAAATTACCCATTTAGTGTGCTTAATCAGTTATCAATTTATCATTGTTTCTCTTGATGTAAGATTGTAAAACTGCTCTGTCCCTTGTAGAAAGTATTTTATTAGATTTCCTACATTAGAATAAATTGCTATTATGCCCTTCTAATATGAACACGTAGTTCAGAAAATTGAACTAGACTTTGGCTAAACGAGAGAATGAGTGAGGATAATTTGTGGCTACATTAAATATCAGCACAGAACAAGAACAGATATATACAGGGAATGCTAATAGCCCTTAGAAATTGAGAGGGGGAAAAAAGGAAGATATCTGTTTGCTTTTGTTCCTTGGTAATCTTTCCATTTGTTTTTTAAGGGACACTAGTTTTTCAGGTTTTGGCCACTGCATCATCAGAATTATTTAGATTTGAGTTTTGTCTGTATTTGAGAGCTAATGAGTACTTAGTGGAAAAAAATAAGTTAAATTGCACTTGCTGACTTAAAATAGGAGGCATTGAAGTGTGGTAACGTTAGGTACTGCCTTTAAGAAGCCGTTCTCTGGGGTAACTGAGGTAACTATAATTACTTACAACACTGTAACAATTTAATGGAAAAATGCCCAAGTCTAGACCATATCTTTTAAAACTTGAAGGAAGCTTTTATAGATGTCTTTTTCTTGAAAATGCAAGCTCTCACTTGTGGTCCAGGGGTTCTAATTTTGTTAAATTCTAGTTTGTTGTACTCCTGTCTGGAGGAGGAACTATTCATTATTCTGTGTGTTTTATCAGCATCACCCCTTCCAGCCTTTCTTCCGTGTCACTGTGAAGTTGAAAAATGTAGGAGAAAAAAGCGTTTCAAAACTAGCCTAGCAAAACAAACCCATGTTTTATAGAAGGACAGGTATTGAACAAAAGGTCATTTCACCCACAGAAAGCTTCAGGTGAGCTCAGTAATCATCAAGTCGGCACATATCTTGCATAGCAGATTCCATAAACATACCTGAACTTTTTTGAAATTTAGAAGCCTTCTGCAGCCAGGAAAATTAGGGAGTGCTAAAAGTATTCACTCAGTCTTTGGAATGAAACAAATTAAAGTCCTTTCGTTCCTGAAAAAGATACTGTTAATGTCCTCTAATTAACACACCTTAGTTTTTCACAGTGTGTTTTAGCAATATCTTTCATTTCCAAAAGTCTCACAAGAACTCTTCATCTGTATTCACCCAGTGAATCCCTTTCAGAGGAACGATTGGTGGAAGGCTCTAACAGGAATTTATTATTTCTTTTTTAACATTTGGTGCTCTGAAAGCTCAGCATTCAAAGTGCTTTTATTGTGTTGGGTTTTACAATGGGCTTAATATTAGCAGGGTGCCAAAGTGCAGCGGACTAAGAAGTTTACAGTGTAGGTGCAGTGTATTCTTAAAAGTGCACGTAATAAAATTTATCTTGCATTTGATGTGTTTTATGAACCTCAGTAGTGATTTTATGATGTCTTATGGTAATTTTCTTTTACATTCTTTTCTATAGTAACTGGCTATAACAGAAGTTCAGGCTAAATTTAGATCTGTTCCAGCCATGCCATACTCACTGAAAACAGTAAAAATTTCTAGTGTAATTGGAAATAATATTTGCCCCCAAATGTCACAGACCAAAATGATGTATTTCTGCTAATTTTTATTATTTCTGATAGTATTTTTTAATTGCTTAGCGTACCAAATTAAATTAACGTGGGCTAAAACACTGTTTTCCTTTCTAGATTTTGCTCTTCAGGAATGGTTAATGCCTAGTATTATGCTTTTTATGTAGGTATTATAGATTAAAATAATCTTGTTTAAAAATTACTGTTTACATCTTGCCTTTAAATTTCTTAGGAAGCTTAAATTACATGCCAGTCATACTATAATACCCAAAAATTACTTTCCAAAAAGTAAAAGTGGTTGTCAACAAAAAGAAAAAAAAATCACTGTCAGAAGCCAGGAAATCACCAAGCAAGCCTGCTAATTATTCTTAATGGGCAAGATGAGCACATTAAGAAACAAATGAATACATCAGTGAAATGTAATTGAAAATCGACCTGGCAATAGTGCATTGCATCTGAGAATCTGCCTTTGTATTATCATCATCATCATAATTATTGTTGTTTTTGTTGTTGTTATCGCTATTCAGTGAGCATAACTAACAGCTTTGCTTTGTGAAGTCTCAGGCTTTTGAGGGTTTGATTTTTCTTTTAATTTTTGACATTCTTCATGTTATTCTCCATTTCTTACTGCCACATGAAGCATTCACTATATATGTTTTCAATATCTGCATTAGGATATGTTATTGAAATACTACAAGGTAAAACATTTTATGAATATGTTAATTTCAAATTCACTGTTGTCATTTTAACCATTTCACTGTGAAATATGTAGCTGCATTTTATATTAATCAGTGGTCTTATGCATGAGGTTTATGGAAGTTTTTAAAAGGATATTATTATTTGAGGTACTAATCCATTTAAAAGACTTCACTCGAACTCACTCCTTGTGCTTATCATGGCCAGGTTTTAATTGATTAACAGATCATTTATATTGCAAAATCAATAAAATAAAGAAGATGTTCTTGCCTTTTCAGCTTCATTCAAAACTTCATTGTTGGTTCAGTGTGTTTTATCTCTCAGGATCATTTAGATAAAGTATTAAAAAGAAAAATACAGTGAATATTCAAGTGAATAATAAGGATATGCATAAGCAAAGTTATCAGATTCATTCTTCTTTGTGATTTTGGGTGGTATGCATTCAGATACATTTTTCCAGCTTAGGTAATATCTATGAGATAGTCATGAACAACAAATTCTGTTTCCTCAGGACACTGGAAGCATCTATACATCCAAATCCAAGGATGAGTAAAAGTTGCCTCCTATTTCAGAGAGGCTGTGTACCTTCTCCCTTCGCTCTGTCTCACACTATGCACTAGTGACTTGAACTACTGTCTGAAAGCATCAATAATACAAAACGTTGTTGCAGTGCACTGTAATGACCATTAAGATATAGTGTATGGATCTTTCAGCAGTCCTGGGAAATTCAGGTTAGAAAGGTCGTGTTCAGCCTGAATGTCTGAGCACATGGGCTTATAAATTATTTTAAAAAGCTAGTGTTAACATATTTACAACAATTATTAATAGTTTGTCTCAGTTACATAATTTAAGTGCAGTGTAGCTAATTTATCAGCAATGTTCCTTCTGACTCTCAAAACGAGCAAAGCATGGAATTATTTATGCCTTCCTTTTGCTTCACAGGTATAAGCTATTCATTACAACTTCTCATTGCATATTGTGGAAAAGATTTAAAAGGCACGTCCAAACCGCAGAGATTTGTTTAAACCAGTTTTCTGTCATTCCATCTCTAGTTTTTGGCTTCATGAAATATCAGTTGTCTTTTCTTTTACATTGTTTGGATAGAGGCTTTCCTAAAATAACTTTCCTTAAATAGCCAGCTGTGTTATGAAGGCCAGATATGTGATTTCAGCAAAGTAAATAGAAAGATACAGTGATATTTTAAATGAGCCTGACACTAGTGGTCCATTTTCTTATGAAAACACTTGCAAAGAATTCAACGTATTTTGAGCACCTAGAAACATCATCTAATTAGCATCAGATTTCTTTAAATATTGACATCTTTACCAAAATTGTCCATTTGAGATAACTTTTTATGTTTGAGAACAAATACTTTAAATATGTATGGATCCACACTGGGTGACATTTAGTATTCTCACAGCTTTTAGTTACTTGCTACACCTTTTCCTTCCAATGGCATCTTGCTAACCACTAATGATTATGAAGGTTATCTTTCTAGGCGTAGATGATTTGGCACAGCTTCCCTTGACAGCACTTGCTTTGGCCTGCCTGAATGGCTACCCAAATTTGTTACCTCATCTTCCAAACTAAGAGAAGCTGAGACATGAGGCTGAGGCACTGTTGCAGTACCTTTGGGGAAGAAAAGGCATTTATTGCTTTCCACTGTCTTTTATGGTGGTTCCAAACCATTCTCAAGAAAGCAAATGGACTAAACCTAAAGGTTAAGGTGCTCCCGTTGTGTGTTGGATTTCTTATGTTTATAAGCAACAGTTGCCTTTAAATGTATATAAGGTATGGGAAGTCTTTTTCAATTCCCTCTATAGCTACAGGACAGTGGACATAGGCAACAAGAGCAAGTTGCTGTATAGATATATATGGCTGATGTGCTGGAGTGGCAATGTAAAATTTATGCTTCTGAAAAAAGACTGACTTTGCACAGATTAAAGAAGACTAAACAGATAAAAGACATTATGAAGGTATTAGCAATGGAAAAAAAGTGTTTATTATTACTCTTATTGCTGATCCAATTTTGTAGATAATTCTTAACAAATATGCTGCAGATGTAAATGAGATCATCACAAGAAACCAAAATGCAGGAGTGTTTAAGGCTCAGAAAGTATCAAGCTGGTAAGATTCTACTAAGCTCTTACTGATTCTTGCATGTCGTTGAGCATTTAATGTGAAACGTGTTCAGAAGTGTGAAAATGTGACCTATACCACTGATGCTGACATCATGTATGTACAAAAGGGTAAGTGATGCCAGACTTATTGAAAAAAATGCTTTTTAACATAGCAAATGCAGTATGATTAATCTTGGTGACATAAGCTCTCCATTGTATATTTTTTTTAACGTATGCTGTGTCTCTTCGAGCTGTGGTTAAGTGCATGGTTGAAATTTGGCTGCTTGAGTCAACATAACTCATTGTCCTGAATATGAGGCTCGGGATGAATGTACCTAAATGACTGGCAGGTTTCAATTTAAATACCTCTGAGAATTCAGGGTGGGAACAAATCCCATTTGCCCTTGGGGTGGGTGTTGTTGGAGTATCGATGGGAGGTGTTTTGGTCACCCTGTCTGTGCAGTCAGTATTGTGTTGCCACTGCAAGGACAGATGGGGGGAGTGTGGGAACCAGACACAGTGTGCTGAGACCCTTCTCTCGTTGACTATGGCCTAGGATGCAGGGCACACCCAGAATTTGTGTCCTAGTGCACCAGCTCTGTTGTCTCCAAGTTATCCCCCTAGGCATACTCTGGAGGGTGAGCAGTGTAGAGGTTCAGAGAATTCAGTTTCACATAACTTCTAGAACTCTTCCTGACCCACCCTACAGTAGTTGGTGCCACTGAGGTTAGCTGTTTTAACTGTGTATTTCATTAAGGCACCTCCAGGTACAGTATGGACTGGGAGCAGCTGAAAATTTGAAGTGCGTTCATGCCTTGTAGTATTGAAAGTTGTAAAGGGCTTCATATTCATGGTATAGGGTTAAGAATTAGAATATGCTTTGAGATGGCCACCTAAGAGCCAATAGTTATTTGTGTGTCTGAATCTTCCTTTTATTTTTTTTTGGATGATTCTCATTCCAAAAAGGCTCTCAGTCGTTCTCAAAGTGACGAAAGTAAAGCTGAAAAAGGGCTGAGAAAAGCAAGCTGTTACAGCAGAATAAGCTTATTAACATAGAGGGTTAAACCCATACAATTTTCATGGCTATCATTCACATCATTTATCCCTATGCTTATGCAGCCATTCTGTGTGTAGAAGTTCTTTTAAGTGAGCGTTTAGCGTTAGAAAAATTCTGCCTTCATTAGGGTGTACGTGCATATAACTTAGAGATATATCTCTGCATCCTAATAAGTACCTGCCACGTGGACAAACGTCACACAGGCCCCAGGATTGCTCTTTCAGGTTCCATGCGCCGATCACTTCTTGTGAGCAGTCTCAGGTCTCATCCCCGCTGAGGAGAGGCTGTGTGGTACAACCATCCAAAAGCTTAAATGTTGTAGATTTCCACTTGCCATGTACTTTATATGAAATTTCAGATTTCATCCCTTGTCAAGACTTCAAACCTGTTCTTTTAGATATCAATCAAAATCACATTTTCTGCCCTGTCCTCATTTACATTTATCTAATGCTTAAGGTCATTTGTGATCATTTGAGTGTATTTCAGCATATGGAATCAGTGAATAATAGATTTCAGCCTCACGCTGTGAAGAAAGATTGTGTTTTTACAAGACATGATGTTGTTTACTGGGTGTTAATAATCACTAATTAATAAACATATCTAGCCATCATAAAGTGTTGCGTTTTAAGGAGTAAAAATGTCAAGTGTTTAACTTCTTGAGTGCAATAGCATTGGGGGCCTTATTTGCATAAATAAAATAATTAAATTACAACATAAAGTGAAGTACTATAGGATCATTATAATAAACACATAATTTGATTTTTACTTGTACATTCTTAAGGCTTTTGCAGCTCTGTTGCAACAGTGTAAAGGTTTATAAAATAGATATTCAAATGACTCTCTAATCCTCAATATAATGATCATCTTGTACTTTGTCATACACATTAATAGTTTCTTTCTCCTGTCAAAATTAAGGTTATGCTCTGCTTAGTTACTTGAGAAGTGCTAATGGATGGATCAGTCCTTCAGATTCAGTAATGACATGTGACGAAGGCAATAACAAAGTTATTTGATCATTTCTCAAGGCCTTGAAGAAACTAAGAGCTGATGTAAACTCTGAAAAATACAACCCTGCTTCACTTTTACTACAATGGGAGTTGTATATATAATAATAATGGGGGGGGGAACCCACAAGAAAATGTAGTGCTTTGTAGAGAGGAATGCAACACTGCCATGTGAAGTGACATGAGGTGACTTCTTTTACATTGATGAGAGCTTTCAGGTAAATGAATATAGGGATATATTTAAGTGACTGCAACATTAATCTGGAGAAAGCATGTTCCTCATTTAAACGTATCATTTAAACACTGCCCACACTTGCAACTTTGCACAGTGACTAGTGTAATCTTACAAGATTCTTTCCATATAAAAGATAATTCAGAATGCACCCTTCTCACTGCCTCTTCATCTCTTGTCAGGATCTTATGCTCTTTTCCTTACACATGGAGCAGAAATTATCAGTATGATAATCAGTTTGTAACTGTTCCAGACATTTCAGTCTAGACTTGGAAAATATGCCAAAACATGTATGGGGCAAAAAGGAACAACCCAGTATCAGCCAAGAGAAGTTAGATTAGGACATCCTGCCATACATTTATTTCTTTAGATTTATACAAAATGCAGTAAACGAGCACTTATCTAGCTCTCTGCCAACTCTTGATTATTGTTTAAAAGTACTGTACTGTAAGCCAAACTGGCAGTTTGTCATTTTACGTGTTATAATGTAATAATAGATATTTAGTAAACAGTTTACTTCAGCAGTGGATATACAATTCTATTTTATTTTTAGCTTCTGTGGGTATGTTCAGAATTTCTTGCTTATGCTTACTGGAAATAGGTACAGTAATGCCACCAAGTTACTAATAATGACTTCCCATACTAGGGTGTATTAATACCATGTATGGGTTTGACAATCTTTTTTTTTCACAGTTCAGAAATTATCCATGAATCACATTGTAGGCCACATACGAGTGGCCTATGAGTTATCCTGATAGCCATCATTTGTACCATCAACTGTTAGTTTGACATGCATCATATCATTGTCTTGAATGATCACTAATGATTAAATTAGCAATAACAGTATCAAGGAATCTCTGCTCTTTTAATGTGAAAATCTTCCTGAAACAGGGACTTGGACAGAAGAATTTGCTGTTATTTACAAATGTTATTGTTTTGCTAAGAGTTGTCTTAGAGAGATTACGTTCCACATAAGAGCGTAAGCAAGTACATCAAGAGAGAAATGCTTGTGTGGTGTGATGGACCTGTTGATTTGATTTGATTAGCAATAATGTATCAGATATTTTGTTCATTCAGTGGTCAACATTAGAATCCACATAAAGAATGTATAACAACGTGACCAAAAGTGACAACCTTCTCCTTGAAGTTTAACAGACAGGTTTTAATCTTATCCAAGAGTTTAGTGTTCCTTAGAAATGTAATGAATTTATAAGCTTCTAGAATTAAACCTAAAAAGAAAATCTTTCTAAAGACTAAATGGCATCAGTGTAGTTGTGGATGTCTCAATGATAAAGCACTGAATTATAGTATCCTCATTCCACCCTTACATTTATTACCTCTTTCTCTGTAACTGTCAACGTGTGAATATTTTACCTTACTGCAGTGTTCTTCAAATATGCCAGCTTTCTGATTTCAACTGGTTATGCAACAGGTTACATCAATGTAGGACAGCCTTAATAAAGACTGGCTTTTCATTTATCAGAATGATCCGAATGTTGCTAAATTCAAGGTTTTTGGAGACATATTTATTGCACTTTTTGTATTTGTCAGATTAGCAACCCTAAAGGAATTCCCTTCTTCCGACTACTTTTCCAGTCTCCTCATGTAACGCTCTTGCATGACAGCATCTATTGGCAAGGAGGGAGCTGCCAAAAGGAATGTTTCCTGCTCTTTGGTAAGGAAGAAAAGGTTTCTGGTTCCCATTCTCTTAATTTGATCACTTTATGCATGTGTGGGAAGAAAGAATGAACAGTCCGTCTGTTCATGCCCATTGTGAATTTGTAGCACTCTATCACAGAAAGCCAACTCAGGTGGAAACCATTTCCATACCTCTGATCATACTGTATTTTGTTCTGTTATGTAACCATGCCACAACTCTTCTCCAGTGGCTGCCTACTTTCCTTAAATGTTGTTGGTGAGGGTCTTTGCCAGTAGTTTTTGAAATCAGAAGCAGCCTGTGTTACCCAAATCACCCTTATCTGAACACTTGGTGACACCTTTGAAGAGCCCAAGGTTTATAAAGCAGGACTGCCTTTTACAGAAGACACATCAAAAAAGGCTTCTTGTCCAGAGTGAAGTGAATTCTTTGTACTCATGCAAAGAAGGAATTTCACATCTCTGAAATGTCGTTATCCTCTCTGAGTGCTCATTCTGTGTCCTGATTATCTTGGCAGGAATATTTAGAACAAAAAAAAAAGAGTACACTCATTTTTAGCCTCTCTAATTTTATTATTATATTAAATGTTCTGTTTTTCTGATCCTTTCTTTGGGTGCAACTTCAGCTTTTGGAGGAATGACATCTTGTTTCAAATAATCTTTTTTTACCATTTGGTCATACTAGCTGACTTTCATGAACTTCCAAGCCTGTCCTATTTGTGTATTTCACCCAGTTATGTTGACTTAATAGAGATGCAATTTATTTTAAGTTGCACTGTAGCTTCATCTGCCTTCTTTATGCAACCACATAAGAATATATAAAAAAAAACCTTGAAAAGATAGCAAGCTTTGTAGGGGAAATTCTAGGTGTTTGAGAGAATAGAGAGAAAAGCTAGGTGCTAGCTGAAAGCATAGCGTTATTTTAAGTACATCTTGATCAAATCCTTGGCTATCTTATTATGGTCTCTTAGCTTAAAAAACCCTGCTTTTGGTAAAACTGTTCTTGTACTTTCTTGGACTGGACAGAAAGACTAGCCAACTTTTGCATAGTGTTCTGGTTCATGTTGTTACCATTGAATCTTTATCTACCCTTCCTTGTCTGCCTTGGCTCTACCTTAATAGGCAGTCATTGAGCACCTTTTGCACACTTTCTTATTTACGGGCGCTGTTGCCTAATCTTTGCCACAGACATAGGAAAGTTGGAACAAACTTTAAATTTTGACAAAATGATGCTCATAGTGTTATCTTTGTTTAAGTCATTAATCTTCAATTAATATTCAGTTATTCAAACATTAACGAAGGATACTGAAAATGAGTGGGGTTCACGAAAGAGGCTTAAGAGTGAATCAGGGTCTGGAAATGAGAGAATTAAATAGCTCTGTTTACTTAACTTTTCAAAGAAATGACTTGATTGTGAAGAAATGAATTGATTTTGATCTGAAAGTCTCATGGGGGAAAAAATATTCTTTAATAGAAGATCACTCTTTAATCTAGCTTACAAGTAGATGTAGAAATTGAAGCTAGACAAATTCAGTCTAGAAAAAAATGAGATTTGACAGAATGATAATACAGTAGAACATTTTCCATGGGAAGTGATAGCTTCTTAAGCAGTGAATATGTTTAAATCAAGTTCAATATCTTTCTGAAACGTGTATTAATTTCCTGAGATACATGGGCTTGATACAGAAATTTGAAATCTTGGGTATTTATTATGGTCCCTTCTGCCCTCAGAATTTAAGCACTTGTGAATTACATCTTTTCTGCTCTTTCTCATTTTTCCTCCAGTCCAGTCCTTCTGGAGCCACCTGGTTTGGTTCACATTCTTTGGTTTTTCTTCTTGTTCCCTTGATTATCCTCCCCACATTCATGGATAGACTATTTTCCACAGGGCAAAAAGCTGCCTTCTTTTCCTTCATGAAACAAACTTTTACATAGCTTTCATTCACTGATCCTACCAGTAAGGTTTGCCACATGGGCTTACGCTGTCTTGCATTTTGAAATTATGTCTTTTTTTTCTTTTAACTGTATCAGTCTGAATTAGAATGTAAGAACCACCCATTTTGTGTGTAATGAACTACATGGACCTCGCTAAAAACACTAGTCAGTCTCCTACATAAAAACTGAATTAGAATGTAGATTCTAATTGATGTAGAGGAGGGATGTGAACAGGCAAATTTACAAACACCACTGGTATTTTTTTATTAATAACATTTTTATACAAGATATTCTCGCTGAATGTGCTGAATGTTGGGCAGTGATGTGTCTACAAAATGCAAAACTTTATTCAGCAACAGTTGTATTTACATGCAGTGTATTTATTATGTCCCAAAAATTTAGCAGCTTTTGGTAAGCAGCAAATGTGTAAGTGTTAGAACTTTTAGAAGTGTTAGAATTTTTGAAGACAAAACTGTAATGTTCCCATCTGAATTTTAGCAAAATACATTTTACAGAATAAGAGAGAAAATGTGTTCTCAGAATAAGGAATAAAGGAAACATGAAACTTTATCAGACACTTTTGGAAAGGAAATTTTAGGCAGGAAAACCTAGGTAGAATCATAGAATCATAAAATATCTCAAGTTAGAAGGGACCAATAGTTGGTTTTGGTGATTTTTTTTTTTTTCTTTTTCATTACATTCTTTTACATTAATGTGATGAGGTTTCATCATGAATTGTTGTACCAAGCATTGTAGAAGCACAGAGCAAAAAGGCAGTTTCTGTTAAGAGTCTACAGTCAGAGACTAGAGATAGATATGGTGAGGAAGGACAATGAGGATGACTGTAGTTGACATGAGAGACAGAGTTGGAGGCACAAGAGCAGCCTAGCCTCTTTTCAGTCTTTGTAGATGCTATTGTAATGTAGTTTCAAGGATAACGAAGCAGGTTTGTGAATGTTCATGGATAACATGATGGAAGAAAATCTTAAAGCTGCTTGCTTGAAAAGTGGAAGATGTAGATAGGCTGATTAAAGAATGGACTTGCCCTTTCAATACTGAACGAGAGAATAAAAATATGGAAGTAAACTCTTATGAAGCATTTGGAAAAGAAGACTTACAACTTACCTGGAGGAGTACAAAGAGGTGACAAGATCAGAGTTGTAGGCAAGAAAAACAATCTTTACAGCAGCCTACTGAACAAATATTAATAGGGCAAGACTGCGTTTTCTTGAGTCTAAGTCTCTTTTCTAAGAGCAGAGAGAATAATATTGTGATGTTAAGATAGAAGTGATGATGACATGGTCAAGAGTTTAAGTTGAGTGGCTAGGTAAGAAGCTTCTTAGAGATGCTATGCAGAGTGAATAAGCAAAATCTGAAAAGAGCTGAGATATGCAAATATAGAGGGAGGTCTGAGCTAGGTCTAGATTACAGACTAGAATTAATGGTTATGTCCAAAGGGATCAAGAAAAGGATGTAACAACAACGCCTTGTTGTACTTTAGAGGTGATAAGCTTCTCATTGGGGCTGTGAAAAACAGAGAGTTGTGAGTGGATACACAGTGTGAAGTCCAAAAATGAGTAGCTGGGTTTAGCTTCTATGGATGACCTAGCCCAGAAGTAAAATTCAGAGGGAGAGGTTGAGGTGGAACGTTGTGAAATTATCAGAAATGTGGGAAAGGTCTGAAGATAATCTTTAGGAGAGCACACTGAAAAAATAAAAACCAGTAAGAGACAATTTAATAACCCAGACAGAAAATAGTGGAATGAAAAATTCTAATGAACAGCAAGATTTTACTTTGCTGAAGAGACAAGGATCCAGAAGAATGAGTATAAAGTGCAGATTCTGAGCAGCAGAGTTTAACAAAGATAAATGATGTGGAAGTTGCCAGAATCTGCAAGAAGATTGTTAGAAGGAAATGCCCATCAGCAATTGTAAGTATCACGTTCAAACTGCTTAGAAGTCTGAGAGGAAAGGGAGCATGTTTGATGCTGCATACCTTGTGGTTGAAAACTTAACCTTGGTTAAGGTATGCACTTGTAGGGAACGAGATAATGGATAAGAATACAAAGTAAAGTGAAGTAATAAAGGTAAAAAAGGCAGAGGTGAAAGAAGGGGGAGAAATAAGAGCAACCTAATGAGAATATAATGAGAAAGATGGGGAAATTATAGTAGGCAAATGTGCAAGACTCTTCAGAGAAGCTGTAATGATAGGTGTACATATTGCCTCTTTCGCTAGATTAAAATCCATCTTCTTGATCTTTATACAAAACTAAGGAATCTCAAACAAAGATCAAGGTGTGGCGAAACATCCCGATGATGCCTTTTGTTAATGTGTTAATGAACTTGCTTGGTTAATGTCATAGAAAAAGTCATATAAACCCCCAGACAAAATCTTCTACCTGAACCTGTATGCTTACCAATGATAATGCTTTTCAAAGAATGAAGCCTAAATTAAAATATGAAAAGAAGAGGTGGGTAGATGTGGGTTCTTGGTAGCTGTTCATCTGCTAAGTGGGACAAATCTTTTTATCTTTATTGAAACTATTAATACATCTTGAAGCAAGTAAAGCTTTAGTGTCTTTTGTCCTTCCTCCTAATTCTGATTTTTTGTCTTTATCTGCACAACTGCTTTTCCACTAAGTTGAGAGCTACTCTAGCCTATGCCATTCATCGCAAGAACATCTCAGAGGGACTTGGAACTGTTTCAAGTTTTAACAATCAGAGTCTTAACCTGTTTTTTTTTCTCATGTAAGTTACCTGCCTAGGCACACTGGGAAGACAAACACTGAATAACAGAAGTTGAATAATAATAGGAATGAGGAATTTTGCGTGAGAAATAAAAACCTGGTAAAATCAAGTCTTTTGTTGTAGATTGCTGAGATATTTTACCAGTGTAAGAAAGAGTGTCGACATTTGTCAGGCTATCCTCCATAAATTAGAATGTACAGGGGAAGTGCAGCCTTGGCTGCCATAACTATCCCTGCAACATTTGCTATTTTGTTATGCTTTTTTTCCTTTTGAAATATGAGGGGCTGTTTGGGGGTATATTGGTAGTACTTAAAGTCTCTGTTTTCTTAGTTGATCTTTTTGTTCAATTATCAGTATAACACTTTTTATCTTGACCTAATCACATTTTCTGGCTTCCTTCTCTATTTAAAATATAAATTGGGGAGGAGGAAAGGGAGGAAATTGATTGTGTTGTTTGGTGGTTTGACTTTTTCTAATGAATTTCTTGCTTTAGAATACTGTAGAATACTTTAGAATACTTTTACATTGGATATAAGGAAGAAGTTCTTTACTCTTAGGGTGGTGAGGCACTGGAATGGGTTGCCCGGGGAAGTTGTGAATGCTCCATCCTTGGCTGTATTCAAGGCCAGGTAGGACAGAGCCTTGGGTGATATGGTTTAGTGTGAGATGTCCCTGCCCATGGCAGGGGGGTTGGAACTGGATGATCTTAAGGTCCTTTCCAACCCAAACTATTCTATGATTCTGTGATTCTAAGATACAGCCTAGGAAACTAAAGTGTCAGTACTTATTTTCTCAGACTATTTTGGTAGTGTGCTTTATCCCTGACCTGGAAAAGCCACCTCTGCAGGTGAGAGGATAGTTCATTTTCCATAGCTCATTCAGTCCTTGTCCTTTTTGCTAGGACTACCATCAAGACTGCTAATTGTAGTAATAGATTTGTGACGTGGGTACTTTTCTTCTGAAAACTGATCAAATGCATTTGATACAGGCCATAAAGCAGCCATTAGCAGGTACCAGGTTTCAGCCACCATCAGTTTGACCTCAGCTGTAGCTGAACAGTGCAGTAGTGGTTTTCCTTCACATCCTATTTATTTTTATAGCATTCCTGTTGTAGCCAAGAAAAGCTCCCAGTCTGTTTTATATTTCCAGTGGGTTCAAACCCTTTTCTGCTGAAGCTGAGTTACCTGTTTTCGATTTCAAGAAACTAAACCTGCATGAGTTAAATAAGCCAGCACAAAATAATGCCAAGAGTGGGCTTTACACAGACTGAAATATGTTTGGTTTGTGTATGGTTTTGATGTGTGGGTTGGACAGAAATACAGAATAAAACACATCTTTCAAATTTACAAATTTATTTCAGCTCTTAATACTGTAGCATCTTCAAAAGAAAGGTTTTAAAGTATTACATATTTAAAACTTAGTTTGCTGGAAGAAAAGTGGCTTTTGAAAACTGATTTAGCATCACTGGAAAGGGAATAAGAGGAAAATATTAATAAGACTTGCATTTTTTTCATGTTGGCACTCAACATCATACTTAGTGATATAAAGACTTTGTGGAATGGTATTTTTACACTTATGCCTTTTTTTTTTAAGGAAACTTCATGAAGACTGAGGTTTTCAGACTTCAGTTGCTAACACTTTCCTGGGTTTCCTAGCAGTGCTTTACTTTAAATGGAAATGCAATCAGCCTTTACTTCATGGTGCCTTCGATATTTCTTTCAGGTCTGACCACTAAAGTTCAAGAGTCACGTCCTCAATAATCCCTGAAAAAAATACTGTTTCTCACCCCTTTATTACGAATAGATATATGCATTTAGGTACACATACAGACGTCTTTACCTTTCTCAGAGTTGTTTTGCAGTATCAGTGGATTTTTCTGTCTTTCACACTCAGGAATTGTGTTTGGATTGTAAGAATTTGTATGGGTAGTTGATGGTATTTATATACTTGCTGACTCTCATTCACTGCTTTCATTAGCACTAGAATTCAAAGTAGCAGATTCTGACATCAGTGTCAATGATGTAATAATGCTGATTCTAAGCAGATCATTTCTGATTCCCTGATACGCAGGGGCATGCCTCCTTTACCCGTGCAGGTGCAGGTGCAGATGTTTGGTTGCACCTCATGCCAATTTGTGGAAGCATCAAATGGGTAATTGTGTAGCTATGGTAGCCCAGAGTGAGCCAGCGAAACAGTTTTGGAGGTTGCAGCCAGTACTGAGTTTCACGTACCCTGGATGCACTTCCCTTACTAGTCATGCTTGCACTCGGCTAAAGATAGCATGGATAAATATATGCAGCTTGTAGTTGCATCTCTCCCACCAGTGTGCAGACATCCTGAGCGAGATCAGAGTCCTGTTGGTATTTGTTTTATGGAAATTATCTTTAGTTTACGTGGTTATTTCAACAGAGGGATAAAGATTTTCCTGTACCTTTTGAAAATACATGGCTAAGTTGATTTTGAAGGTATTGTGTGTAAATTTATTGTTGGCCTTGCTTAATTACCATGCCTTCAGGGATGCAACTCTACTGAAGCTAGAGACCAAGAGTAGCCCTGGTGCTAGATCAGGAAAATGGAGGAAGACTGGCTTATGGGCCCCTTAGCTCACTTCTTCCAACAGCACAGACGCCAGTCACGTTGCACCACTGCTCATGCTCCTGGCAGCTCTTCAGTTCCATATTTTGCTCAGCTTTATGGTTTCTGAGCTTTTACCTACCCACACAAACTTCTTTGTGCCTGCAGTAGGTGTGCACAGAAAATGCTGGGTTTTGGATGCTTAGCAGGAATCTGACAGTAACATGAGAGAGGTGGGGGGTTTCTCCATGAGGAGGCACCTGTGCTGCCTTCCAAACTCGGTGTGTGTAGTAAATATATGGGTTAAAAAAATCGTAATTCAAATCCCTATAGTGGTACTGATCAGATCTCTGTTTCTGTAGCAATGAGAACCAAAGGTGGCCATTTAAGGCTCACAGTTCATCTACCAATTTCCAGTTCTGCTTCAGGATTCTTAAAGTATTAGAGTGCGTGCTTTAAACCCACAAAACTTACCTTTACCTAATTTTCACCATTCTAACCTAAGTTTCCACGGAAACAGGGTTGAAAAAGCTGCTGGTAGCCAGCAGGCAGTCAGCAGCCGAGAGTGAGAACTCTCCTTTGTCACTTTCCACTACTAGATGCCTGCTGCGTGCCAGTATGCAAAGCTACCTAGGCTTCTAAAATCTGGATTACTTTCAATTTGAGGGGGAAAAATTAAATTAATCTACTCCTTTCTCTCTTTGGATTGTGTCCGTAAATTCCAGGAGGGCAAACGGGCTAATGAGTCCTGATCTGTTCAGTAATACTGAGCCCCACATAATCAACGCTTTCCCAACTTAACTGGGCCTCTCCTTTCATAATTTCCATGTTTTAAGAGCATTCTCTCTCAAATTTCATGTCAGTGCACATGTAAACACGTACTGTGGTACCATAACTATATCTATCTGCATATTCAGGCCTTTTTTTGCATGTAGTATAGTCTCTGTATAAAATTTCCTGTTTTCCTGTATACTTAGGGAACATTTCTGAATGAACACATTATAACTGATCCTCAGTTAAATATTAGGAGTAGGATGTGAATGGAGATGGCTTTTAACCAGAAGTAGATTATAGCTGCAGGAAGACTAAAGGGTCTGTTTGGTCAAGACTCATACAAAACTGAGATAAGCATGCACAACCTGACAAGATCAGATTAGACCCTTCCCCCACAAGTACTTTTCCCATAAATATTTATCTACTTTCTATTATAAATAACCAGGAAATGAAAAAGAAGGATAGATCCCTTTTTTTCTTTTTTTTTTTTTAATATCCTAAAAATAGAAATGCAGCTTTAAATCTTCATAGAATAATAATATTTTAAGTATGTACAAGTTCCAGTACTAGTTACTGGGTTTTAAATGGTAGCAAAGTACTGAAATTCCTCATGGCAGCTATGTAAATCAGCAGCATTTATAAACAAAGAACTTTGTACACATGTGCATGTGGGTACCTAAGAATTAAATAACTTGCCACCTATGAGAGAATAGGTGTTGACAGAGTCAGCACTGCTGTATTTTTACGCTTGCTTGAGGCAACATAGCTGGCATTGAAGTTAAGCTTGGCATTTTTTCACCCTCTCCCCCCTCCCTCCACCCCAAGTGAATGCTCTCTTCATCAATGAGAAACACAACTGACTTGCCTGCCAGATGCAACAGAGATCCATGAATTCACATCTACCCTGTAAATCTGTGTTTCATTCAGGTTGTCGAGACTTTGACTTCACTCCCTCGTGCAGTGGTGTTAAGGGGTGAAAATCTGAAGCTATACATGTGTCACTAATTCAGAACTGTCTGTTGGTGATTCACTCATCAGACACTGTGGATTGCCTTTCTGCTACAATAAAAACCAGCTCTTTAGCTTTAAAATTTAAAACCTTAAAAATGTACAGAATAATATTTTTGCATTCATCTTTGAAAGTAATGAGCATGTACTTTTTAAAACACTTGTGTCACATAAGAATAATATTAATACTTTAAAAATCTCAAGATGAAAAATGTAAGTCCTTTTTTCTTTCCTTTTTTTTTTTTTAATCTTTTTTTTCCTCTAGCATTTTACGATGGGATAATGAGACAGATGTCTCTCAACTGGAAGGACATTTTGACATTGTTATGTGTGCTGACTGGTAAGTACATAAAAATCATAAAACTCATGTTAGAAAAATAGCTTTGCTGGAGTAATTGTACTGTGCTGCTTGCTGATGGCTAAGCAAAGTCAACAAATGAAGCACAAAGCCACCTTAACCTCAACAAATTAATATTCATCTCCATGTGACAGTTATAAGGTAGTCTTCTATCACACAGTAACTTCTACCACATTATTTCCCAAAGATTGATTTTGAGAAGCATTTCCATTTTCTGGAATTGCCTCTGTTTCATGCTTGACGTATCAGTAAATGGACGACTTAGGCAAATTGCAAATAATTATGGCTCAGTGAGGAACAGTCTGGAGAAAAGGGAGTTTATCAACACAAACAGCTCAATTAGCTTACTTCTTAGGAAAGATCTGACTATTGATATAAGGGGATATGGTTTTTGCTCCCTGGAAAATCTTTCCAAGGGAAAAAGAGATTTTCATAACCCTTTTTTCCCCTATCATATTCTATTTCTTAAATAAATTTGACAGCAATATTTGTAGACATAGGCTTTATGCTATTTGCACAGGCACGTGGTAATTGTAAGAGAATTCTTAATGGAAAAATAAGGGTACAGCACTTAATTCATGAAAAGGTAGATAGATCCATGTTGCAATATGCTGTATTGTTTAATGATTTATGCACATGGATTTGATTATTGACACAGCCCTTTTTGGATGCTGGATTTGCAGAATCGTGCCGTGCTGTATTTGCTGCATGCCAACTTTATAAAGGGTACCTTCTCAATCGTTTGTGTTACAGAAACGGAGACGGTGTAAAAAGAGATCTGCAAATTTTATTTAAAAGAGTCGATATTTTTCAATGAATCTCTCTCTCCTTCACGGACATTTGCTCCTGATCCATTAAATGTCCAAACCAGTAAAAGCTGTTTGTGTTTTGTTGCACATAACTGCTGTGAGAAACCAAACCCTGACAAAAACAGAGACTTCCTCGCACAGCTCGGTTCAGCAGATTTCTGCACCTTACTAAGAAATAGCTAAAGGAAAAAGGCAAAGGAAATACGAAGCTGTATATTGTCTTTTTAAACAATGTGCTTTTTAAGTGGCTTCTGCTAAAATATTCCTCTAAAGCTTTTTTTTTTTCCTTTGATATTTTGCTATTTAAGTGAACAATTCAGATTTCAGGAAAGTTACTGGTTTTGTATGGCACAGGAGAAGGTGTGTTTAGTCATCTTTTTTTCCCCTTTTTCTAATACCTGTTTGTTGACAGAATGCAACAGTGCTTCGTTTCTCTTAGCATTTGATTTCAGAAAAGTTCTTTGTTCCCAAAAAGGGCAGAGAAGGGTTTCTAACTAATCGCTGATAATGTGCCCCAGAGATGCATCATCTGATTAAAATAAGGAGCTAAACAACACCATATGATTTCAGCAAGTAATTTAGTAAATGCCTTCCTCACCAAATATTAGAATGGATACTCCAGGTTTCATTGCACAGATGAAGTTAATGCTGGACAGGATTAGATCAGATTAAGTATGAAAGTCAGATCAGAGTGCTGGCGGACATGAGCAGGAGGGCAGCAGTCTTCTCGGAGGCTTAGACAAGGCTCACATATGGATGTTCTCCAGATTATGTGGGTGAAGCAAGGTCTTGCCAAGAGATTTAGAGTTAAATTTGTTCTTCACACAAATATCAAAACAACCTGGCTGTGCCATCTCTTGTATTCTTGATACTCACACCATGTCATCCTATTTGTGCTGGGAGTACAGCAGAGTGGAGCAAGACTTAAGTTGGGTTTTTTTTCAGTCATATTCCTGCCTAATAGTCCTCACAGTCTGTTTGGAAATAGTGTAGTTTCCTTGGGAAACAAAGAATCAAACATGACAGGTAAAATACATAATGCATTTTCAATCCCTGTATTTTGTACATTTATTTTGAAGCACTTAAGATGCAGGTAAGCGTATAAATATTTATAGATTTCTAAAAAATAAATAGAAATGTGCAGGTTAAAGTGCATCACAAATTGTCCCTATTTTCTTACCACAAGTGCCCATATATATAGTTTAATAAGCATGAAAATCCCTTCATTGTTTGTTTCTTTTAGAAATCATTCTTTTAATTATGGACACTGGGGGTTCTGGTACATGAAAAGGCTTGGGGGGGGGGGGGCGGGGAGGAGAGGAAATGTTCCATGCTTTATCAAACTTGAATCTTCCTTGCATTTTCATGTATTTCTCGTCTGAGATACAGATTTGGTTTGAGAACTGTTGGCAGGATTTTTACTTTCTGAAATTTTTGGGCTGCTATTGAAAAGGGGAAAAAAAAAGAAAAATCTCTCTTTTCTTCTAGCTCCTCAGCTGAAACCTGAAGTATGCAGTGATAAAAACAGATAGAATAGATTGCATTCAGTTTAACACCATCATATAGCTCATTGTCAGTCAATAAAATCTGAGATTAGAGAACTAGAAAGCAAAAAAAAAAAATCTGAGTTCAAATATTAGGTACATGGATAAATTTTCATTGAAGTATTTCCAGCAAGGGTGATATTGTCTGATTCTCTGAATAGCTAACCAGTGGTACTGCTTGATCCCATTTACATGAAAACAAGCTCTATTCATAAACATATTCCAAATCCACATGGAGGTTCAAGTAAAAATGTGCATGATTACAACTAGCAGCAATATGTTTATATTCATATATTTACCATCAGACTTTCCTAAAGCTTGTGTGCAGAAGTGGAAAATAAGTTATTTCCCAGAACAGACAGTCTATTAGTTAACAGTTAAATTTAGTAGCTCAACTAGATATAAAATAAATAAGAGGCAAACTGTGAAAGCTGGTCATTATTTAACCATTCAGGATTTTGACAATAAAAATAGTTTCATGGTTCAGCAGTTCCGAAATAACTTGTAAAATGTCAACAATGAGATAAAAATAAGAGGAAAAAAAAAGTCATCTTGGTGAGGCTACACCTGGAAGAAGGATACACTGGAAAAAAACCCACCAAAATAATGGAACTTTATAAAGTATATCCAGCAACCTCATGTTCTTGAGGGGCAATTTTAAGGCCAGGTGAGGGCTGCTAGGATTTTAGACTTTCGTTTGCCCTACACTTGTGGATATAAAGTCATGCAGGTGCTGGAATTGTAAGAGTGAGTGTGAATAGAGGAGGAGACATAACATGTGCCTGGCATGGACTGGCCACAAACAAGACTCTTCCAAAGCTCTTGAGAACCTCAGATTTCTGATTATTTTAAAGGAGGTGTATATCCTTTATTACAAAACATGTTGCTGAAATTTTTAATCCAGGGAGCTTGAAGGCTGAGCCAATAGAAAACCCTTTGTCTTTCGCTCTCTTGTGGAAAATATTTTCACAAATAATTTTAATGTCGAGACAGTGTAAGGTCTAGATCCCCATATCATTTTGGAAATGTGGAATATCCCCTTCTACTTAGACTGATTGTATTCTTAAAGTTTGGCACACGCATCAGTATTTGCACAGTGAAGACCAGGGGGGACTATCCCATGTTACTTTCCTTTTTTTGCTGAAATCGTGAGGAATCATGGACTCACCAGGAATGCAGAACTGAACTAAAAGTATTCTTTGACTAGCTTAAAACCTGTCAATTTCATCTTGGTTAGTGCATTTCTTTTCATATAAGGAATTTTTTTTTGGCAGGAACACAGTCAGATCTCTGTCCTTCTTCAGTTTAAATTCATTACTTGTGTTAAGCCTAATTTCTTGCACACACTTTCAAGTACATTGGAATATGATGACATGGAAGCAAGGGTTTTTTTCAGTTTATGTCAGCCATGCGGTTGAAGGCGAACAGAAAGATAAATGGCTGTGTTCAGTAGGCACTATGTATAAATATAGTCATGTCTGAAGTACACCTGTAAACTAAACTCTTACCAGTTGCAGAGCATGCTAAAAGAGAAATAAGTTCACATCGTAGCCTATAAAATATATGCCTCTTACTGCGAGGGACAAGATGAAAGGGTATCAGCATGAAGCAAACTGAGAATCTACTGGGTTTGGTTTATTTTAATTTGTTTGCTTGTGGCTGACTCTTACTTCTGTACAGTTTTGATATCAACTTTCATATTGGTTTTAGTAGTAATCTAAAATTACTGCCTGCCTGTTCATTCATATTTCGCAGGTTAAGAGCCCTGCCTAAACAAGGTCTGAATCCTCAACTGTGTTCTTGCCTCTCTACTGCTGTGATCCACATTTCCTTCTGACCCAAGAAAACCTTGCTGTTCCTCTCCTGAGCTACTGCTTTCACAGTGTCCTTACTACATAAACATGAGACATTACCACTAAAGTAATGGCGAGCTAAGCCAAATTTGAACTGAGGTGTGAGAACTGAGTGTAAACGATTTAGAACACTACATTATTTAATTTCACTAAGCTGGTGTGAGCTTTAAAGGGTTCTCTCGGGTACATTTTCAGTACGCTCTGGTAGTATTTAGTCATACAAATTCTATTGCTAAGAGAAATTGTGTGACTAAATCTCCTTGCATGGTCCAGATCCTGTGCTGGGCACAGATTATCTGACACCTTTAAGAAAAGATTTTCCTCATCCAAGGCATCCTTTGACTCAGAGGGAGGATGGAGATATTCCCTGGAGTCACTGCATTGCATTAACATTGCTTCCAGCCTTCTGTGCCCCCTCTGGTCACAGTATGTGGCTCACAGACCAACAGACTGAAAATCGCAATATTGGAGATGATTTTAATTGAAGGAGGTCCTGTTTCCAGGTTCAGGCTTTTCAGATGGCAGGGACAATTTGGGAGCAGACCCAGGGCAACCGTCCCAGGTTATCTGGATTTCCTAAGCTGAAAGGGCTAAGAGTTAACCTCCCATAGCACCAAAATTTCAATTGGGGTTGGACAGAAAAGGTATTATTGAAGTTGTCTAATGTAGCAGGTCATGTAACCATTTGAACTTCTCAGACACTCAGTTTCTGCTGAACAAAGGCCTGTAGTTCCCTCATTATAAAGGAACAAGATTGGTGGCAGCAGTTGTGCTCCTATCTCATTGTAAAAGGAGAGAATGGTATGCAGCTCCATTAAAAAGGAATTTAGCTCTGGTAAGCTGCCCCAAAATCATGTTTTCACTACACTGCTTTCAGAAATCAAAAATATCATAGATGCATTTTTCATTTTCAGTGTACTTCTGTCTACAAAGGATCTCAGCCACTCCTAAATGTGTGCATGTTTGCAGTGTTTTATGTTGAAGAAAATTAATAATTTCCTGTGATTCTTTTGGGAGACGACTCGTGCACCGTATTCCACCTCTTCTGCAGGGGGCTAAGTTCATGGTGAAGTGGTGTCTTGTGCTATCTATCTGAATAGGAATCTACCTGAGGTGAATGTCATTAAAACTCCCAGGAGGTATTAGACCTATCACTTGCTGTTTCAATGAATGAAATTCAAACAAGCATTTTTTCAGTAAGGTTCTTGCAGTAAAACTAATCAAGGCTGAGGGGCAGCCTTCATACCAATTGCTAAAGCTTGCATTTTCCTATGGGCAGGCTATCAGAGAAATTGTTAGCTAGCACTTCAGTATCTTGAGAAGAAATTCAAAAGGTACTACTTTTCTATGAAATGTTCTTTAAGAAAAGTATAGATACCCAGTCTACTGCATCTTCTCAACAATATGAGGTTCTGCTAGATTTTACTGATGAAGTTTGGTCACTGCCAAGTTTCCTGATAGGCTCTTACATAGCTGCTTGATGCTATTATATGTAATATTGTAGTAATGTACTCCTTGGTAGCTCTGGCGTGTCCGTACCTAAATATCCCCACATTCTGTTCTCAGGGACTGGCATGTGATTGCAGACCACTTTTTTCTCTTAGCTGTTTCCATATATTCTTTATATTCTTTAAGAAATTTCAAACCTGGGAAAAAAATTAGCCACATCTCTTCAGAAAGAGATGTTTAAGAATAAAGGAAAGCAAAGTATCATGAAGAATAGACAAAATGCCATGTAGTGTGGATCTCAAACTTGGCACAGGCTGGGAAGCAGTTTTATTGCAGAGAAGGCATGAAAAAGAATGAAGAAAAAAAAAAATCACAGAATTTGTGGCCTGCTTGACAGAGTTTCTCATCTGAATTGCCAATATAAATGCAGCTCATGGTAGTAAGGACTGAAAGGCATCAGTTGCTGTCCGATGGTTGTTCACTAACCATTGTAAATGCGCTCTCATCCACAGTAACTACATGTCCACAAATATCTAGTCAAGAGTGATTGGCACCCTGGTTGCCACTATTAGTGTATACATTAAGGTACTGAGGGGCATGAAGAATGAATTATCCCCTCAAATCATGAGGTAATCACGCCAAAATAGGGCTGAGCATGTTGGCAACATCACATGGGAAAATTGACTCTGCTGCTGTCCTTGTGAGACCCATGCTGGAGATGAAGGATTTCACTTTTGAGAGGACAACAGTGTTTGAGGGAGAGAGGAGGGAGGGCCTTGTAAATCTTTACAGTGATAGAGATAGACTTATAAAAAGAACAAATGTGCATAATAGTTAACAATTAATGCAACAACTGTGAAGTTAAAAGGGAAAAATACTCTTAATAGTTAACACCTGAAATGCAATAGAAAACACTTAAAAAACCTCCACACCCCCACCTTGTATTAAGAAAAAAAACGTGTAAAATGTTAACTTTGTCTATTGATCCCGATTTCTGCTATGGTAGTATTTTTCGTAGCTAGCCTGTGTGATCTGGGATTTTCAGCTATAAATATCTGTTCATGATGATGTTTTAGCTTTGGTTTAGATTATATTTGGTTTCATGTATTTCATAATATTTAGAAGTACCTGAACTGGGCAGAAATGTAGATCACAGTTTTTCTTTTACAGCATTGTGTAAACATATGTAATTAGCCTTGTACTTATCTGCATTAGTATCATTAGTATTGAAAACCCATTTTAATCTGGATTCTCTTCTCTTCTCAATGTCAGTCTCTTTCTGGACCAGTACAGAGCTAGCCTTGTTGATGCAATAAAGAGATTACTCCAGCCCAGTGTAAGTATGTTTCTATTTTCTCCTGAACACTGGCTTCAGAATAATTAGTCTGTGCACAATGATTGAGAGAGTAATGGAATGGCAGGATTAATGTCATGTAATACTTTAATACTTATTATGTCCAACTTCAATTGAGTCTTCTAATCTATCAGATTCTTTCCTAATCATAAACTAGGAAACTTCTTATACTTGGCCTTCTGATAAGGAACACAGTGGGTAGTAAAATAAATGAAACCGCTTCAAAGATAGCGTCAGATTATTTTTATCAAAGCGTTTCTCAAGTAGTTTCCTTTGATAATAATGTCTTCGTATTAAAGTAAAAGTACGATATTGAAAGTTTTTATGTTGGCTTCTGTCATTTGTAATCCCTTCAATTGTAACCTTTGTCATTGTGTATTTATTTATTATGAAAGACTATTTTTTCTTTTCATTTCTGTTTATATAAAATGAGCAAAACCCTTATGCACAGATTGTAGACTAAAACTTTTCTCCTGTGTTTACATTTTTTATGCCTTGGAATATAATAAAATAAGGCTTTTCATAAAATGCTTACATGTTCTACAAGAATGTCATTAAAGAAATATTTTACTGATTTCAATCTATTAAGCTGTTAAATTGAGACCTGCAGGGAAGAAAAATGCTGTCATATGCATATGCTTATAACCAACAAATAATGTTGAATCTGAAAAAAAACAATTAAAAAGAAGATATTCAAATAGGAGAAAACATGTGAAGTAATTGCTATAGGTAGGAATTTTGAAACAGGAATTTTACCTTTAATGCTTAACATAGAAATCTTCCATTAAGGTAAACTTTCCATTTCAGAGCAAAAGTATTTCATGTTAGCAGTGCATTCTCCAAACTCTGTTTTAAAATTGTATTGTAATTTTGTACAAGAGATTTTCTCTGTAAAAGGCACAGAAGACCCAAACGTGCAAAGGCTTAAGAAACTGAGTCGTTTTAGCCATGTAAGTAATCCCATTCTTTGCTAAGAGTGATCAGGTTTCTATTCTTGGTTCTATCACAGACTTTCCTGAGTGACCTAAGGCAAGTTACTTAAGACTGAATTATTTTAATGAGCGCCTGGGCAAGGCTGCCAGGAAGACAGGAGAAATGTAGCCACTAAGGAAAAGGTTACCCACATATTGCTTTTATTGGCAGCAAGGGGAGGTTAAGCAGCTCCTGCCCAGGGTGATGCCTTCTGACTTCCATAATATATCGTCAGTTGTCAGGGTGCAATAATTTTGGGGATGAAAGATAATCAAAGCTGATTCCAGTTTAAAAAAATGTAAAAAGTCCTTTTTTTTTCAGCCCATATCAATATCCATACCTGGTTCTTCAGGTAGCCCCATACGCCACTGTACTGATGCCACTTGCCAGGCCTGGGGTGACAGTTGGACTTGATGATCTTAAAGGTCTTTTCCAACCTAGGTGGTGCTAAGGTTCTATGAAAGGATACTGGGGGAGTAGGGGTAGGAGTGTCAGGAGGAAAAGTGTACAAGAGATGTGCCAGTAACTGACCTGCCTTAGAGCCTCTAGAGTGAAAGAATAGCTCTTGGTTGCTTTGTCTTCTGCTTATACCTAATCATGGTCTAGTGGTCTGTTTTGCCAAAACCATGAGTACACAAATACATTTGTGTATGCACACACACATGCGTTCTTTACCTGGGCTGATTAGCCCAACCAGAGAATTTGATTTAAAAAACATTGACAGTAAGGCAGCTTGAATCTTAAGCAGTGTTTGTAGCTCAAGTTCCCATCTATAGACACTTTAGGAATTGATAACCTGATTTTAAATGAAGACTGACCTGACTTTGTTGCTTTTTAACTCCACTCAGCTAATTCAGATTCAGAATAAGCCTTTGTTTTTCAGAGCAAATGAACTACAGTCTTTCTGAATGTAGATGGAATGGAGGGAGATGGCTTTTTGTCACCTGCCCTCCTCCTGTGTGTTCCTTATGATTATTGTGATGAATAGCATAGCCTGTACTTACTTGCTAGGCATTTTAGGCTATGATTCCTATTTCTTATCAGCAGTGCTAGCTTGGGAAATTGTTGCTCCTTTCCGGTTGCAAAGTTTTGGACCACTGTCCAAACTGTATTTTTTAACTAAAGTAATTTGCCTAATCCTCTTTATGGATGGTTATATGGGTGGATAACCGGTCTTGGCATGGCCTTTCAAATTACTGTAACTCATAACTTAGAGGACAGCAAACTATTACTTGAATTGGAAGCTGGGAATATGGACCCAGACACCTTAAAGGAGCTCCCTTGTCCCAAAAGGACGTGTTGAACAGAGATGCCTTCAAGCATATGCTTTCATGGTTTGAAAGACCCAAATATAAGCATATACTTAACTGAGATTCCAAGAGAAGATGCAACCACAAGATAGTTATTATTTTTATTGTTCTAGTTGGCCTGTATAAATCTCAGGTTAACATCAGAGGAAATTTTACTTATGGCCCTATACTTTGGCCTTTAAGGGAAAAATAATAGTGATCTCATTTGCCAGCTGCAATAATAAAGAATAGTTTAGGAGCATTACTTTATGCCCAATCTAAGTCATAAGCTACTTTGATGAAATTCACTCTTCTGCAGGCCTTATTTTGTCTCCAGTTTGGAAGTTACATTTCCTTACTGGAAATGTTTTGCCCAATTGATAGAGGAAGAATCTCAAATTGAAGACATATCTAGATTAAGACATCTTTCAAGTGAGCCTAGGATAGAACTGTTCAGGGAAAGTAATAACCAGCAAAATTGAAAGAAAAAGTACAGTAAACAGAAAATTATGGGTATCTTTACAAAACTGTCTTGCAGGGCAAATGCAGAACAGGACATTTATTCTTACTGTTAAGTTAAAAAGAGATTGATTTATCTGCAGTATTTCCTTTTTCATTAAGGGTGTTACCTGTTCCTATTAGAATCATTATGGCACAGAGTGATGTGTTTCAGGTAACTTTTTGTTTTCTTGGAGACAGACCCTGGTTGTTTCAGCCATCTGATTCACAGTATGGCTGCATGAACAGTTGTATTGGCACAGGAAGAGGGGACCAGAAATTCCCACAAGCAGAAATAAGCAGCTCACAGAGTTATTGGGGGCTGCAGTTTCTGTCTGAATTAGTTGTAAATGCAAATGCCACCTGTAAACCAATTCCAAGAATTAGGCACTGAAATCATACACCAAAAAAACTTGTCTTCAATGTATGTATTTTATTCCTCTTATAAGTATGCTACTTGACTTGCCAACATTTAGTTGTTTTTTTTTTCTATAGTTAAAATGTACTTGTCATTTCAATCTCAGAATAAGCAGTTGCTTGTGTATTTTCCTGTTTAGAAACATTTTTAATGAAGGCTTTGATTCTTCTGTGGCCTATCCCAGTGAAGTCAATGTGATGCTATTGAGCCATAATCAGTACCAGCAAATAAGACTGCATTTAATAATGGTTCATGAGTAAACAGTCATAGTCATGTCCAACATGTCACATTATTTTGCTGAATCATTTTAGTGACACTTCAAGCTATTGCAGCTGACATTTTCTTGTGTGTTTTGTTCACAAGTATTTTCCTGACTGAGAAAAAGCTATTTTGAACTTTAAACATCATCCTAATCTGGGAGGCACTTTTGCATTCAGATCAAATGAACCTGGGATAGACTATCAGGTGTAGCTCCAGGCCACTGGTCTAGTTGTTTTTATTGTATAGCAACCAACAAATGAAAAACAGTTTAAAACCAGAAATGTGAATGGAGCCCCAGAACAAGTAACAGAATTACAGAGATCAGGCAGTTGACAAGAAAGTGCTTTAAACCCAGAATATGATTGACCAGACCTGACAACAGAACCTCCACGGTGCCTGCCAGTTTTGATGAGATTATTGTAGTGTTAAATCAAGATTTTTGAGGGTTTATGAGCAAACGCAAAATGCTCGGGTGTTTTAGATGCACACTCCAATAGGTGAGTGGGTTTTTACACCAACTAAGGAGCTGGCCAATAGTAATAGTGTGATGTTTTCCATAAAAGTCCATTCCCCTTTTTTGAAGTTATTTCAAGGTTTTCAGCCTGGTTTAGAGAGATATTTCATGCCATATTTATTTCTATTTTACTATATTTCTCTTTCAAATTAAATGTGAAGTCATCTACAGAGTTTATGAGAAGGAATGGCCGCATGGTCTGCTGACTCCAAATGGAAATCTCTAAGGAGGTACTGTTGTACGAGCGTTGCTTCCTCATTGAAGCTGTTGGATCAGTAACCAGTGTAGGACGTGCAGCCTCCAGCAGTCTCTGTTCACAAGGTTTAGCCATTCCTGAAGTCCCCATGTGAATCGTGTGGTCAGTAAGGCCTGGGTAGGGAACACATTTCCCATTGTAGTGCCCTGTCTGTGAAGCTGCCCATGTAGGTGAGGGACTCCAGAGGGGAGTCTCATCCTTCTCATGCCAGGAAAGGTCTCTGCAGAACAACATTCTGGGGAGTGTGGGGTGGCAGCAGGAGGAGGAGGATCCTCAGCTGAAGGCTTCCTTTGCTGCCCACTACTTTCTGATGACATTAAAGCGTGCCAAGGATGTGAGGGAACTGATTGTGAATTTCCTGTGTTTAATGTTTTTCATCCTGAGCTGAGCCTATATTCAGACCTAACATTTACATGAGCAATTCCAGTGCCTTGGGTGGGTGTTTACACCCCTTTGCACCTCATGTTTAGCCACAGAATTAAAGTTACAGCTACACAAATCAACAGAAGTCAGTTGCTTTGGATATTGCCCTGTGTCTCCTTTGTGCTTTAATTTCCCATGAGAAAGATGAGGATAACAGTATTTTCCTTTCTCACAGAGGCATTGTGAGAATAAATACGGTGCTGTGGTATTAATGACTGGGGTCTTTTAAGAACACGTTAGTACCATAGATACCAGTGTAGAGTTTTTATTGCTGCCTCGTTGCATGTTGTCTCGGCATATGTGTACATGAGCTGTAACACAGATTTGTTCCCTCTCCTCCTCACTAAGTATATGTGTCAGCAGTCTGACTTTCCAGAGTTGCTGTTGAAGTTCTCTCTTCTGGTCAGTTTTTCCTGTGGTATACAAGGTTGCATTTTCTCAAGCCAAATATTCTTCTACAGCCTCTAATCATTGTGTAACTCCTTCAGGTCCCTGAAAATACCTTTTTTGTCTCTTCGGTTGATTACAGCACCTCACAAATTAGTCTTAGCTCTCATGAATATAGAAGTTAAGTACAAGAACTCAAGTAAACTTTGTGGCTCCCCTCGGTGTGATACGCTGTTGTTTGGTATTAACCTTTGTTTACAGCTCTTCAACCAATTTCCATTCCATGTGACAGAACACAGCATTCAGCCAATTAGAATTAATTTTGCAAGTAAGATTTCAAGAGATGTTGTATCACATAGGTTAGGTTTGGGGCTAGTACTTTGCACGGACTGACTAAAATCTGTCATTTCAAGGTACAGGCATTTCTGCTTTCTTAAATACAGAAGGATGAACAAAAAATTAGCAAATGGACCATAATGTATTTCCTGGGCATCATAAATGGCCTCATTGTCTTGAAAGATCCAGAATTACTATGCAAGAGCATTAAGTCCTGTTTTAAATGCAATTTACCAATTGCAGGTCAAATTTTGCTGGCTGCTCAGGTAGTTTAAAATACCTTCAAAAAAATCAGTTATTAGGTCTGAATTGCTTCCCATTTTGCCTTGTTTTACACTGCTGTAATTCCACTGATAGCAAATGGGGGGTACTCTTCTATGTGGGAGAGTGAAAAAAAGAAATCAGTATTTACAGTCTTTGCATGGTCATGAGCTAACAAATAGATTTTGCATTGAGTGTATGTTTTGTATGCTTTTTCTGTGTTTTATTTTGGTAATTCATAGCCATCATTATTATATGAAAAGGAGCAGATGTCTGGCAGTTGGCACTTTTCTAAAGAAAATATTTATTTATTACTTTCTATTTTGCATTTGTTTAATCACAGAAATCTTGCATATTTTGAACAATTATTCATATTACCCCATTTTAGTGTTTAACCAAGAGAACAATTTCCTTTCTAGCCTGAATGTATTAAAAGCTTAGTCAGGTGTATGTTATATCTGGTTCCCTTCCAGTTTTAAATATGTATAAATTCTCTTTTTAATGTTCCAGGGAAAAGCAATGGTATTTGCTCCACTCCGAGGGAATACTTTAAACCAGTTTTGCAATCTAGCTGAAAAAGCTGGTTTCTCTATCCAAAGACATGAAAATTATGATGAACACATTTCGAACTTCCACTCCAAGGTTAGTTTTCTGCTTGTGTTAGATAACACTTTAATCCGCATTGCATTTTGAAGAGATCATGGTCCTTTTGGCAGGTAACCTAAATGTTTGATTAAAGTACTCCTTAGGTGTGCTGTTTCTGAACAGCTATTTTTGTATCTGATTATTTTGTGTGGTAGAACCATCCTTTATCTCTGCACGCCTAGAAGAGGTTTGCAGGAGCATCTCCTGTTTACCCTTTTCATTCATGGAAATCTAATTTAGGCGAGTCTTTTCTTGTTTTTGTTAGCTGCGTATAAATATATCTCACTAGCATTTTTAATAAAAGCTTGCAACTTTTAAGTAGGTTAAATACTGAAATGGAGTGAAATAAATAGGAGGTGAATGTCTAATTGTATCATATCGTACCTTAAATCCTTATCTCTGGCTGCTTTATGGCCGGGTCAGTTGGCAGCTTCAAACTGCTAAATCTCATACAGAATTTCACAGTTGTGGGGTTATATGTCAGATCGAGGCGCTACAAGATTTAGGTCAAAAGCACTTATCTGAGCATGATTTCTAAGCTTGCTTACATAAAGCTACTGTTATCAGTCTCCTTTTTTATTATTTATAAGTATAGAGTAATACAGGACATGACGAGGAAGGCGCTTCACGGAAAAGTTTTTAGGAATTTCTTATTTTTCTGTGTAGAAGTGCTTATCAAAATCATATTTGTTACTTGCAATTCTGAGATCTCTATTTCCTCTATTTCATACCATAACGAAATCCACTGTTGTAGGTCCATATGACCTTAGATATAACCTCTTGCAATTTTCTAAGAATTGCTCTTGGAAAATGCAGACATGTTCAGAACTGAAGTGAAATGCATTTTTTTTTTCTATTTATCACCACCATGGGATAGAAATCAGATTATGCTAAAAAAAAAAACAGGCATGGGATTTTGTAAGGAACAAATTTATATTTTATTGTGTAATTTTATATTCAATAAAGACTCCCATTAGAGCTATCTAGACGTGTACATAAAATCACTTAATTTCATTGGTCAGGTGAGTCTGAATCTGGTCACACTAAAACCAAATAAATTTTCAGTCATTGTTCATCTACCACCTTGACTTTGAATCACATAAAATGACATTATTGTGAGGCCCAATGTGATGGGTTTTTTATTTGCCACCACCTGAAAAAGGGCAGGATTTTGATTATGTTGTTTCATGGTAGTAGTTCTCTTTCATTATCCACTGCATCCAAATCAGCTCTGCAGCAGAGAAATGCAGGAGTAATAGGTGTTATCTTGATCCAAGAGATGGGTCTAAAATGATAGAGTAGTTTATTTTGCGTAGAAAGCAAATCTATTCTATCTTCCTCTGGTTATGTGTCCACTGCAGTCCTTATAATGGTGACTAGAGCCAAAACATATGTGAAGCAACTTTAAATTAGCTACTTCTGGAAATGCCAATCATTTTACTGCAATTTTTTTAAGCCCAAGCTGTGAAACTTAAGACAGACAACTACTTGGGGAGGGTAATGCCCAACTTCATTAGTTTAAATCCAGTTTGGGAATGTTTTTTCTCCACTGTAATCACAGCTGTGACAGCGTTGTTCCTTGTTCCTCCTCCCCCGGTCTCCTTTTGGCTTGAGGAAAATAAATATCCCAGAGAAAAAACCCTGTTCAGTCTAACCCGCATGCAAACTCATGATGCTTGACACAATCTAGAGGAGCTTTTTCTTGATTCGTGTTTTTTAAACAGAGGCACTTCAGTTTTATTGGAAAGTCTTCAAGGGTGAGGAAGATAAAGGTCCAAAATGTTTTATATTCTTGAACG